>NC_090387.1:36905241-37214241 GCF_036365525.1 Heterodontus francisci
TGAGGCCATTGGCGGACCTCTACCGAGGCATTTTCTGGCCCCCACTCCACCCCGCCACGACCCCTGATGTCAGTGGAGGGCTGTAAAATCCATCCAAAATTTTTAATGCCATTATCTTTCCGAAATTGTCTTACTGGCAACCAATGTAAGACAAAAATTGTAATGTGGCCCCCCATGTGAAAATGTCAGGCACCCCTGCTCCAAGCCTTTAACCTTGTGTTTTAAAATAACCTAGCAGCAAAAGTAATTACAAAAGTAATTTGCATTGGCATTGCATACTATTTTGCTTGCTAGCTAGCTAATACAGTTGTACTGCTGTCCATTGATATTTGTATGATTAGCTACTTTATTTATAGGGAGAAATGTGTTCTAAATTGGACTGTGTTTCGATGGCATTAGATTGGATTGCCACTTTATATACAGATTAATTGCCCCCATGTCTGTGGCTGAGTGAATAATTTTGTCAAATGTCCATGGGGCGAAATGTGTCTATCCCTGCCAGGCAGTGCATTCCAGATCCTAACCACTCACTGCGTAAAAACATTTTTCCTCTTGTCACCTTCTTTTGCCATTCACCTTTAATCGGTGTCCTCCAGTTCTCGAATCTTCTGCCAACGGGAATAGTTTCTATCCGCTCTGTCCAGGTCCCTCATTATTTGGAACACCTCGATCAAATCTCCTCTAAATCTTCTCTTCTCTAAGGAGAACAAACCCAACTTCTCCAATTATTCCATATGGCAACAAGCCTATTGAAAGTGGGGCTTGGAAATTTCACCCAGTCCCCTCATGTTGGAAGATCTCAGAAGGGGGTTCTAGTGACCTCTTGAACCTCCCATCAGGCAACTTATTTATTCTGGCAGGGCCCACAGGAGGATCTTTATGGTGTGAGGACTTTCAACTGCTGTTCTTGGAGAGCAGTCACAGGCCTGGAAAGCAGCAACCATTATTGCCGCCAGTTAGCAATGGTCAAGTTTCTCCCTGCTTTTGGATGCAAGCCTCTCCCGGGGGCATATCTGTCGATGCTCTTGTCCTATCTCTATTTTTTTCCAACATTACTAAAGTACCTGTTCACCATTCAGTCCAGTTCTGTGAAGAGTTGCACGTACAAAATGTCATAACCTATATTTTTCTCTTTCCAAGTGCTAATTGACCTGCGTATTTCAAACATTTTCAGTCTTTACATCACGACTGCAAAACCTTTCAATAGTAACAGCCAAGCTAATGGCCCTTTTTATTTCTTTATCTTTAAAGTAGTTGGGAATAACAGTAATTTAATTTGTACTTTCATAACAGGAAGAAGTATAGACTTACAATAGAAAATGGATAGACATATGGATGTAAATGGAATAGTGTAGGTCAGATGATCGGCGCAACATCGAGGGCCGAAGGGCCTGTACTGCGCTGTAATATTCTAATATTCTAATTCTAATTCTAAAAAAAAAACTGGTCTGAGTTAAATTGGTCAACAAGATGGTGATATTCATTTTTATGGCGTTGGTGTATACTAATATATGCACCATGCAATGTAGATGTTTTTAACATTTAATTCTGGATTCAACTATTACTTAATTTATACTGAGTAGATACTCTTTACTACAAATTTACCGGAAATTCTTCCTTGCACCATAGACAAAATTTTTAAAAACTTGACAGCAAACTGAAAATTACTGATATCACATTTTAAGTTCAGATGAAGAGGACACAAGGAATGTCAGACAGCAGCAGAAGCTGCAGTGATGAGGTTGTATCATGCAATGTCATTCAATGTAGTGGAGAAAATTATACTATAGACCACAATTTTACAGTTTTCTCTCTAATGTAACTTCACTTCAACATTTTAAAACTCATAGGGTATTAATGATAAACCATCACTGCGACCACAACCACTAACAGCACCCCACTGATCTTTTTTAAGTGCTACAACAGGGGAAACTGATAGGGGGATTCAGAATTGAACTGTTCGCAATAGTGCTGCTGCAGTATGTGCCGGTTCTTGACTAGAGCAGAGACTGCATCATATAGAAGGTATGTGTCTTTATAGATAACACATGGTCCACGTGATCTGCCGGACTGTTTGGATCACCTGAGAGGTTCAGAGAGGAATTTGACAGAGTATTTTCATAGAATTGTAGAATGGTTCCAGCACAGAAGGAGACCATTTGATTCATCATGTCTGTACTGGCTCTCTGCAAGAGGAACTCATCTAGTCCCACTCCCTGCCTTTTCCCCATAGCTCTACACATTCTTTTCTCTTCAGATAATTATCCAATTCTCTTTTGAATGCCTCGATTGAATCTGCCTCCACCACATTCTCAGGCAGTGCATTCCAAGTCCTAACCACTCGCTGCGTAAAAAAGCTTTTCCTCATGCCACCTTTGCCCTTATTGGCTCTGGGTTTTTCTCTCTTTCTGCCTCTCCCAGGAGATTACATGGCTGAGGATGGGGGGTGGGGGGGGGAGGGGCGGGGGAGGGGCTCTGGGAACTGTCTATTCATGAAGTTCCAGCCATCATGATGTGTGCGGCAGACTTGACAAACCAACTGGTCTTTTCCTGCTTGTCAATTTTTATATATTTGTAAGAATAACTGAGCAAAAATGTATGCATTGAAAATGAAAAGCAAGGTATTGATTTTTTCCTTACCCAATATTTTCGACATTACCACAAATATCCTTTCTTCTGTATTTATGAACCTGCAGTGTTGATCAACAGACTGGCACTGATGGCTCAGTAGCAGCACATATCACCCAGGAAGAAGACACTGCTCCCCACTTAGGCCTCAAGTTAATACATTAGAGTGGCTGGGCATGGAGGGAACTACTTGCTGTTGTATTAGTTATAAACCACCATGAGGCAATAAATGTAACCCATCAGACTGATCACCGATAAAGCTATTAATCTAGAATCAGTTAATTTGAATCAGTCAGTAGTATTCTCAGCTCACCGCAGAATTGGAGGGTGTGGTTGGAAGCTTGGTGGTACACTAGGTTAGGCACTGGCCCTTTCACTTTTGAAACCTGTATTCAAATTTAGGCCAGCCTGGCAGGATGAAAGTATCCTCGGTCAACTGGCTATAAGGTGTTTTGTGGAATGAGCTTGGGCAGTCTCAATTCAGATGTAAGTTGACTCAGTGCCAATTAACAACTTAACTCACAGAGGCCATGAGATGGCTGGTGTGGGTAGTGAAGCAGTGGGTGCTTTATTGAGGTCGGGGAAAGTAGAGCAAGTTTTACTCTGCATTGGCAATGGTTTACCCTGACCTGGAAACGCTTACCACAAGCAATGGACGGTCAGTTTGAAGTCCCAGGCAGGAACTGCCGGCCTGCTTGGAAGGGGCAGTAGGGAAGACCAGCTGATTTATACGGACAGACCTCATTTGCATAAAGGTGGCCGATATCTGAACCAAAACATCTTGAAAGTCAGTGGGAAGCAGCTGTCCAGCCTATTAGAACTGAGCGGCACAATGGCGCAGTGGTTAGCACCGCAGCCTCGCAGCTCCAGCGACCTGGGTTCAGTTCTGGGTACTGCCTGTGCGGAGTTTGCAAGTTCTCCCTGTGGCCGTGTGGGTTTCCACTGGGTGTTCCGGTTTCCTCCCACAGCCAAAGACTTGCAGGTTGATAGGTAAATTGGCCATTGTAAATTGCCCCTAGTGTAGGTAGGTGGTAGGAGAATGGTGAGGATGTGGTAGGGAATGTGGGGTTAATGTAGGATTAGTATAAATGGGTGGTTGTTGGTCAGCATAGACTCGGTGGGCCGAAGGGCCTGTTTCAGTGCTGTATCTCTAAATAAATACAAATTTTAAAAAAGCCTCCACAGGTGACCAGAGGGAACAGTCCTCAGCATAAAGTAAATCTTCAGGATTAGGTTTGTAGGAGTCAGGGGAGAGGAAAGGATGTTTGTGCCAGGGAGGCCAAAGGTTTCCTTGTGGGGCCCAGAGGAGCACTCCTGATCCTCTTGGCTTACAAAGAAACTTCAAAAATGCTTTTAAAACCTACCTTTCTGGGTTTCTTCTTGCCTTGTATCCACTTGTAAGCTGTCACTGCTCCCCACTTAGGCCTCAAGTTAATACTGCAGCTGAGTCCCGATGACAGCATTCAAGCCCAATCTGCATATTTAAAGAAGGGCCCGTCAATCTTAGGTGAGTGTCCTTGCCTTCTGTAATTTAAAATCCGCTCCCCCCCACCCACTCAATTTCTCTGGGTGGATGGGTGGTTTGGGGAGCAGTTAGAAGTTTATGAGTTTCAAGCCCTGCATCAGGACTTGAGTATATCATTCAGGATGACATTTGAGTGCAGTACGTAATGAGTGCTACATTGCAAGAAGTGCCATCCTTTGGATAAGATATGAAACTAAGACTGTCTGCCGGTTGCAGTGGTTCAGATGGAAGTTGGCATTATATGAAGAAAAGCAGACCCAGTACCCTGGCCAATGTCCCTTCAACCAAAAACAAATTAGCTGGGCAGCCATACAAACTTATTCTGTGCAAAATTATTGTCACATTTGCCTGCACAACAATTGTGACTTCACTTCAAAGTAATTCATTGTGTTTGAAGCACTTTTAGATATTGCTAAAGGTGTGCTGAAGCACTACATAAATGCAAGTTGGTCTTCTGTGCCCTTTTCTATTCAGAATCCCTCATTTTGTACTATCTCAGAGAAAGGAAGCAGCTGTTGTTATGCAGTCTATTAACTCTTTAGCCAATAAAGCAAATAAGTGACTGAACATCTTGTTCACATTTCTGCTTTAGTGTCTCTTCATGCTCTTTATTACAGGATCTCAGGACACAAATAGGTGAAAAGTAGTTTTGGTTCAGTAATCTAAAATATTTGTACATATTAATAATTAAGAAAACTTAAGCTGCACAAATTCCAGATGAAGAACTAGTGATGACATTGACTGCAAATTGGAATGTACTGAATATATTTTGATGTAAATTTGAATGTGCCTTTGCACACAGAGCAGTAGTTTAACTAGTTATAGCTGTTGCTAGATAACTTTCTTTTCTTACCAACAACTCTCAAAAATTCTCAAGACAATGCAGTAGCTGTACAAGCAGTATGTTCAGCTTGTTAGTCTGTTTAAGGTCAATGCCCAATGATGAGGAAAACTAAGTTCCCAAGATTCCTGGCTCTAACAGCGGTCCACTCAACACTCTGTAATATGTATGTTCTCAATCAGCAAAAATAAATACATTATTTCCTAATGAATAAAACAAACATGTATTTCTACTATCATCCTGAGTAGGTCTGCACTTCACTCTTCACTTCTGCAGCAGCACTTGATCATCTGGAACTACTGAATTCTGCAAAACTAGGAGAACTATTGAATCTGCAATTGGCATCTCTGATCCTATCTTTGTACTGGTGAGAATATAACTACTGCTCCCAACAGCGACGCAACCCCCCCCCACCCCCGTTAACACAACAGTTGTACAGTTTTAACAAATGACGTGATCAGAACTTGTTACACTTGGATTGCGAATAGTGAAGTTAACATCCAAAAAGTAAGTTTTATTTTGCTCTGTGTAATAAAATAGTGCTTGCAAATAAAAACTTTCTATTATTTGAAAGTCAAGAGCATGTCAACAGCCAAATAATTAGTCAATTTATTGTGCAGCTTTAAAATATGAATGCCAGTGTATTTCCTGACATGGGATTAGTAAAGAAAGTATTTTCTACAGAGGGTGTCAATTACAAAACACTATATAGCTTGAGTTTTGCTGAAATTCTAATCTAACAGTAAATGCAACGCAGTTAAAGTACCAGACATAGCTCATAAATGAGTAAGAAAGGTAAGAAAAAACTACTTTTTCTGTAGAAGCCTTAAAATTCACAAAGCAACTTTAGGCAGTACACCAACAAAGTATTCAGTGGGATTTACTGCAGAGATGATTAGATGCATTTGTGCAGTAATCCTGGCATTCAGTTGTTGGCCCAGAATTTGCAGGGTTTTTTAATGGCAAACTGTCAGCATTCACCATCATCACCCCTCTGAATCTGACCGCAGCTTCAGGATTTAGCATAAGCGCAGATTAACACGGAAATCCTGAAGTTGCATCTGCCATTCACTGATCCACCACAGGCTGTGCTATGGATCTCCTCCCTACCACCCCAGAGCTGGAAATCAGTGAAATCTATTGATCTAGTGAGAGTTTTCCCTTTTCTGCTCTCATATCACTATTAGAAACCCCATAAAAAGTTAAGCCTTGTTCAATAAGATGTAACTGTGTTTTTAACGGTGATCTGAGTAATAACAGTTACTGAACAACTGATCTGACCCTGAAAAATATGTGGAATGTTGTTAAATGTCTCCATTATGATTAGTTACTGGATTTTCAAACCTAAAATTTTTTAATAATTAAAATAAAATAAAAATGTTTTTCATGATATTTCAACTTTTATCTTCACCCCATGTGTATATCCCAATCTTATTTTTACACTGTGTAAAATATTTTAAAAGCGATTTGATTGTTGGTGCTTTTCATTTTCTGGTTGCTGGGTATGAGAATTCTTTAATGTGATTGGCTGCTTGGACAGCTTGATGACATCACTGGAGCTTGATGCTGGGAATCCCCATTAAACTACACTACAATCAATTGCACATTGACAGTTAAAGGTCTCACCACAGAGATCGCTATCTCACTGAGGCTTTCTTCGAGGTCAGAGGCAAGTGCCTTTGCTTCATTGCTAACTGCAAAATCCAGGCCATTATGTGCCAAACCCCTGGTACAGAACACCTACATATGGACTGGAAACAAATCACATCCTGTGAGTTTGGCCTGGAATTCCCTGGAAACTTATACTGAAACAAGTTTGATGGAATCCATGCATTTTTACACAAGGCTCAGTTTTCCTTGATCTTTTGCACTGGTTCCACAAAACCTTTGCTGAACCCTCTGCCATCATTAACATAGCTCTGCCCTCATACAAAAGAACAGTTCATGAAAATCTCCTGCATTTATGTTAGTTTTCTGCAGGTCTAGATTTAAACCAAAAATTGCACATGCTGCAGGGATCAAAAACACTATTTATGAAGTTTTATGGTGATCTGTTTGGCATTTTTCTTATCTGCATTATATTCTCTGTATCTTTCAATTTTTTATGGCATCAGATTTATTTTAAAAATTGAAAAGCTTGCACAATTGGATTTTTTGCATATGCTATGCCTGATGCACATAAATGATGGTTTGATGACTTTGAACTTTCATTTCATAAAGGGTGACTTAAAGAAAGGATATGGTGTAAGTTTGGCACTTTCCTTAGGCTCTGATTGTTTACACTGTTTATGCTTGTTTACGATGGTTTTGATGTGGTGGTTTATGCTAATGGATTTACAGGTGATTGTGGGATAAATACCAGTTGGCAAGATTGATGCAGAAACTGGTGTAAAGTTAGAGATTTCTTTTGACTTAATGATGATCCAGAAAATTTCATGCCTTGTATCAATGAACATTTTACTCAATTGATTTAAGTTTTTGATTGTTCTGCCTTTCTTTTCTACTTTCTTGATTCTTTTGTCAGTGACCATTAAATCTTACCCTCTTACTACAAATCATTGCTTTTCTTTCTCATTCAGTGTTGGGGGAATCGGAGAAAAAATGAGCCACATTTTATATTCAATGTAATGGCATTAATCTTAGTTTTGCTATGTGGTCCTGTATTTGGCAGTAAGCAGAGCCAGCCAAAATAAACTATGGTTATAAATTAATTTTGGCTGTAAGTGCAAAGGGTTGGGCAATGCAAGATGAAGTGTGCCTATTTGTTGCAGGTTGGATGGGGAGGTTCTATAAAGAACTTTATGTAACATAAATATATTTTATAGATTTGTAGCTGTCAGAACAGCATTTTCATAGTTTGGTACAGTGCTATTAAGTTGTGCTTATAAATAGAAAGGTTGTCTTCCAGTGCACAGAGGGGCACTTAGAACTGTACAAATGTTACTGTAACAGAATTTCCAGCATCAGCCCAATGTGTCAAACTAAAGGTCTGAACCACTAATGGGAAATTCTTTAATAAATTAAGCAAAAACTAAAGTAACAATAGTCAAAGATTCTAAATACTGGTTGTATATCTTTTCAATGTAGTCAAATTTGAGTTTTTCATTTTCTTCAGTATATTTTTCCACATTGTCAAAGAAAAAATCTCAGCCATCTTCTCACAGTGTCTGTTAATTATTAGACTATTTGGATGAATAGTTCCATGAAAAGAGAGCAACGGAATGTTAAGAAGATGAAGGAGCCAATAAAAAGTAGTGCCTGAAAAATAGGTGTTAATTCTTTGTCCCCATTTGCTCCTGATTTGTGCTGAATACGAGCGTCCTTAATGGATTTTCTGATGTCTGCACTGACTGCGTCCGAAGAGGATGATGTGACATCCGCACTCAAATTTTCCTGAATACCACCTGTTGCAGTTCAGGGGCAATCTGTTCCCAGAAAAACCTGGCATTACTGATTCTGATTCCAGAGCTGCTCTTTAGGTGCTACCTGTCTTCAGGTACAGGCTGGTATTGCTAAGATATTTCTCTTTGATTTTCAAAATAAAAATGGTTTTGCTGTACCTGTGCTTGTTTCAGAATGCTACTAGTCCTTACACTTAGTGATGGAGCCTATGTTTATTACTGTGCCACTCCTCCACTTTGCAATATGGCTTATTTGGACAAGGGGAAACAACCACAGGCTCCTTGATATTTCCTTCATTGTATGCTGCCTACATGGGTATCCATCTGGGAAATGCTCCACCTTTTGCAGTTTTGGGAGGAGTATCAGCAAGTTATGCCAAACAGATACTTTAATAGGCAGCCCCAGTGGAATCTGAAATTCTGTGCTCGTCAGCTGAAGGAGAAAACATACACACCCTCTGGGTTTCAGGGGCAGCTTCTCCAAATCCACTACACTTTCTCCTCTTCACTCGGGCTCTGTGTGCCACCAAGCGCTCTCTCCTGTAACTCGCGAACTGAATTGCTCCGACCCTAGTAGATATATCTGTGGTGTTAAGAGTGAGTGATGCAGGGTGATGTGAGATAAATGGTTGAAACTGGTCATTGGGCTATGCCACCTCCTGAATCTCAGACACTTTGACTAACACAAGAGCAACATAATTTAGCATAAGTAGTAAGACACCCGTGGAAGCTGAACTTGACAGCGCAAGACATTGTTGTATATTATGCTGCAGAGTACTCCTGTGTGTGTACCGGCCGTCCATGTCTCCGCTTTAAAGACGTCTGCAAACGCGACATGAAGTCCTGTGACATTGATCAAAAGTCGTGGGAGTCAGTTGCCAGCGTTCGCCAGAGCTGGCGGGCAGCCATAAAGGTGGGGCTAAAGTGTGGCGAGTCGAAGAGACTTAGCAGTTGGCAGGAAAAAAGACAGAGGCGCGAGGGGAGAGCCAACTGTGTAACAGCCCCGACAAACAAATTTTTCTGCAGCACCTGTGGAAGAACCTGTCACTCTAGAATCGGCCTTTATAGCCACTCCAGGCGCTGCTCCACAAACCACTGACCACCTCCAGGCGCTAACCCATTGTCTCTCGAGATAAGGAGGCTAAAAAAGAAAAAAGAAAAAAAAAGACTCCTGTGTGTAAAAGAGTAAATGAACAAGTGGTTGAGGAGGTAAAAAATAAAATACAACGCAGGATACAAGCCATGGTTGGATGGGTTCATGGGTGCCTATGCATCACCATGTTACAATGATTAATCCTGTCAGTTTGCACTCAACTGATTCTTGCCCTATTTATCAAAGGTATGTATGCTAAAGATGACAAAATATCTACAAGTCATTTATCCATAGTTTATGCTGCACAAATTGATATTATCAATATATGGGTTAGTCATATATAAGCTTAACCAAATGGAAAATACAGTTGAAATCTTTTACTGTAATATACTCTGTGGTGATTAAAACACTCACTTGATATGATTACGAACAGGTAGACACTGTCATAAGTATGTATTCCAATCCAGTTAACATATTGACAAAGTCTTTCCTCATCTGTAACATCAGGTGATAAAAGGCTGTAAAAGTGACCTTTGGACTTACAGTTGGCCCACTGGATTCCACAAGACTGAGCCTATTGTTTTTGGAAATAACAAGAGATTACACAAAGACTGCTCAAACAATCTAGCCATTGTTGCCCATCTGCCCAAATATGTGTGATGCTATCTAAATGTAATTTAGCACAACTTAACACCAGAAGCACCAACTCTTCTCACTGGAAATTATTCAATAGCATAGATTTAAAATTAACAGAAGCACTTTCAAATACCAGTGATATGGGAATCATATCCATATTATTGAATGTTAGAACACAAAAGAATTCTGAATAAATTTATCTGCCCGATTTTTTTTGTACTAAAAGCTCTTCCTTCCCATAGCAAGCAGTGCTATACACTTCACACAAAAAGTGATTTTTGATGTTGTCCAAGCTTGGCATGGCTGCGGGTCTTGGTGATATTTTGTTTGCTTAATCACCTCAGTCACCTAAAAGTACATTAGTCCCATCAACGTTAATCTCAATAATTCCTAAAAGTTCATAACATTAAAGATATTTGTTGTGTGTAACTTAACCCTTGTCATGCCCAGTAAAGAAAGGCATGTCCGATTCAAAACTTTAAACATGGACTGTATTCAGCATAGAATATTCTGGAGCTGAATTTTCTTTTTAAATGAAACACAATAGAAATTAAAATGTTGCATAAGATGGCTGATGAGGGTCAGGGGCTTTTGCAATTTCGGCCCAGACTCGGAAATATCTCAAGCCTCTGGAAAGTTCCTAATTGAATGACTATGGGTGGAGTGCCTCCCTTGAGTGGACACACCAAGACAAAAACATTTGTGGAATTCACACCTCCTACTGTTTGTGGTCTGACCCAAAACTCAATGTCTATGGACTCCTAAACTCACTGTCTCCGAGCTTGGAACTTAACAGACAGTCGTAAGAAACCAGTTAAATCATAAGTAGGTGTGAATGGCCACCATCCATCTCCCATTGTGTAGCAATGGCTTCAAACTTCTAATCATTCTGGGTGGACAATAGAAGTATTGCTCAGGTGGTCATCTGACTGAAACTATTCGGCAGATATCGAATCTCATTACTCCAAACACCAGGGAGTTCCAAAGAAGAGTCACTGACCTGAAAAGTTAACTCTGCTTCTCTCTCCACAGATGCTGCCAGACCTGCTGAGTATTTCCAGTATTTCTTGTTTTTATACCAGGGAGAGACTGGGCAGTCTTAAAAACAACAGCTACAGAGACAGCAACAAAGGCAAAACACCTATGCCTTAAAACTGGAGACTGCAACATCTTAAGGTCTCCAAGCCTGTTCCTTTTCTAATCCACCAGTACAGAAAACCAACATCCTAGTAATAGAACAACAAGTAACTAACTTTGTGACCTGCTGATAATCCACCCCTTCGAGAGAATCCTGCAACGATTGCCAAAAACTACTTTGGCTATCGAATCCACGTAACTACACTTCAGGAGCCTTCGTTGCTGGGCCTGCAATGCATGATTTTTCCCCAAGACAAGGCAAATCCCATGACTTACGAAGTATTCCTTTGTTTGTAATTTGTAAAAGTGCACTATCCTCTCTAATGGCTTTCTTTCTTGAGGGTGTGTGAGTGGTGAGTGAATGACATAGCATCAGACTTTCAGGTGAATGTGTGAATAAAAATAATCCTCTTTATTTCAACCCATGAAAAGTGTGCTGCTGGTTATTCAAATTGGCCATACGCTCAGGTGTTAAGAAACACATATCTTCCTTTTCAAAAAACCTCACTGTTTACGGACAGTAAAGGGAAGATAACTGGCGTTCTCTCTCATCTCTGTCTGTGACATGCTGTTAAGTTTTTTATAGCTTTATCTATCTGCACTGGTGCGGTTGAAAGTGCATATGCAGGCAGCTCAAATCATAAAAAGGCCAACAGCATTTTGTGTTTTATAAATAGGGACATAGAATGCAAGAAGGCGGCAATAATGTATTTATACAAAATATTGGATAGGCAACCGTTAATGTACAGTGTGCACTTTTGGTTCCTCCTTTACAGGAAGGACATTAAAGCCAAAGACAGTGTTCAGCACAGTTACAACAGGATGATGATATGGATGGGAAACTATCGTCATGAAGAGAGGGTTGAGATATTAGATTCTTTCCATTGGAGCAAAGAAGGTGATTTAAGAGAGATTTAAAACATGAATAGTCTAAGAGAGTAAGTAGGGAAGACTATTTCCTCTGGTTGGTGAGTTGACGACAAGCAGGTCAATTTAAAACAATCAGTCAGAGAACGATGAGAAAGGTCAAAAGCAATTAATTTACAATAAAAGTTTTTGAAGTAAGGAATGATTTGCCACAGGAAATGGTTGAGACAGACAGAATTGCTTCTTTTAACCAAAAAATGGATAAACTGAAAAGCAGGGAAAGGAGCAAGGTGGGAAAAAGTTGCAGAGTTTTGGATTGATTTGTTAAAAAGTTAGCACAGACACAATGGACTTTTGTGGTCCTTTGCTTTAAATTCTGTTGCAAATATTAAAGTAAGAATTTACAAAGGGACTAAAAAGTTCCTTAAACAAGTATGTTTTATTACCAAACTCCAGACTGAATATTCAGGTTCCACAATCATCTGTCAGCCAACCTGATATATGGACATTGAAAAAATACTGATTGTTTTATAATTGTGAATGGTCACTTCTGAGTATGACTTTTCAGCAGCTATATATGCAACTTCAGCTGGACAGGCGGGGAAAATAAGTTAGAAAGATCAACCATTTTCCTATATTTCTTCACCATAAATTAATCTTTTTCAGCAAAAAGCAAATTGTCCCTAAAATTCCACAGGGCTACCACTGGTCTCCCATCATTTACTCAGTGGGAGTCCAGTGGAAACGTCAGAGAAACATTCGCCGGAATTTTACCTTGGGCGCATGCCCCACCCACCGGCCAAAAGGTCGGGGGTGAGCCCACCTCTGCTGGGCCTGGGAGCCATGCCAGGATTTTACATGGCCCAGGCCCTTAATTGGCCTTGGGGTGGGACTTCCACCCCTCTGAGGCTGGCAGCTCTCAGTCCCAGCAGTGTCACTGGGAGCAGTGGCCACTGCTGGGACTGCACCCAGCCACAGCAGCAAGAGGGATGCTGGCCCTGGAAACAAGGTAAGTCTCTGGGGCCTCAATGGGGACAATCAGCCGGGCCCTGGCAAGGCAAGTGGGGGGTCGTGGGGGGGCAGTGTTATGTAGCGGGGGTGGTTGGGCCATGGGGATCCTTCCGTGGGGCACTGGGTGCCCGATCAGGAGGGCCCCCCAGCCCATGAGAAGGCCGCCATTTTTTACTAGGCAGCCTCCTGGGGAGATCTCAGTCACCTGCCGGCTGCTGGTAAAATACCAGCTCTGGCAGAAGAAGGCCCTTAAATGGTAGTTAATTGGCCACTTAAGGGCCTTGATTGGCCTGGGGCGGGTGGGCCGTTTCTCGCCGCCACTGCCCCTCATAAAATTGTAGAGGGGGCGGGAAGGTGTCGGGAACGGCACCCCCCCGCTTCCGACTCAATTTTACGACCCCCCTCCCCCACCCACCTGCCTCCAGCCCGCTCCTGTCAGGGTGGGGGAGGGGGATGTAAAATTCTGGCCATTGTAAATTATGCCAGTTCTCTGAGATGCCCAGTGGAATTTCCAAGCTGTTATATTTTCAAAGAGTGACACAAGTCTGAATAACTTTGAATTACTACCTATGTCTTGATTACCTTTGGCTTTGTTTTTAGGGCACAACAAAAAACTAAATAAAGATTCTCTCCTTGCACATCGTTAAGGTATGTTTGGGTACAGGAAGCTTTCTCACTGAGATGTTCTTGGGAGAAGGACAAAAATTAGCACGTGTGAACTACGAAAGAAATTTACAATAAAGATTAAGGGGGAGAAATTTGTTCCTGCAGTGTCGCTTCTAGCGGATATCCTGGGGAGAGGCAGCACCGCCAGCCACTACCTGCACAGTGTTCTTCAATAATATCAATGGAGAAATCTGCGCAGGTAGCGCTGGAAGTGGCGATACGCGATCGACTTTCTTCCCCAAAGAATTTTGAACATCTTTCAGGGTAAATGACAGATGTGTCCATTTTCAAACTTCAAAGGAAAAAGTTTGAAATATTCTCCAATTTGGTTTTGTAGGTTTACTTAAACATTTCTAACAAATTTGAAGACCCATATTTTTCTCTATAAAATAAAAATATCAGTTATACAATTGCAGCATTAAGTGTTTCGACAGTACTGCATAATTATCACAGTTTCATCTGCCTGAAGGTCATCCTTTGAGAATCACCAAAGGCATTAATCTCCATTGCTGTGAGTACTTTCTAACATCCATCTTACTACTGACCAATCTTTATCCTAATTGATATTTATTTTGCTATATCTGAACAGCATTTCAGATCATTTACAAAGCAATTCATTGTAATAATAAAGATAAACGCATTGGGCTGGAGTTTCTGCCAGGTTGCATTGCCTTTATCAGGGCAATTTGCTTGAAATGGGCCAAACCAGCACAAATGATCAATGAAATTTAAGAGTCGATTATGTCTAGCTCGAATTGAGTTTCTGCAATCTTTTTTGCTAGTTTACAACACATTGTGCTGCATGCTGGCCCCACCCACAAAATTGTCCTTGCTTCCAGATCAAATTAATCACCATTGTGAGCTTCCGTTCACTGTGCCCGTTTGTGGGCCTGAAAATTAAGGTGTTTTTTTAGGCTCAATGTCACTAATAGGCATGTTTTAAAAGTGTTTTTTTTAATTTACGAAGAAACTGTAACCAATGTAGATAGTAAGTACAACATGAAAATACTGTGGATACTGGAAATCTGAAATAAAAACAGAAAATGCTGCAAATACTCAGCAGGTCTGGCAGCAACTCTGGGGAGAGAAACAGGGATGACCTTTCACCAGAACTCATTGGTTCTGTAAAGTTTTTCAAAGTCATTTTCAGTCATTTAAAATTGAGTTACTGGCAGGTGGTGGACCAACACTCTGAATATATTTTATGATAAACCCATTTTCAGCTGTATTAATAAAGCTGCACCAGGTTACCCCTCTTAAATATATCAATTAATATTTTAACGCAATTTAAAAAAACTATTCTAAAATGGGGTCCAATTGTGTTGATTAATGGCAGATTTTACATGTGGTGAGTTTGAGTGGAAACATAAACAAAAAAAACCTTCCAAAAAGTGGTGCAATTTTGAGTGCAAAGTGGCCAGTTGCTAGTTTCAAGCAATGGTCAGAGGTGATCATTTTCAGTTTGGCCGTGGTTGAAAATCTGTTGGTTGTGAGTTGGTCGCCTATTACACACCCCATCCTATTTTTCTTTCCATTCTTGTCTCTTGTCTCTCTGTTAGGAATGTTAACAGCTATATTTTCCATAGTTCAAGAGGGTAGGTCTGTTCATCTGTGTAAATCATTGTTATTGCTTTTTAATGTACATTCTCAGAAGTCTAACTCCACTGAGTGACATCATTAATTTAAATCCCAAAAGTTACTGCAGAATACAAACTGTTCATCACAGCAGTTGGAGGATTGCGCCAGACAGCCATTATAAACTGCTAAGATTCAGCAACTGAGTGCAGTTTTATAGCTCTGCACCTGGCTCATTCAACTGTAAAATTGTATTTGCCAACTCTCCTGCCTATTTGATCATGGCACCTGGCATCATTTGAATGGCAACATTTAAAAGCAAGGCTAACAGAGCAAGGATTATAATAAGTCAACATATTGCAATTGTATTGGTCAGGATTAGTGTCTGACTTACTCTTTTTTTTGCAGTTTGCAGGCAGTCAGCATAAAAAGTGATTGCACTGGAATATAATAGGTATTCTTTTAATTAGACAGCTTATTTTACAGCACACCATTAATTAAATTAGAAATTACTAATAGCCCACGAGGTTTGAATTTTGTCAGCATTTTACTGACTAAAGGAGCTCAAAATGTTTTATATCAACTATGGCAAAAGTTAGGATAATATATCATAATTTGTATTAACCTAGTAACATCAAAAAGTCCATTCAGTTTGATTTTTGGATAATTAATAAGGTTTGCACATTTAAACTATTGAATCAAATGGCTCGATTGTTTTGATTTACTATTAAGCTAAGTTATTACTACAAGTTATCATTGTAAGTGGAATATTGTAGAGGAGCACTTCTGCTGGTTAATAGAACTGGTATAGTGCATGGTAAAGACTCATCTTCTTGAAACGTGGTTAATAGATTGAAGGAAGCAGCATGCAAGATATAATCAACAGGATAGATCCAGCAGATTACATAATTCTCTTCCACCTTCGACCTCCAAGATCTCAACCCCACTCCAATATAATACAGGCTGGAACGCAGCCATTTTAATGCAAATCAGTTAATGATTCTCAGCTTACTAATGAAAAAGCAAAAACAGTATGGAAGAGAACCCATCTTCAATTTCATGGGGGTGGGGGAGAGGGCTGTGACTTAATTTTCATAATTAATCTAACTCATGGCAATATCATTTCAAGTTTGTCACAAATTAAGTTCCCATGTTATGTGTGATCTCAAGCTAATATGGTAGAAACAACTGGAAGAAGAACATAGATGAATTCAGACTTTGGATATAATTATCTCTCCCCCTCGCCCAAATCCCCAGACTGTTCAAATCTTTACAAAATGCCAATGTACAAGCCTCTCTATGTTGCATGGAAAATGAAAATTTTAAAATGTATACTCCATTCTACTAGTAAGGAAATAAATGCCTTTGATGATACTGTTACGTTAAGTTGCTGCAGGGCATTGAGATCAACATGGAAATAGGGTGAACTGAATGAAACTGACTTGCATTTATTTAAATTCTCCATCATTGCCTTCCAGCCAACCTTAAAGTAAAACAAATATTACATACATGGAAAAACAAACTCTTCTACTGAATGCACATATCACCATTTTCTCATGTTGAAATTATGCCAAATTCAAATTGGTTTTGGAGTTCATTACCTAAGACAGTATCTCAACAACGTAATCCACTTTTCGCACAACAATAACAACAATAAAGAGTATTTACATTTAATGCTATCTCTCAGAAGATCTTCTGAGGTACTAAGGGAAATTTGAAATCAAAATGGTGGGAACAGCCATCTTTAATTATATTGGCACGATCCTACTATTGAAATGAACTGCCCCAGGGACAGGCAATTATAACATCAAGATTGGCGTAATTTCACTAAAATATGTTTGAAGTACAAGACTGACAAACTATTGGCAAGATAATGTTTAAAGATTGACATATTGTGCCAAAGCTAGGCAGACGATCAAGAGAACCCTCGAGGAAATTCCCAGCACAAGTATTTTCATTGCTTCTCTATCCATATGGGTAATGAATGCAGCAGTTCTCTCATCTTCTTTTGTTTATATGAGGCATGATACAATATCATAATGATCTCAAATTCATTTGAGGCTTTTCCAGTTGTTGGCTAGATTACCTACTATCTCTAGTCATAATCTTGGCAGTTAACATCTTATTATTTTCTGGTTTAAATGACTTCTTGGCTGATACGGTCACAAAGTTAAATAAAAACAGCTAGTTTATTAGCTTGGAGTGAGTTGAGACCACTTAGCTGGAAAGCACATGGATCGGTTGGAAACAGTTTTTCTGGCTTCAAATGTTCAATGTAGGAAAAACTTAATGATCTCAACAGTGTGCCAAGGCAGGCTTCCCCTTCACACCTCTCTTGCTGTCTGTGCAATCCTGCATCATTCTATTTTAGCCCCAGCACTATCAATCTTTCCCTTCCCTGCTTCTCATGCCTCTCCTTCAATCAGAATAAACCACTTTATTGCAAAAGCAAAATACTGCAGATGCTGGAAATCTGAAATAAAAGCAGAAAATGTTGCAAGTACTCAGCAGGCCTGGCAGCGACTGTGGAGAGAGAGACAGGGCTAGATTTAGCTTCAAAAATGGCGACCCACCTGTGCGGGCTGTACGCCAAAGAGCCGCCGTGATCTCAAGCATAGCGGCACATTTAAATAGCCAGGATGGGTCGTCCTCTCACCACCCCCCGATCATGTGGAGGATGCAGGCTGTCCATCCCCGGCAATGGCATCAGCTGCCTGTGCACAGGTGCTGACGCCAATTTTAAAGGGTTGTTAGCCCTACCAGCTTATTTAAATATTTAAAGATAGATTGAATTAAATTAAATAAATACATTGGAATGAAACTGGACGGACCACACAGCATCGACCTAGGCACCGGAAATATCACCGTTCCTTCACTGTCACTGGGTCAAAATCCACGAACTCCCTTCCTGACAGCACTGTGGGTGTACCTACCCCACATGGCCTGCAGCGGTTCAAGAAGGCAGCTCACCACCACCTTCTCAAGGGCAATTAGGGATGGGCCATAAATGCTGGCCTGGCCAGCGATGCCCACATCCCATGAATTTAAAAAAAACATTTCTTTTGCCCCTATTCCACCCCAATTACAATTAAATTAATTATTTGCCCTACCCCCCGAAAACACTTAGCTTTACCATCTGACTTTCCCCCTCTAATCTGCACAAACTTTAAACTACAACCCTTCCCACCATTTCCTACACCCATGGTGTTTATTTGACCCCATTTTCCCCATCCCCACACTGATAAACTTACATCCTCCTCCCTCCCCACCAGTGTTGCGCCTCATTTCCCCGGACGGGGATTCGAAAGCGCAGGAGTGCTGGCCGCCAGGCCAAAGATCGCAGTGGGCCATCAAGAGGAGGCGTAAGTATATTGAAATTAATTAATTAAATTGATTTAAATATTCAAATTGTGATCCCATTGCCCAGCGGCAGGGAGGCTGCCACAGTGCCTCACTGCCGCCCTGAGGATCGGGTGGTGCCCTGCTGGCGTCAAGGTCCGTGACGAGCTTCATTTGGGGCCATCTCCAGCACCCCCAACCATGGATTCTGACATTGAGGGCTGCTTAAAATCCAGCCCCCAGTGTTAATGTTTCAGGTCGATGACCCTCATCAGAACACTTTATTACACCTCCTTCTGCTTGCATTCCTACTCTTTAGACCTGCTGCTGTCCTCACAATTACTCACCCCTATAGACCACACTGGCTACCTCTTCCTCTCATTATGCACGCTATGTTCAACTGCCTCAGACTAAAGGCCTGTTACCCGACCCGAAGCCGACAGGACCCGACGACATGTGTCTGGTTCGGGTTGGGTTGCACTTCTGGGTCCGGCATTCAGGCTCAGGTCGGACACGCTCTATCACAGGTATGTGGCTCCACTGTTAATTAAATTTTTGGACAAGAAAGGTGGTTTTGTTACAGTTTCTTTAAGCTTGTGCAGATCAGCAACAAAGTGAAAAACGGAAGGTAAGTTAACTGATGGTCGGGTCGGGCGCAGAAAAAAAATGGAAGGACTCGGGCCGGGTCGGGCTCAGGTCAGATGTGGTTCTGTCGGGCTTGGGTCGGGTTTTGTTTTGCAGACCCGAGCAGGCCTTTACCTCAGACAGTCTAAAAGCCCATACAGGCCACATACTAACCCACTTGTACTCTTCTTACAGGTGAAGATGGCACACAACAGAAAGGAGATCAGCAGGACAGGTGGAGATCCTGCCTCTGTAGAGACAATGACAACAATGGAAGAGGCTGCCATCAACATCATTAGCAAAGAGTGGTACACAGCATTGAAAACGGCCAAAGTGGAATCCATGCATAGCAGGGTGGATGGTTAATTTCCCTTTATTTTCTCTTTCTAATTAACTCTCATTCACACACTCAGCATTGTGCTGCTGTTCACCTACCACTGTATCCCTGTCTCGAGATCCATTGGAATAAGAAACTAGCGGTAACAATGCAGACGGAAATAAAAATGGTGTTGACCATCTTGACAGCCTCAACTGATCTGGTTTGCTTATATTCATCAGATGACCTGGCAATTTACTTCATTGCTGTTTGTGGGAGCTTGCTGTGTGTGTAATAGCCATCGTGTTTCCTATATTACAACAATAACTACACTTCAAAAATACTTCTTTGGCTGTAAAACACTTGGAATGTTGTGAAGTTTCATTCTTTTCCCACCTGTGTCCAGTAGGAGCTCTGGCCACCCAGAAATTGGAACAAGCAGCCAACCAGCATTGAATCACTACTCTTTTATTTTTAGAGATACAGCACTGAAACAGGCCCTTCGGCCTACCGAATCTGTGCCGACCAGCAACCACCCATTTATACTAATCCTACACTAATCCCATATTCCTACCACATCCCCACCTGTCCCTATATTTCCCTACCACCTACCTATACTAGGGGCAATTTATAAAGGCCAATTAACCTATCAACCTGCAAGTCTTTGGCATGTGGGAGGAAACCGGAGCACCCGGAGAAAACCCACACAGACACAGGGAAAACTTGCAAACTCCACACAGGCAGTACCCAGAATTGAACCCGGGTCGCTGGAGCTGTGAGGCTGCGGTGCTAACCACTGCGCCACTGTGCCGCCCCCATTGTCTCATAGGCAATCTTGAACAAACTACCACGATGTTTTTAGTCATAAACAGGTCAATGAGAAAAAGTTTGACCTCACTATCTCTGGGATGATAATCCAGTACCATAACAGCGACACCACTGTACTCCAGACTAATGTGTCTCAATCTCTGCTTCAGGACAGCACATTTTGCTGCACCAGTGTGAATTGTTCCTTTTTTTACAACATATCTTCTCAGAGTGACACCATCATTCAGTGCCAATTTGTGGCAATGAAGTAGAAAGGTTTCAGTGATCACTAATGTTTTAATTGGACTTCTGAGTAGTAGTAGCTCCTCATCAGTCCCCTTTCCTATCCTGAGTGGCGTGAAACAGGGCTGTGTTCTCGCACCCACACTTTTTGGGATTTTCTTCTCCCTGCTGCTTTCACATACGTTCAAGTCCTCTGAAGAAGGAATTTTCCTCCACACAAGATCAGAGGGCAGGTTGTTCAACCTTGCCCGTCTAAGAGCGAAGTCCAAAGTATGGAAAGTCCTCATCAGGGAACTCCTCTTTGCTGACGATGCTGCTTTAACATCTCACACTGAAGAGTGTCTGCAGAGTCTCATTGACAGGTTTGCGTCTGCCTGCAATGAATTTGGCCTAACCATCAGTCTCAAGAAAACGAACATCATGGGGCAGGACGTCAGAAATGCTCCATCCATCAATATTGGCGACCACGCTCTGGAAGTGGTTCAAGAGTTCACCTACCTAGGCTCAACTATCACCAGTAACCTGTCTCTAGATGCAGAAATCAACAAGCACATGGGAAAGGCTTCTACTGCTATGTCCAGACTGGCCAAGAGAGTGTGGGAAAATGGCGCACTGACACGGAACACTAAAGTCCGAGTGTATCAAGCCTGTGTCCTCAGTACCTTGCTCTATGGCAGCGAGGCCTGGACAACGTATGTCAGCCAAGAGCGACGTCTCAATTCATTCCATCTTCGCTGCCTCCGGAGAATACTTGGCATCAGGTGGCAGGACCGTATCTTCAACACAGAAGTCCTCGAGGCGGCCAACATCCCCAGCTTATACACACTACTGAGTCAGCGGCGCTTGAGATGGCTCAGCCATGTGAGCCGCATGGTAGATGGCAGGATCCCCAAAGACACATTGTACAGCGAGCTCGCCACTGGTATCAGACCCACCGGCCGTCCATGTCTCTGCTTTAAAGACGTCTGCAAACGCGACATGAAGTCCTGTGACATTGATCACAAGTCGTGGAAGTCAGTTGCCAGCGTTCGCCAGAGCTGGCGGGCAGCCATAAAGGCGGGGCTAAAGTGTGGCGAGTCGAAGAGACTTAGCAGTTGGCAGGAAGAAAGACAGAGGCGCAAGGAGAGAGCCAACTGTGTAACAGCCCCGACAAACAAATTTTTCTGCAGCACCTGTGGAAGAGCCTGTCACTCTAGAATTGGCCTTTATAGCCACTCCAGGCGCTGCTCCACACACCACTGACTACCTCCAGGCGCTTACCCATTGTCTCTCGAGACAAGGAGGCCAAAGAAGAAGAGTAGTGAACATCGAACCTAAAGTCCAAACAGGCCAAAGTTCACTGAGTAACACTGAGATTTGGATCAGCAGTGATTTTTTTCAGCCTGTTATCTACAAAAATGTGCACGAGGAAGTACAAAAGGAAAGAAACACTTCTTCAATTCTGGACTTGTGAACATCCCTGATTTTAATCGCTCCACTACTGGCTGCCATACCTTCAGCTGCCAATGCCCAAAGCTCTGGAATTCCCTCCCTAAACCTTTCCGCCTCAACGGGCCAAGTGTTTCCAGTGGCGAGCTTCAAGAACGGCGGGGCGCACGCACGAGAATCACTCTGCGGAGTCACTGCACTATTTAGCATGGCAGCTCATTTACATGGCCGGGGTGGACTGCCCACCCCCGATGACGTAGAGGAGGTGGATACTCCATCCCTGGCAACAGCATCCGGCGCCACCATGCAGGCACTCCTTCCCCCTCCCCACCAGTGTCGCACCTCGGAACTCTGAATGGAGTTCCGAAAGTGCAGGAGCTGTGGCCAGCAGCCGTAATATCGGCGTGGGATGGCCGCCAGGACAAGGTATGTTAATTTGAATAAGTTTAACTTAATTATAATATTAAAATGAAGGTCCCGTCACCGAGTGGTTGGGGGGCAACACCAAGACCTTGCAGCCGCAACTAAAATACGTCAGGGCCTTCTCGGCGTTAGGGCTCTCCCAGAAGAATTTTCTGGCCCCCCCCGCCACAGGCCTCATAAAATTCAGCCCAATGAAACTATATAAAAGACCAGACAGAAAGAATTGATCTTGTATGTAACATCTACGTCTGCCACTAGGTGGTGCTTGGTGGAACACTCAGTAATATGACCATTGCTTCACAGAAAACAGCTCCCACATCATACGCCTTTTTGCAATAAATATTTTAAACAGCAACTGAGAAATCTGAAGAAACATAACAACCAAGGAATATAATTGTGCTAAACAGAATGGCCCAGATTTTGCGATGGTAATAACAGCAAAATTCAGCATTTGCTGACATTATTCCACAGAAACTGACAACAACTTTAGGAGTCCGCACATGCGTAAAATACCATGAAAATCCAGATGTTGTTGCCCGTGATTCTACACTTCTCCATAGGCTGTGCTTTTGAGGACAGCACCACACCACCACCCCACCCCTCCCCCCAACCCCAGACTGCATTCAATGTGAAATCTATGAAATGGTTTATACTTTTAATATCATTGTAAAAGCTCTTGAAAAAGTTACTCCTTATTGAATGAAGTGTAACTTGGTTTTTAATGGAGGAATAACTTCATAATTATTGTCAAACACTCTCATAGGCCTGAACAGCTAATCTTAGTTGTGGAATGTCAAATTTCTCCATTATGATAAAAAAGATTCCACATGTTTTTTAAAATATGTTTGTTTATATTAATATTTTAGCTTCTATCTAAATCCAATCATAGTCATTTATTCATGATCTGGACATTTAAAATTGAAAGTGAAGGATAAAATGTCAGTTCTGATGAAAGGTCACTGAAATGAAACTTTAACTCTGCTTCTCTCTCTACAGATGCTGCCAGACCTGCTGAGTATTTCCAGCACTTTTTGGTTTTATATCATCTTTCTTGTGGTTGCTTCTCTGCACATGTTGAGATTGCTAGAGATTTATAATTAGTTCTGCAGACTATATTATTCCAGTCTAATGTAATTATAGTTACGCATAGTTCAAAACGTGGAGCTCAGACAAGTCACTAATACCACTCAGGAAATGCTTTAAACATGTGCAGAAAATTCATTGCTCCCAGTGAGGTGTCATGTTCAGAGGTAGCGTGGGTTGGAGATAGAGCTGTAGTACAGTAGTGCCAACCGTCCGATCCCTACTGCTTGCAAGGGTAGTGCGCAGGTGGGAGTGCTGAATTTATCCGTTGTAAGAATATTATTGAAATTCCTTCTCATATCATACACAAAGCTCTCCTTGCTTATCCACAGACTCTATTGTTTGTGCAACTACAATAAAGTCAATTTACAATTAAAAGGGCAGTGCAACTCAGATGAGTGAAATGTAAAAACTTGCACAATCTTCCTATAACATTTAGACATCTGGATATCACAATTCCAAATGAGCATGAACAGAAACAACAAGGTGCCTCCTAGCTGTGTAAAAATAAACAATACTTTGATATAATCCAGTTCAAATTCTGACCATGCCTACTTCAGGACTTTAGTTAATGAAACTGAATTTGTTGTGTTTTATTCACTATATTCAAAAGCATTTAAGTATTGGGTGCCACAAATATCTTGACAATTCCTTTTTAATTATAAAAGTCACTTTCTTGGGTGTTGTATTACTTAAAGAATTTTGCCTTGGTAGTAGCATCAAGAACTAAAAAATAATCTGAAATTGAAAACACATTATCCAACTTCCATCAAGTTAGAATACAACTGCTTTTAGTAAATATGTATCTGAAGTATTTCCATGAATTATTAGATTAAATTAGTTCTCAATTATTCAAACCCTTCTCATAAATGTTTGGGACAATAATGTAGCAGTATTTTTGTAATTGGTTGTGCAAAATGTATTAATAAAATAACTAAAAACCTTGGTCTTTGAGGTTTATGTTTGAATGTATCTTATTTTTTTTAAAAGCGAGATTCCTGGATCAACCTGTCCATCATATTCCGGTCTTACTTTTAAAAACAACAAAATGCTACAATCTCAGCTAAGTTGATTATTGACGAAAGGTTTGCTTTGAAAGGTTCATGCCACCAAGATTTCTCACTTAAGCCAGTTTCAGAAGATTTATAAAGTTATCCTATATAAGAAGCAACTCAGTAAAAATTAATAACCATCAGGAATTCCATAAAGGTGTGTCATGGGTTCATCTAAATTAGGTTCTCATTCATTCAGAATCCAGTAATTTTGAACAGGAGTATCCCCTTGTAAACACTTCATTTAGCTAGGAAAGCCAACCACAGCTTTCACTGCAGTGTTTGCAAAGGAAACCTTGGTTTAATATTAAATTATTCCAAAAGAAATCATCAAAATGGTGGGTGAAACCTTTAAAATAACTCCATTCAGTAAATGCGTTGGAGGCAGTTCAGAGGAGGTTTACTCGATTAATACCTGGTATGAACGGGTTGTCTTATGAGGAAAGGTTGGACAGACTGGGCTTGTTTTCACTGGAGTTTAGAAGAGTGAGGGGAGACTTGATTGAAGTATATAAGATCTTGAATGGTCTTGACAATGTGGATGTGGAAAGGATGTTTCCTCTTGTGATTGAGTCCAGAACTAGGGAGTCACTATTTTAAAATTAGGGGTCGCCCTTTTAGCACAGAGATGAGGAGAAATGTTTTCTCTCAGAGGGTTGTGCGACTCTGGAACTCTGTCTCAGAAGGTGGTGAAGGCATGGTCATTGAATATTTTTAAGGCAGAGGTAAATAGATTCTTGTAGGCAAGGGAATCACAGGTTATTGGAGTTAGATGGGAGTGTAGAATTCGAGGCACAAACAGATCAACCATGATCTTATTGAATGGCGGAGCAGGCTTGAGCGGCCGAATGGCATACTCCTGCTCCTAATTTGTATGTCCGTATGTTCTCATGACAGAAGCACTTCATAAAGATGACATTGGACAAACCATAATCGTCATGATGATTAATCTTTGAACTCATTCATAATTACAATTAATGTTAAATTTTCTTTGAAGAGAGATTTTTCATCTTTAGGAAGGAAACAAAAATTGCTTGGATCTGGGGAAGTACATTATCATTTTCACAACTTATCCATCAGGACCGAGCATTGAAGTTTTTTGTTAGAATTTTCTTTCCAGCCTCCTCTTCTGAAGTAGCTAACTCTTAGCTCTGATATAGTTCCACAAGTGCTGGCTGTCTTCTGTAAGAAAGCTGGGTTTTGTATCTTGACAAATATATAAAGAGGAAGCAGACAAATCCTTAATTCCCTCCTTATTAAAGAACCATCTAGGGTTTTCCCTCCCAGCATAGGTCCAGGGATGAATGATGGCTCACCAACCAGTGTGGATTAAAATTAATATAATTTACTAACCCTCGATTAGGCTACCTCAAGCTACTGGGTCAATGAATTATCTCTTTCTTGTCAAATCATCAAGGAAGAAACCAGACCACAAGTCATGCGCTAAACATGCCTGATTGGTTACAAATCACAAATTAAAGTCGAGCACACAAAAACTTAATCGACAAACACAAATGTAAGATTTATTTTGCGCTTGAGTAGCAAATCATTTATGGACAGAGTTATTTAACAAATTGAGCATCAAAAGTTACTCAGGTGATTCAATGCATCAGCTCTCATGGATGCTGAGTACTGCCTATAGCAGTGACCCAAGTCTGAGGTTATAAATTCATGAGATTATTTTAAAAGTAATTCCTTAAATAGCTGACAAGTTAACACCTTTGAATAGCCAGTCTATCAAGATTAAGAAACAAAAGTGAAAGATAGCGGAAAAAATATCTCTTCAAATCCTGCAGGGAAAAGTGGTTCATTCAGATAAAGAAAAATAGCTATATGAAGAAACATGCCAAAAGGTTCATTCAAATAGATACCGAGAGAAAAAAAACTTAAAAGACAAAATGTAATAGTAAAACATTCTTTAAGTAGTACAATTGTTAGATCGCTGTCCAAGAAGAAGTGGGAACATTAAAATATGAAAACAGCAAACAGTTTTAAAACTGAAGATGAGCACAAAACTTAAACATTCTGAATTACATCCTCAAAGTATTCACAAGGTAAGAAATGAACAATATAGCCTTGCTAAAAAACAGTACCAAGGCAAAATTCATGACTTTATTATAAAGGAATTGGGAGCCCTAGAATAGCTGAAAGGGTCTAAAGCAACTAAATTCCCATGGATAGACAGTGTTTATCCCAGACAGTTCAGAGACACTATGGAAGAGATTTTTGAGGCATAGACAATAATTATCAAGGAGTTATTGAACACTGAGAAAATACCAGAAGATTGGAAAAAAGATAAAATGGTGGCCATATTCAAAAAGGGTGACAAAGCAGTCATAGCTGACTGCAGCTTTATTAGTTTTTTTCCAATTTTGTGCATAATAACAGATTCGATCAGCACTACCTATATTACAACAACATACTAAACAGCAGTAAATACTGCTTTATACAGGAATGATTATGCCTGACTAATTTTCTTGATTTCTCTGCGGAAGTCACAACCCATGTTGACCATTGTAAACCCTACGATGTTGCAAACTTAGACTCCCAAAAGTCAGTTGATGAAGTTCTTCTTGAAAGACTGCAGAGATTAAAGATAGAAATTGGCTGAAGGATAGAAAACAATGAGTAGATGGGTGGTAGATGGGTGTACTGTCAGGTGCCCTGGGGACAACGATTGCTGTATCTAATTTACATCAACAATTTGGATTAGAATCACAATGTAAATAGATCAAATTTCTAGACAATATCAAACTAGGAGGGGTCAGTGGAATTAAAGAATGAGTTAAACAAAATATGGGCTGAACAATGAAAAATGAAAATCAAAGCAGACAAAAGGAAAGCACTGTACATTAAAAAAGAAAGGCTTGCATTTATATAGCACCTTTCACAATTACAGGACATCCCAAAGTGCTTTACAGCTATTTGAGTACCTTTGAAGTGTAGTCACTGTTGTCATGTGGGAAATGCAGCAGCCAATTTGCACACGGCAAATTCCCACACACAGCAATGTGATAATGACCAGATAATCTGTTTTTTGTGATGTTGATTGAGGGATAAACATTGGCCAGGATACCAGGAATAAATGCCCTTCTCTTCTTCAAAATAGTGCCGTGGAATCTTTTATTTCCACTTCAAAAGGTAGATGGGGTCTCAGTTTAACGTTTCACCTGAAAGACAGCACGTCCGGCAGTGCAGCATTCCCTTAGTACTGCACTGGAGTGATAGCTTTGATTTTCATGCTCTAGTCCTGGAGTGGGACTTTCACCCACAACCTCCTGACTCAGAGGTAAAAGTGCTACCAACTGAGCCGCAACTGACACATTGGAAGATGGGCAATGAACATAGAACAAAATACAACACAGAAGGAAGCCATTCAGCACCTGCCGAATAAGCTATCCACCCAAACTAATTCCACCTTCCAGCACCTGGTCCATAGCCCTGCAGGTTACAGCATCTTAGGTGCATGTCCAGGTACCTTTTAAAAGAATTGAGGGTTTCTGTCTGCACCACCATTCCTGGCAGTGAATTCCAGACACCCACCACCCTCTGGGTGAAAAAGTTTCTCCTCATGTCCCCTCTAATCCTTCTACCAATCACCTTAAATCTATGTCCCCTGGTAACCGACCTCCCCGCCAGGGGAAACAGGTCCTTTCTACGCTATTCTATCTAGACCCCTCATTATTTTATACACCTCAATCAAGTCACCCCTCAGCCTCCTCAATTCCAGGGAAAACAACCCCAGCCTATCCAATCTTTCCTTATAGCTGCAACCCTCAAGCCCTGGCAACATTTTTGTAAATCTCCTCTGCACTCTCTCCAGAGCAATTATGTCCTTTCTGTAATGTAGTGACCAGAACTGCACGCAATACTCCAGCTGTGGCCTAACCAGCGTTTTATACAGTTCCAGCATCACATCCTAGCTTTTGTACTCTATATCTCGGCCAATAAAGGAAAGCAATCCATATGCCTTCTTCACCAGTTTATCTACCTGTCCTGCCACCTTCAGTGACCTGTGGACATGCACTCCAAGGTCTCTCACTTCTCCTACCCCTCTCAATATCCTCCCATTTATTATACATTTCCCTCACTTTATCTGCCCTCCCAAATGCATTATCTCACACTTCTCAGGATTGAATTCCATTTGCCACTTTTCTGCCCACTCAACCAAACCATTGATATCATTCTGGAGTCCACAACTCTCCTCCACACTATTAACTACACGGCCAATTTATGTGTCATCGGCAAATTTCCCAATCATGCCTCCCACATTTTAGTTCAAATCATTAATATATATCACAAACAGCAAGGGACACAACACCGAGCCCTGTAGAACACCACTGGAAACCGCTTTCCATTCACAAAAACATCCGTCGACTACTACTACATATTCTCTGAGTGGTGTGGAATTTACTCAGGATAAAGTTGAGTTAGGCATCACCCGAAAAAATCGTATGGAGTCAAAACAGTAGAGTACAAGTCAGAGGAAATCATTGTCAAACTGTCTGACAATCTGGTCAGACCTTACATTTGTAAAAAAGCTAATGAAAACTGGTAGATCAGAAAATAATATATAATAAACTATCAAAAAATATACTTAATGAACAAAATAATGTATTATAATATTCACTGAATTTCAAAAGTAATTTCAAAAGCGAAGAGGTCTGTAATATTTTAATGTGAGAAGGTGAAGCATGAATAAAGATATTGGGCTGAATTTTATGGGCCCTCTCGGGACAAGAATGGAGGTGGGGGGGCCAATAAAATTGCATCGAAAGGTGGGATATGGAGAGCCCGTCGCCTTCCCGACACTTTCCAATTTAGTCTAGGGCAGGGAAGACCGAAGACAGCCTACCTGCCCCAGGCCAAATGAGGCGCTTAAGTGGCCAATTAATGGTCACTTAAGGGCCTCTTCCTGCCTTCACCTCAATTTAATAGAAAGCGGATGGACCCACCACCATGGGGAGACATGGCCTGGTAAAGCCTGGCAGCCACCTAGCAGGGTCGGGGCGGTTCCTCCTTTGAGGGCAATCCAGGGCCCCTGGAGGGCCTCTCTGGTGGTGATGGCCACTACCACTCCCCCCCCCACCTCTGGGAAGACATCCCCAACTTCACTGACACCACTCCTCCCCCCACCCTGCCGCTGGGGCCTGCCTGAATGCCCCTGCGACCCCAACCCCAATTACATCTCCCAGGGTCTCCAACATCTTCGGTACTGCTGGGCCTCCTGTAGTGCCAGCAGTGGCCACAGCTCCCAGTGGCACTGCTGGTGCTGCAGAGCTGCTGGCCTTCTGATTGGCTGGCAGCTCTGGAGGCAGGAGTCTGTCCCTTAAAGGAACGGTGTTTCTGATGGCGAGCAGTTAATTGGCTGCCTGTCATGGAATTGCAATGGGGGTCCGATGGAGGGCCGAGGTGGGGTCTTCCCCCCCCACACCTTCCGGCCCGCTGCTGGGACCCCCCATTGCCAGAATAAAATTCAGCTCATTATGTTAGAAATTAGGAATAGGAATAGAATATATATAGATCATATTTAGCTTGGAATAGGGTAGACGATTAGATTGCTGCTGTAAGTTTTGTTTCACTAGAAACAAGTGGAATAAGTATTTTGAAAGATGAATATTGCCCCAAGTGCAGAAGAACCAATAACCCAGGAGAAAGGGCATGGCCAGATGATGCCTCTGCAATAGTGGAAGAATAACTGGGTAAATGTCTAAATAAAAAAACATATTCTCAAGATGTGTTAGGACTGTCTTTTAAGCTTATTTAACAAAGCTGTTTGCTAAAATGCATAAGTTAACTAGTATGTGAGAATAAAATAGGAGGTGTTTTTGAGAACATAGTGGGCTGAATTTTATGAGTGTGCCGTAGTTTGCGGTGGCACACTCTAATGGTGGCATGCATCCCGTGTGGATGTGCCGTCCCTGAGCCCCCGCGATATTACAAACAGGGGCTCACTTAAATAGAGGGGACGGAGCAGCTGCCCCCAATGACGTAGAGGCTTTAAGTCCTTCAGTAAAATTTTCAGATTTAAAGTTGTAGCAGTGAAATTTTATTAAATAAAAAATCTAGTGATGGAGGCCCTTCCCCTTCCATGCGGAGTTCTGAAGGCGTATGAGCTGTGTTCAGAGTGGGTAAAATCGGAGTGGGACATCTGCTGCCTGCAGGTAAGTTTATTTGCATCTCATTTAGGTTTATTTCAATATGCAGATGAAGGGCCCGCCACCAGGTGGTGGGGCACCCGCACCGAGGACCCCCCGCCACCAGTAGTGTGTGGCAGGCCCTTCTCGACGTTGAGGGTCGAGGCGGGCCTTTCCCTGCAAAATTTTACCAGTCCCCGCACTGTGACCTGCAGCATCGAGGGGCTGGTAAAATTCAGCCCAGTGAATCATTCTATGGTAAAATAGTTTGGTAAAGGGGTAGCAATGGTCAGACTGGACAACTGGCATATGAGCAGCTCTAAGATAAACAACTGATAACGCACAGGAAAGAACAATGAGGTTGTTGACTGAGTAAGTTTGAAGGCTAGTATGTCCCTAGAGAACTGCCAAACTGATCAGGGAAACAACACAGAATTGATCATGGAGAAACAATCCTTAGCATGCTCTAAGGGCATGATAAGGGTTGGCTTTTCTCCGTGGTTTGAACAAAGAACTCGATTCACTAATGAGCACCTTGTATTAAAGAGGAACCTCTATAGGACAATGAAGCCTTGTCAGTAATGAACCCCAGGCCCATCCCCGAGAAAGGGTATGAAGGATTTTTGGAAGGGCTTCAGTTGCAGTAGGCAATGAAGAGGAGGATTCTCAAGAGTGGATCCATGTTGACTTCCATCTAACATGCTTGGGTAGTTCGGAAGACTTTGAGAAGAAGCAATACACCGAGAAAGGAAGAGAAGAGCTGCTCATGCAAGTCAGCCATTCTGCCCGACCTGGTACTTGCTACTTGTCACGGTCAAATGTTTTTGCTGTGTAACTCATATGTTATAATATTTTGTCTTGAACTTCAATTAAACTCAACATACCTACCATATTGGGTGCAACTGATCCTGTGTTTCAAAGAGCTAAAAAGATAACAAATATAACTAAATATTTCATCAGAAATCAGGACTGGACTACAAATAAATTGATACACATGGATAGAGTTTCTGATGTTCTGCTCCTGAACTGGGGAAAAACTGCAGCTGTCACTCAGATAAATGGACTGTCACGAAAAGTGAATGAACAGAAATACAATCATTTATAGAAATGTGAAGTTTGAAAGGAGGCCAGACAGAAACTGCAGGAGATTATATCACTCCGTTGAACCCAAGGGATCAGCCTGAATTAGTTTAATATACATCTTAGAAATCTGGTGCACTGCAATACTCAGAATGGCAAAAAGTAATGGATTTATTAAGCCTTTTGACCTGTTAGATAATAATAATCAGCAATTAACTGGTGCTTACATTCTGAGCATACACCAAAACAAACTTGGGAGTATTTTCCAAGATAGTCCAGTGAAAACAAATTGACACAACGATGACTGACTGCCACCAAGGTCCCCCCACATTAAACTGCCATTTATCTGAGTTTCAATATTCTGCACAACATATCTCACAGGTTGTTGTTAGCAATTAATCACAACTATATCATGATCATCTCATTTGACACACTAACAGTTTACTTACTAAGACCTAACGTTACCATTTTGACAAAATGTATAAAAGCAAAACCACGTGATATAAGTTGAAATATAAAGATTAAGCAAACATTCATAACTTATTTGTTTACTGTGAGAAAATACTAGTGGATATAAAAATCATATTTCTTCTATGATAAAATAATAAGGCATTTTACAAAGTGTCTGTAAAATAATTTTCCCTGTTTTAAGCAAACTCCGAGAAAATACATATTAAGTTGTAATGGAACCATTAAACTAGCCACATGATATGCAGCCAAGCTCAGCTCGAGAAGGAAAAGAGCATTTACAAACAGGAAATCCCATCAACAAATCTGCCCTTTTTAAAGGAGAGAAGATATAGTTGGTGAAGTCTGTTAAAACAACATTCATTAAAATTTGGCATGAGACCAGATTGGGATTCATAGCCATTTTGTGCGCATGTGGGTAAAATAGGAATTGCCAAACAAAAAAAAGTCCAGCTAGATCACCTTCTACCATCCTGAAAGCTGCAGGATACAATGATTATGGAGCTGCTGACTAATCATGACAAGCTATCTCTTTCGCATGAAGTGAGGAAAACACCACTGGTGCAAAGCTTTGGTCCAAAGTCACCTTTTCTTCCAAGAATGCTACACTCAGCATGTGTCATATCCCAAATCACTCGTATACTGTATCCCAAAATATTACCTTCTGAAAGATATACATCTAATTTGCACCAGAATGAATCAACACTATTTGCTTCCATTGTTCACTGAAATAATGTTTTTGCAGGTTTGCTTTGAATTTACTGCCTTTCAAGCACAGGTCTCTTCCTCTGGTTCTACTATTCTCGACAAGGTGAAACAGCTCATCATGTTCTACACTATCTACTTCCTTTAGAATCTTAAAAGTAACAATCATATCGCCTCTCAAACTTCTCTTTTCTAGTGAGAACATGCTCAATTCACATAATTTCTCTTTATAATCTAATCCCTCCATCCTCTCAATCAATCTGACTGCTCGCTGCTGTATCCTTTCAATAGCTGCAATATCCTTGCTGTACCAAGATGACTAGAACTATTACACAGTATTCTAATGTGATTGTACAAGGAATTATAAAGTGACAGGATTATGTTACTATTTCAACTCAGTATTTTAATATATCCATGTGACATGGTTTTATTTTAAACGGTCCAAATTGGTTCTTAGATTTACTCAGTGTCATTTTATGATATTGTTGAAGAATTAATTAATTCTTCAGTGAAATTCCATTTCTTTACATGCATCCAGTGAAAATATTTAGGTCTGAACATTAAGAACTCCTGGACTGAATTTCCTGGGTTATTTGATAGCAGAGAATTGTCATGGAATCTGCAGTCTGCCGGACCCTAAGGAGCATATTTGAACTATCCGATGAACAGATAGCTTGCTGAATGTTCTATTAGGTGCACAGACCCTGATTGCAAAGATTGTTTCTATTTTTGAAACAGACTGTGAAGTATTGGAACAGACTGTCCTAACACAAATTGAAACCAAAAACTTCAGGTTTCTGGGGGAACTAAAACCGGTTGGAACTAGACAAAAAGGAGACAGAGCCATACAAGCTCAGATGGCAGGAAGGTGCTTTGCAGGCAGGTTGAAGAAAGTGAAGACTCGATCTAGAAGTGGTTTTTGTTATTTAGAGGAACTGATTAACCAGACCCAGCCATATAGTGCACAGGGTTTTCACTGAAGGATATGGATAAAGGTAATACTGGTGGATCCATGCCGTCAACCCTGTCGCAAGCAGAACTGAGAAGGTTCTGGAGAATACTCCTTTTTTTGGGTGAAGACTATACCTGTGGAGCTCAGGATTAAAAGGGAACTGCTGTCAGTTGCAACTTGATGGCTGCATCTTGGAAGACAGGATCTGGAGATCTACTTGAGAAATTTCAGAGTTTTGAAGAACTATGTGACAGTAATTTGGTGCCATAAATGCTGAGTGGACTACCCAGTAAATCTGAGAGATCAATCTTTGATGTATCTGATGGTTAATTTGTAATATCTTGACCATGATTTGTCTGGTAATTCATGTTTAATTTATGTTGATTTTGGTTTGATTGTTAAAGTAAAAGCTATAAAAGTGAAATCCTGACCTTTTGTTTTTTGTTTTGGGGTCGTTTGGTAAATTTGGTTCCTTTGGTTTGCTGGTCTCCATGGAGATCGTAACAGAACACTCTGCTCAACAAGTTTTAATGTTTAAATTACATGTTTCCCAAATTGTTTCCAAATTTAAAAATAAAAATCTGTCCAATTCTCTTAATTACCAGTTACCTTTCCTAAATCCTCCTGTAATAGTGATCTGGCTGGTTGAAGGTGGCCAAAGCTAGAAAATTACATGTCACAAAGTGATGTTTCGTATTCTTTTTTTCTGATCGATCATTGTGCTTCTGATAGTTTCAGGGAACTCTGGTAACCTCAAGTACCTCTTCCAAATGGTTATTAATTCACATCTAGTCAGTGAATATGGTTAGGCCATTCAGCCTGGTGGTGGACGGGGACAGGGAGAGGGGTTGAAATGGCTGGAAACCACAAGTCTAGTCCTACCCTCACTCAACTTCACTCACTTCCAGTATTGGATAGCAACAGAAGTAAGAAACCAGGCTGATTTTTTTTTTTGTTCCATCCTACTGTAGGAATTCTGGCACCCTTACTACCATTCAGATCAGATAAGCTAATTCAATAAAACTGTATATCGAACATGGGGCCTTCCTGATCTGCAGTGCTTATTTACTCACTGTGTAAAGTTGAGCCATTGAGGAGTAAGTTCCATAGATTTAAAGACCCACTGTTACCTGAAGCAATTTATTTTTCCAGACTTGTAAATGTAGTTATGTGCAAGGTTGGAATCTCAACAGGGCTGTCAATTACCAGCAATTCAATGTGCAGAGAAACATTTTGGTTTGAGGCACTGCCTTCATGAAAATATGGTTGGAAAATCTTTTTTTGTTTGTTTACAGACAATAAATAACCCATTTTTTGAAAATGCAACATCAAATTTTCAGGTTTTTCTGTCTTCAGAAGCTGTAAAACTTTTGCTGAACATATTGTCATGAAGTAAGTGTTGATTGAAAACATATATGCTTTAGATACACAAGTCCAGAGAACCAACCAATTCTGCATTCAGCAGAAATTTCACATGAAACTACAATTTTGGGGCTTCCTATCTAAAGGTCACTACGCAAATCAACACAGATAAAAAACTACTTTTAATATATAAAAGCAAAATACTGCGGATGCTGGAAATCTGAAACAAAAACAAGAAATGCTGGATTCACTCAGCAGGTCTGGCAGCATCTGTGGAAAGAGAAGCAGAGTTAACGTTTCGGGTCAGTGACCCTTCTTCGGAACTGTACTTTTAATATATGCTGCTTCTGTAGGTACCATCTAGAGCTACTGTGTACCAGCTTGTCTCTTCTCACTTGCCCTGCATCAAGGATGTGCCGTTGAGTAAACCTTGGCGGTCAAGAGGAAGAAGTCGCAAAAGGGTGAGTCTAAAATAATTTTTTTGTGGGGGCAGGTGTGCTGCCCCAGACTCCACAAGAATAATGTGTGCTGCTGCAGATCCAGGCTACCCCTCACACTGTAGTCAGCCCCCCTCCTCCCTAGATCTACCTTCTTGCTGGCCGGTTTGGCCTGTGGATCACCTGATATTGCATCAACCTGAAGCCACATCATGCAGCAGAATGCTTGTTCCTTAAATGTGGTGTTTGGCCTGCCCACTACATCATCCAGGCACCCGATAGTTCGAAATACCCCTAAGATATTTGAGTCTTGAATCCTGCTGATAAGCCCTCCCTACCATCGCCATTTATAGATGAATCCTGCCATAGAAAGAGATGAAAAAGAGTGAAAAGAGGCCAGAATTATTGTAATGCTATTTTTACAAATATTTAGACTTTTGAGAGAGTCACAGGGTTTCCTGATCCGTGGATAGTGTCAAAGAAGCAGGACAATTAGTAACACTTATACAATGTCATCAATGTGTCACCAATGGTGCAACAAACTTTTGTTTGCATATTACAGAAAAGAACGAACATTGAATTCATAGGAACAGTCAGTCCTTTAAAAAGCAGAATGATGTAAACTTTACAGTCAAATGGGCCAACACTGTTAATAAGTGGTAGGTTTATAATGTAAGCTATTGGCACTGTGAGATTTAGAGCTGCCAAACCTTAATTAACTCCAGTTGAGGGCTTTTAAGGTATTTTATGCCAGTTAATTCATTAGTGATTTTGATAATGTGAAGAAGTGGTAGACATAAACATTTATTACATATCAATCGCCTCCAGGAAATTACACAGTCATTTTTGAACAGTAAGGGCAAGTATTTGTTGGGGTCTACAATTCTACAATTTGACCTGGGATTGTAATGATTGTAGAGTTGCTTTTAATGGACTGAATTGTTAATTTTGAGTATTCCCAAAATGTATTTGAATTGCCATAATAAAGCACATATTTTACTGAGAAACTCGCAGCAGCTAATTTCGACAATTCAGGGAATTTAGCACTTAGGCAACAGAATCTAGTTTTAAGGAGAGAAAAAATGGACTCAAATTTACTGAATAAAATGAATGTTAGTCACATTTTTGTTCAGCTGACCACTAATCACTTAGCAATAATTTACAATTATCCAATAATTGGAAACCTTGGCTAATTAAATATGTCGACTGTAACTTAAGGCATAGATAAAGCACAGAAGCTTACTCATTGCTGAAAGAGTTGAAGTAAAAATTATATCACGATATTTGAATGATTAAAATGTTTACTTTAAGTTGGACTAAGACTGTGGCTGGTGATTTTCACAGATGTCTTTTGGTCGTAAGAGATAATTCATGTTTTTTTTTATTCATTCATGGGATGTGGGCGTCACTGACTATGCCAGCATTTATTGCCCATCCCTGATTGCCCTTAAGAAGGTGGTGGTGAGCTGCCTTCTTGAATCGCTGCAGTCCATGTGAGGTAGGTACACCCACAGTGCTGTTGGGAAGGGAGTTCCAGGATTTTGACCCGGCGACAGTGAAGGAACGGCGATATAGTTCCAAGTCAGGATGGTGTGTGACTTGGACGGGAACTTGCAGGTGGTGATGCTACCATGCATTTGCTGCAATTGTCCTTCATGGCTGATCATCAACTTAAGTATTGTTACGACCAGGTGAGAAAGGTGTCTAGGGGTCTCTTTCAGCCTTCACCTAGTTTTATTGTAACAGGGTTTAATTTTAAACACACTGGGCTGGATTTTACGTTGGGTGGACGGGAGCTGGGCGAAGCCACTACCGTCTCGCCTGGGGATCCGTCCAGCATTTTATGGGTACCCGGGCTTTAACTGTTCTGAGGCGGGACTTCCACCCGCTTGAGGGAGGAAGTCCTGCCTCATTGAGCTGCCAGCCAATCAGCGGGCCGGCAGTTCTTAGTCCCAGCAGTGCCACCGGGAGCGGTGGCCACTGCTGGGCCTGCAGCCCAGCTGACCGAAGAGGATGCCTAGGAGCCAAGATCAAAGGTAAGTTTCGGTTGCCTCGCGGGGGTAATCGGTCAGGCCGCAGCGAGGCAAGGGTGGTCGTTTGGGGGGGGAAGGGGGGAGTCTTGGTTCATGGGGGTGGTTGGGGAAGCAGGGGTGGCCCTCGATCTGGCACCCTGTGCCCGATTGTTAGGGCCCACCCCCGGGGCACTGAGAGGCCGCCAGCTTTTACCAGGTTGCCTTTCCGGCTCCAGGACACCCGCTTTCTACATGTAAAATCCGTGTGGAGGCAGGCGAAGGCCCTTAAGTGGCCATTAATTGGCTACTTAACGGCCTTGAATGGCCTGGGGCTGGCAGTCCATTTTCCACCTAACCCCCCACCCCTCCCATCCAAGGTAAAGTGAGGGCAGAGGCGACAGTGGGTCGGGAAGGCCTCCCAGAGGCTCCCGCTCCATTTTACGCTACCCCCCCCCGCCACCATCTGGCTTGTTGGGGTGACGTAACATTCTGGCCACTGTGTTTTGAGCTCCCCTTTTGGTGAATCCTGGTTCACCACTTTCCAATTATAAGACAAAGAAATGAGCACAAACAGGCCTTCTTAGGTTTAAAGAAGAAAAGTGAAATTTATTAAAACTTAAACTTAAAATCTAATTCGGTTAACGCCTACGGATACATGCTGTGCCCCATGCTAGTATGCATACGCAATACGCACATGGAAATAGAGTCAGAAAAGAGCAGACGAAAAAATAGAGAAGTTTGAGGGAATATCAGAAGAGTTTCTTGTTACTGTGCTTCAAGCTCACTGTAGTCCTTTTGGAGGTAGTTCTTGCTTGTAGGTTGGGGCCCAGTATCATCTTAAACCTCCTTCACTGTAGGAGACTTTTCTCTCTTGGGGTTTATGTGTCTTCAGTTCCATGAGAAAGAGATGGGAGCAGACAGGAGAAAGATGTTCTCAGTCCAGGAGCAAAGAGCTTTCTCAGTTCAAATTCTCTGTGGCAAGTTTAAATTAAAAAAAAACCAACAGCCAGTTAGTCATGTGTATTTGGCCATCTTAGCAGTTAAATTGGAATGCTAGCCTCTCCACCTTCAACATCTGGTAATTAAAAGTCTATTGTGGATTAAATTGGAGCAGGGAGTGGCCCCTTTGTCCTTTCCAAGCACTGCCTGTTACTATGCAAATGTCTTTCCAGTCAGGAGCTTGGCAACCCCTTGTAATAGGCCTTCTTTTCTTCCCAGCAACAATTTTAAAATTTAATGTCCATGTGGTGAAATCTGTGCCCCATTCTTGGCAGGTAGGGGCCTGCATGACAGTATACTTATCAAGACTCATTGTGTATAATTGGTCTGATGGTATTTTAAGCAGCAACGTATCTTAAGTTATTTAGGTCTAAAGAGTGAGCATTTTATATGGCATGATTGCACGTTAACACTTCACTTTCAGCTGGCAACACTGCCCTTGCTGATTGACTCAGCCAGTATTTAAAAACCAATTTTAGGTCCTCATATATGGATTCAATGACAAGTCAAATTACTATGAACAATTACATGTGTAACCTCAATCACACCTTACTCTCAGAAATTCTGATTACATAAAAATCACTTTGTTGTAATGCTGCAATTAACAACAATATTCAGGTCAACCACTTTCAAATGGTAGGCAGGAATCACAAGCATGGGATTGCAATCTCTTCCCCGCCTAAGAAAGAAGAGTAAACTTGCACTTATATAGCGCCTTTCACAACCTCTTGATGTCCCAAAGCACTATACAGCCAATGAAATATTTTTGAAGTGTAGTTACTGTTGTAATGTAGGAAACGCAGCAGCCAATTTGTGCACAATGTCCCATAAACAGCAATGTAATATTGACCAGGTAATCTGTTTTAGTTGACTAGGACACCAGGGAGAAAGAACTCTCCTGTCCTTTTTGAACAGTGCTATGAGATCTTTTGTGTCCACCTGAGAGAGAAGGTGGGGCCTGGGTTTAAATGTCTCATCCAAATGTCAGCATTTCTGATAGGGCAGCACTCCCTCGGTACTGATGTGGCAGCCTAGACTATGTGCTCAAGACGCAGGAGTGGAACTTGAACCCACATCCTTCTGACTCAGAGGCAAATGTGCTACCAACTGGCTGGTACTTTTTTAAAAAATGGATTACAAACTCACGCCATCCTTGTGTCAATAAATCCTAACTTTACAGTTTTAGTTCTCTGGAGATGGATATCCCAGCATCACACATGCTAACACAGAAAACCAGCAAATGTCAAGAACACCTTCAAAACTGGCTCCCACACAGCTCAAAAATAGCTCCAAATAGAAGTCAAAACAAATAGTTACATTGCAGTGGGATAGAGGCTTATTAAAACATAAGACTTATGGTCCAGCATTTCATCCCTTCTATTAGAACAAGAACACAAAAGTAAAAAAAATAAGCATGGTTTCCTGCAGTGGTTAATGTAGACATTCCCAAAGAGGGGTATGAATGCTGAAGGTGTGGATTTATTTCTAATGGGATCTGGAGCATTCTCCAGCAAAAATAATTTGATTTTTGATACTTTGTTTAATTATTTTTTTCCAGAACTTTGGAGCGTCCTGTAATTCTGCCTTTATAGCCAAGACTGTGGTAGGGTGACAGATATTTCAATTATGAAAATGTGGTTGTAAGACTTCAATACAACTTTACAGGGTCCAATTCCTTCCACCGGGAGTTAACCACAGATTCACAACGTTGATTTATATATGAAAACTTCTACAATGACATGCCCAGAAACCACTTTATTCAAAGTTTTTCTCACCCTTATCATTTCTACCACCAATGCCAAAATGTGTTTCAATATATTGACACTAATTTGCACTACAGGGACCTTTACTTATTTGCCTCCAAATTTGTGTAACCCATGATGGACTACTGGAAGAATGGATAAGCAGACATACTGTATGTAACACAGGCTGTGAGCACAGAATACAGTTGGCTGGCATGTATGCAGCATTCATAGGAATGGTGACAACCCTGTTAAAACTATAGAGGCTGTAATTTGAATGAAGGACTTGCATTACCACTGTGGATGCTGGGATAGTAATCCTTTGGATTTCTTTCACTCAGCAGTAATAGAAAGCAAAAAATACTTTTGTAGTAGTATATGTAGCTGTAGCCAAGCAGGCAATGCAATTAGAAATAGAAATTGAAAAGAGAAAAAAAAAACAAGAGAAGTGAAGAGATTCTCAGACATATTACAAATAATATGGCATTTTTACACTGCACTGATGGGTGCAATATTTGGTTCAATTTAATTGAGATGCAAGTGGGAACGAGATTTACATTGCAGACTGGCAACACGATGCAAATGAAGGCAGGGTCCCCTGCATATTGCTCGAACACATGCAAAATGCTGTTCACTGGGCCTCCGCTTTTGATTTTTAATGGGTGAAAATACCTAATAGCGATTTTCAACCATTCAAAAGTGAACTGAAGCACAGCACGTTAGTAAAGTTTGGTTTAACTGTAAAAGCAGCTGTTTTTATACTCTAATCTATTGGATGATTTCAGTGTAAAGTTTGCAGCTTTTATGCTTATGTTTTTGGCACAGGGCAATTCCTCAGGTATGAGACTGACTCTCGACCAAATAACGCACATTTTGGATTTGTCTAATATTGATAGTTTTGCAGCTGTGTGCAAATATTTGGCGAAGCCGTAGGAAATTATCTTTCCCTGCAACACATTTGTTAATTGACCCATATGTACACAGGCATGTACAAACAAGGAAAAGTAGGCATATTCAATTTGGAAGTGCACAGTTTGATAGAATGATCATATTGCAGATTGATTAATTAATTAATTGTTCAAGTGAAACTAAATCCTCCTGTATAAACAAAATAAAATGCACTTTCTAGGGAGCACGGCTTTATCTCTCTCTCACTTTACAAACACAGCAGGGTTAAGACAAATTTCAAGATCCTTTTCTTCCCTCTATTCTTGCCATATTTCCTTAAATAATTATATCCCATAATGTGTTAAGAAAATACAAGGAGATGAAATAAATGTTTTCTTGAGATGATGAAACTTGTCTAACATTCATTGTTTATAGACTGTTCATATAGACAGCCAATCTCCTAACTTAAATTCATTCAAATTGTGTATTTTATCCTATGTTCACATATATGGTGAAGGATTCAGGTTTGAATTCCATTAAAATCAAACCACGAACAAAAGAAGCACAGCACACGAGGCTAGTGAACTGAGGTCAAGTCAGCAGCACTTTAGAAATTATCATTAAACAAAACCTTTCTGTTTTCTTCAACCTTTTTGTGTAAGAGGCAGTTAAACTTAATAAGTTATAATAACTGAGAGTTTATACCTGTTTTGTTTTGACACAATATTCATGCTTTGCTGTCATCACACTGATGATAACTTGGTTTCAAACATTTAAATGGAACTCTAAAAGGTCGTCCACTATTTTCTTGCAAGACATAAACGTAGCAAGTTCACACCTCACATTCAAAATGGAGTGTCTCCCCGGGCATTTCCTCATAATGTGCATCCACCTTCAAGGGCTAAACCCAAGGGTTCTATTTTCTCCTGTTGCATTATGTGCTTAATTAATGGCCTTTGGGGCAAGTGGAAAACTGCCTTTGCTCCTAGCTCTAGATTCTCATCACACCTGTGAGAACATGTGTTGGGAAACAACATGCTGGGTATGTGAGAGCGGCTAAAATGTCAGGAAAAACAAGAATGCTAAAAACAGTCAGCAGGACATTACAGCCTACCCCGCCGCCCTCCCTCCCACCACTCCACTGAGTACAGACTAGATATGTGCCGATAAAGACTTGGCCTGAAAACAAGCATAAAAGTCTCAAATTTTACAAAAAAAAATATAAGCGAGCAGGTTAGCAAACAAGAAATAAAATGTACAATAAATAGTTTTGACACTGGAAGAGTGATGTAATACACTGAAGGGTGCTGCATACATCAACTCATTCTATGGGCAAGGTGGGGAGTGAATATTCACAGAATATTGAAACAGTAATTTCCCCACTTATTACTCCGGGTGTGTATGACCCATATTGCCAGGCTATAGAGAACAATTGCAGGTTGATTTCCGAAACAAGTCTATTTTCAGCAAGTCATCAGTGCTCAAATAAATGGGTGGCTGGATACTGTGGAATTTTCAGTCTGAGGCAGCTCCATAGCTGCACTTTTTTTAAAAAGCTGTTGCTAATGTACACACCATATGCTATCTGTACAAGTGCCATGGATTGTAATCAAGCAAAAACTATGTTTTAATTTTAATGAAGCTCATGGAATACAGACTGTGATCAATACCCTCAGGACAGATGGATGTTCCTTGAGGAAAATTTAATCATAATCACACGAGAGTTCAGTCGGATATTCCTCAACACTGGTACCTAATTAGAACATATATATTAAGCAAGAAGTGTCAAGTCAAGGTTTAACTTGAGAAGAAACTGACACATCTGGGATTTTATCCGGGCGACAAGGGAGTTGACGTCTGGAAAAAGTGACACTAAGAACCCCTCTTCTGTGGGAGGCCCGCCGAATGTCGTGCCAATAATGCAGTTAAGTGGACAGTGGCGGTCCTTCCACAAGATCAAAGACTCTGGTGATGGGAGTTACATCTTCTGAGAGGTGCCAGCCAATCAGAGGCCAGCAGCTTTTTAACTGAGCAGCGCCACCTCGGAGGTGGTGTTTGCTGTCGGTGGAGCACCTACCCGAGGCCTAGGAGCGTTGCTGGACCCAGGCCACAGGTAGGTAAGGGTGGGAGGGGTCTCATGGAGTGGGGAAACATGTGGGAGGGGGCTAAAGGGGTCCCTCATTCAGGCACTGTGCCTCTTAACAAGGGACCCACCCCCCCCAGGATGGCAAGCAGCCCACAAGGTTTGTCCTGCGTGGTGGACAACAGGGCGACAGGGCCGCCCACCATACGGCTAATTGTGGCAGCGGGATAAGACCCTTAACTGGGCATTAATTGCCCAGTTAAGAGCCTCAATTGGCAGCAGGACGGGAAGCTCTGTGAATGACCGTCCCCCCCTTCCACAGACTTAATTTTGGCAGAGGCGGGAAAGTGGAGGGTCCTACCCCCACCCCACCCCCCCACCCTGCCTCCAAATCCATCATGAGGAAGAACATAAAACTCCCCCCCCATCTTCTACAAAGCTGGGGCTGGATCTTATTTCCCCCAGGCATCGGGATCCATGGCGGGGGGGTGTTGGCTGAAGATGGCTCCAGATTAGCCCGCCACGGACCTCGACGCCCGGCCTGATCCTAGAGGAGGTGGTGAGGCTCCGTGGCGGTCCCCACAACTACTGGGCGACGGGACTACGATTAAAATATTCACATCAATAAAATGAATGAATTACCAGTTACCTGCGATCTTGAGGGCCCGCTGTGATCTTCGGCATGGTGGCTGGCACTCCTGCACCTTCAAATCCCCGTTCGGGGAAACGCAGCGCCACACTGGTGGGGAGGGGGGTGGGAGGAGGTAAGATTTTCAGTGCTGGGGGATGGGGGAGACAGGGTCAAATAAATGTCATGGGTATGGCATGGTGGGAAGGGTTGAACTGTAAACTTTGTGCAGTTTGTGGGGTGGGGGTAAAGGTCAGATGTTAAAGGTAAGTCTTTTGTGGGGGAAGGGAAAATAGTTAATGTAATTGTTATTGATGGGTGGGAAAGGGGCATTAGAAATTTAGTTGTTTAATTTTGTGTGTCTGTCTTTAAAAATTTTAATTAGGCAGCAGGGTTGGCTGCCCTTTAAAAATGCACCAGCGCCTGCGCAAAGGCAGCTGACGGCATAGCCGGGGATGGACAGCCCACCCACCCCATCCACGAGATTGGTCGGGGGGGGGGGGGTGGGGAGGGGGCGGACTGGCCGCCCTGGCTATTTAAATGAGCTGCCGCGATTAAGATTGCATGGGCAGGCCGCCATTTTGTGAACTCGCTGGCGGGCTCTTAAATCTTAAAATCCAGCTCCTGGAGATGCTTCAACCTGAAAACTGGATGATAAAGGCAATCTTTACCAATGTTATTAGAATGGAGAATCGAACATTAATCTTAGAATTTCAATAATTATATAAAGCAGAAATTAGGAGAAATTTGACTCTCTGCAGATAAATTATGAACTTGAGCCATTGAGAATACATCTCAGGCAGCAATGTCAACCTTATAGTTCTTGTGAATAAGGGTTTTGATCAGTGAGGGGTTGACAGCCAGCGAGTTTGTGGTTATAGTCACGTTGTGGTTAGCCGTTCATGCAAACATACAAACCATCAGAATGCACATACATAGGCCAACTGTGAATCCAGCATGTCGGCACAACAACTTGCATTTATAAGCTACCTTGGCTGCAAGTATACTGAGCATCCCCATGGAATGCAGCTATCCTTTACTGAAGTAACTCCTTCATGCAGTGAGCTTCCATTTGCCAAGTTCCAGTTTGTAACTGTTGCTCTTTGATAACCTAGCATTAGCTACCTTTTTATTTTAGAAATCTATTCTGATTTCTTCCTGAAGTGTTGGTTATTAATCAGGAAATTAGACTTAATTACTGTTTCTTGTCATATTGCCAATGCTGCTTGAAGTTGCTTGAGTTGGCAATTGTATAGTTGAACACTTCAAGTATTACTGCTGAATACGGATGCAGGTGGATCTTTCTCCAGGTCACCGCATTAATAAAGAGACCTTTAACCCACACGGTCCTGGATGAAAATGACAGCTACTGACTGAACCAACCATGGACTATGAAGTCACCTGGTTTGGTGGAAACAAAGAGAAAAAAGGGGGTTGGGTGAGGGGTGGTGGTGAGCTGTTAGTTTTCAAAAAGAGTGGTGACTTTGTATTTAAGCATCATGGAACAATTTTGACCTTTGCATCTTTATTGTTAACCCAAGAAAGTTAGATTTTTATCTGGTTACGTGCAGCCTCTGATTAGTACAAGCAAAATATTTGATTTAAATTGTAGATGACTCCATATATTTTATGCAATATTACAGCTGCAAACTTACATTCAACCCACAATCCTTTAGATAAAAGTTTTCATTATTCAAATTACAAGTTGCCGTAGTGGGTAGAAGTACTTAGACAATTTTTCAGATTGGCATGTAAATGCCAATGTCATTGCTACAGTGGAACAGCTTGATAAATGGAACTGCTAGTTCAGTACAACCTTGGGGCGTTATAATGGCCCATTGCCTTTTCTGTCTTCAGCCATTTCTTAATGTCATGCAAAATGAATTGAATTGGCTGATCACTCGTATCTGTGATGTTGAGGAACTCGGGAGAGAACTACGTGAGATCATTCACTTGGCACTTTTCGCTGAATACATTTGCAGAGTCTTGTCTCTTGTTTTCAAGTGTTGAATTCCACCATAGTTAAGGCTAAGGATGGTCATGGAGCCTTAATCCCTGTTAATTTCTTGGTCATCCACCAGTATTCTTGACTAGATGTCATAGGGCTAGAAAACTTTGCTTTGCTCATTAGTTGTGGGGCTACTTAGCTCGTATGTATATATCCTGCAGCTTTTTGTGTTTAGCATATGGATAGGACTGTGTTGAAGTTTCACACTGTATCTAGATTAAATTTAAGACAGGAGTAACCCTGTATATATCAGGTAGAAACTGGGCGCTATTTTTCCTTACTGAAGTCTCTCTTCTAATTATCATATTAATTAATAGAATGTGGGTAATTTTCACTTTGGGCATAGGTGGGAAATTTGCTGTTGTGGTTCAGCCGCCCATGATACACCTCCCCTGAGTTTCCTTTCTATTAGGAAAAAGAGCGGGTGAGGTGTACAACATGTGGCTGATCCACAATCACCAGTTTCCTGCCCGCAGCTAATTTAAAAATTACCTCCAACGTCTTTTAGCGGATACGTTATTCAAAAACAGTTCAATGTGCAACTCTGATTTAATGCAGCTTGAAAACCCCACTAAGTAGCTAATAAGACTCTACTGTAGTAACAGCAAAAGTATTTTATGTATACTGTCAACATTTTTGTTTTTCCTATTTCCATCAAAAATTACTTGAGGGATAGTGAAGCAACATCAGTACAAAACTACAAGAAGTACTTGTTTTCGTATTAGCAGATTCAGCAACATAAGAAGTGTATTTTGAAGGGGTGCTCGGACATTGCTTCCTGCTCACCCTCTTTCCCCTCTGCAAACTTTGCCTGTGTGATAAGGCTCAAGATCAACAGAATTTGTGTTCACATTTTATGCTTTCAGGGATTTTAATTTTTCCTGAACAATTTTAAAATAATGCCGAAATTTAAGTTTTCAGATGAATAACATTTCATTGGCTTGAACCAAATTAGGACTGAGTGCTGACCAATCAGAGCAATCCAATGAGGTGCCACAAGATTGCTGACCCACATCCAAAATTTTGTTACACTTAGGGCTAAGTGATTTATTGCTGCCAGTGAATGGTTATTATTCAGATCTGCTCAGCAACCAGCATTTTCATGGTTTCTGAAACTTCTTATGCAAATAATGGTACCTTGTTCTACAGTTGGTAAAGATAGAGATAGAGATTCATGGGATTCATGGTGGGATGTCCACAACAAATCACTTGTTCAAGGTACCCTTACACACAAATTGGAAGGAATTGTACTGAACCTGGGGAAGAATTGACATAACTTGATTCTTGAGGAGCCGAGTGTTATTTTCATCATGCATCTTACTGGCATCACACACAGACTCCACAATGTTTTTGTGATACAAACAACCATTTAACCAAGAGCTCTTCAATATTGCTCGAAAGCTTTCCGCTCTATTGCTGCCTTAATCAGGAGAGCCTTAAATCAGGGGCTGGATGGCTTACAGTGGTTTTGGACTCGCTACAAGACATAGACAGCTTTTTCTATCAGTGACACTGAAGCAGCTGTGGAGGGAAGGAGACCTGAAATGGTGGGCCTGCATCAGGCCGCAAATACAGAGATCACTTTTTAAAGGTAGAAAATGACTATATTTTCCCACAGACATTTGAGACGTTCTTTTTTGCAGAATGTAATTCCCCAGGTTTTATTCCTTTTTTAATTACTAGTACAAGACTTCTGCTTGATTCAAGGGAGCTCAGAGTGATAACTAGACTGCGCAACTTCAATGCATATCATGATGCAGTGGGTAAAGGGAGGCTGCTGGAGCTATGCCAGCTCTAGCAGCGTTACAACAATGAGAACAAGATTATGGCAGCATCAAACCACCTGCTTTGGTAGTCTCATAGGAGATGGGACTGCTGAATGTGACTGAACTACTCTGTACGATCAAATCCACGTTGCTGTGTGCATAAATTCATCATCAGTTTTCAAGGAATTTTACACTGCAGCCTCCAAACCCAACATGACATTCAACAGGAATGCTTCAACAATGTTATTTAAGAGGCAAATAATGGCTTACCTGTCTTTGTTTGCTGTGTAGCTTGCAGTGTGGCTGTGAAACATGGGCAATTTACAGCTACCAGGAAAAGCAGCTCAATAATTTCCATCTTTGCTGTCTGCGGCACATTATGGTATACCCGGGTAAACAAAATCACAAATGCGGCAGTCCTCTTAAAGGCAGAGCTCCCAAGTGTGTTGATGCTAATCAAACAGAGGTGGCTTTGGTGGATCAGACACGTCTGCAGGAGGGAAGATGGTCGCATACTCAAGGACCTTCTGCATGGTGAGATAGCCGGAGCCAGGCGACCAGTGGGGCGCCCAAAGTTCCGCTTCAAGGAGGCTTACAAGCGTGACATGAAGGCTCTCAATGTCGACTATTGCACCTGGGAGTCACGAGCTGGCGAAAGAGGGAAATAGAGATACGTCCTGTGGACTGGTGTGCACTACCACAATGACCAATTGCTACAGCAACTTGGCAACAGGCAGATGGTGAACTTTTAATTCAATTAATCTGGGAATTACTAAGCTAGTCTAATGGTGACCATGAAACCATTGTCGATTGTTGTATAAACCCATCTAGTTCACTTTAGGGAAGGAAATCTGCTGTCCTTACCTGGTTTGGCCTACACATGGCTCCAGACCCACAGCAATGTGGCTGACTCTTAAATGCCCTCTGAAATGGCCGAGCAAGCCACTCTGTTCCAGGGCAATTAGGGATGGGCAATAAATGCTAGCCAGCAACGCCCACATCCCACAAACAAATAAAAAAAGGGTGCCAATGTCAAAAACAACAATTCTCAGCGTCACTTGGCAGCTTCATGTGCAGCACTTGTAGCAGAACCTGCCTCTCAAGGATTGGCCTTCACAGCCATCAACAAAGGTGCACCAAGAAAAGACACCCCACCTAAATGGATTGTTTGCTGCGTGCCCATCATCTTTCGTAAATAGAAGGAAGCCAACCAATGGCTTACCAATAGACAGCTTCTTCTATCGGTGAGACTAAAGCAGCTGTGGAGGGAAGGAGACCTGAAATGGTGGGCCTCCATCAGGCTGCAAATCAGTTTCAAATTTATTTCAAATTGCCATGCTGTGTAAACAAGACCCATCTTGTTTGTAATTATACATCACCAGTTGGGAGGATTTGGGAGAATTTGTTTCTGTTTTTCATCATTTTACAGTATTTCACAAAGTTCAGTGAAATGACAGCTGGCTAGCTGCTGAGAGTTTATCAACAGACATCACTTTCTGGACTGGTGACTATAGACAACCTTAGCCCTCAAACTATTGACCTGTGCTGTCATTCCAAATAGCTTACTGTGCTCTGCAAATTAATCATTTCAGTCTTTTTGCAAAGGCACCCTAGTTTGGAAGCCAAACATTTCCATTTTGTATGCTTCGACATGACGATCAGACTTTGCCCTACATAACACATATTGGGCGGGAATTTCCTGGAGCCCTGCACCATTGGAATGGAGCATCTATGTCCTTGGGTCCATTGTTTCTATGTTTCTTAGCGGAAAAGTCTCAGGAAATTATGCCTTATGTGAGTAATGCCAACCATTCATGCTATGCCCTAATTTCCTGGGTCTTTTGTGCTGCTCTGCCAAAACCCTTGCCAAAACTGTGATAAGTTGATTATAGTCTCCCCCCAACCAATAACCCCAAGTCAGTGGCAATTCCAATTTATTTACTACTTGAAGTGAAAGAAAATGGTGCAGGTGAGGCCTTGGTCAGCTGGTAGTGAGGTGATATACGGCTCTCACGTAATTCTCAGTCTGGAAGGACCATTAAAGCTGCAGAGCTTGCAGCCTGCAATTGGCTATCGATGGCACCCATGTGCTGCTGAAGACTCCACTCAAGGTACCACAAACATTTATCAACAGGAAGGGGTTCCACAAACTAAATGTGAAAATTGCCTGCAATGCCCAACAAAGGATTCTGCATGTAAACTTTAAGCATAGGAGAAGATGTTCCCACACCTTTGTCATTCGCCACAAATTACTCCGCAGGACGGGACAAGGTGGTGGATGGATCCTGGGCGTGAGGCCTATCGAGGGCCCCTCCCCCCACCTGAAGCTGTAGCTACGGACACTATTCTGTGTCACCAACTATTTAGCAGAGATAAGGTACAACTACAAGCATGAGGTAACCTGGTAGGTGATGGTGAGGACTATAGGGGTGCCGAAAGCTCACTTTGAGGTTCCTGGACAGGTGGGGGATCAGGGTGAGGGGGTCCTATAGTACATCTCAAATAAAGCAGCAAACGTTGTACTGGTGTGCTGCACACTACACAATTTCATCCTGAGGGAAGCGTTGATGGACTTGGCAGATGAGAAGCCAGTGGAAATGAAGGATCCTGATCTGAATGTGCCTGAGCTCAACAGTGGTAGCCTCTCAGATGACCTTACACTCACGCTACCAGAGAAGCCAGAAAGCAACTGGCGCCACAGAAGATTGACCAATGATAACTCCTAACCCTCAGAATCTACATGTCAAACTTGCCGAATCAAGTGGCATGAGGGCATCACCAGCAATCTTGTCATGGAGTGATCCTTATGGCACTGGGAGCTCGAGGAACCACATACACAGAACACAGTGAGAAGCCCAAGCAGTGTGAAGCTATCTACTGGAAATGGTGTCACATCCCCTGCCTTTAGTGTGGCAGTTGACCAGACAGTTAATGAACAAATCAGCTTTGATGCACATTTGAAACACTTCTACATCTGCTCAGACGTGGTATTGTTCCTAACTCATAAAATTGAGAAATACTATTTACTATCATTGCTTTTCTTCTCAATCTCTTTGAGAAAATCTGCAAATTGTATATTTTTGTTTGAAAATTTCAATAAGCATTTCATCGAGACATTTACTTATTTTTTAACCTTCTAATCATTTATGCTTTTACCTCCACTTAATTTTTACATGTTCAGGGTCCATTGCCTGACCAACACTTAAGACTGCTGACCACCGCCTTTGCTCCCAGTGTTTGATTCCCTCTTCTGCCTTTTGACCCACTTCCCGAATGTCAGTCCATCTCCTGTCCCCACATTGGCCTTTTAACCTTCATCAGGGACCCAAATCCCATTCCGGGCCTATCCCTTATCCTTTTGGTCCACCTATCCCCAAAGTCCTACTCCTGGACCAACAACTACAACTTGCATTTATATAGCATCTTTAACATAGTAAAATGTCCCATGGTGTTTCACAGAAGCATTATCTAAGCCACATAAGGAGATATTAGGACAGGTTATGTAAAAGTAATAGAGGACTGGCCACTAGTAAATTAAAGGTAATAAAGCAATGGATACAGTTTTTTGTTTTGCCTCCGTGACTGGGGTCATGTCCTCAACCTCAATTTTTTTTCCTCAGAAAAACCACAGGTGTACGCTCGGAAGAGCTGCTACTTCCAACCACAACTGTACACCACCGCTGAGCAGCAGGAAGATGTGGAGCTTAGGCTGGAGTCCAACTGCAGAGTGAGTTTAAAACACGTTGAAGCTGCAATATCCCACAGAGCTGCCATCATGAAACAAATATCAGAGGAGATCAAAGATGTAAAGGAGATGATATGGTCAATATAACACATGGAGGTCAGAAAAGCCACTGAGTGAAGGAGAGGGATGCAGAGATGGGGGATAAGAGAGGAGACATGGGAGAGGAAAGATTCTTGGAAAAGAAATATGGGGAGTAAATTTCTGAAGAGAAATGGGGAGAAAAATGGGGGGGAAACAACAGCAGGAGAGACAATCAGAAATGACAGGGTTGTGAAATATGGGCAGAGGGGCAGATATCCCAGCCCTTTTAGCTGTATTTTATAAAAGAGACAGAGAGAGATGGGCACGTGAGAGAGCTCAGGGGGGAAACACACAGATGGAGAAGATGATGGAAATAGATTGTGGGACCTACTCTCCTCATGTACAGCTAAGGTCCCTTTGTGTCCTGCACTCATACTTGGGCCTCCAAAAAATAACTTTCCTTGCGTCCCCACTCACACCATTTCAACCTGCCCATGCCACCATTCTTATTTGTCGTCATAGCATTGCCTCTTCCTTGCTTTGCTTCCAAGTCAGAATTATCCCAAACCTGCAGAATAATAGCAGCAAAAATGAATCTGTTCCCACCTCCCTATTATTTTATTAATTCACTAGTATGGACTGTGTCCACTCCTCTATTCCTTTTGCCCACTGCTCTATGAATTCATTACTGTTGCTGTATACATTAATTCGTTGGTGCCCGCTACATCTATGAATTCAAATCGCTAATGCCCACTTCTCTATTAATTTGTTAATTTTCCACTGTCCCCTCTGTGAACTCATTGATTCAGTGATGAAGTTCTCAGTTTATTTTTAATGTACATGTTACTATCGGCACAGCTTCTGCTGTTGGCTGTTTTAAGGCATACTGCTTTCCCATTGTTTGGAAGCAACAAGATAAAACTTTTCCCGACTATACAGCTCTTGACTCCTGAGCTGTAATGCCATGGGAGGGTGACATAGAAGTACATAGAAATTGATAATCTGTAATACGTTAAATAGCTTAAATGCGGTGGACACTGCCTATCTATTTCACACTTGTGCTGTACCGACTGGTGTCACAGCTTTTCATTGCCTTTTTTTTCCCCAAATATACTTTATTCATAAAAATCTGTAAAAAATACATTACAAAACAGTTCCAAACAGCACCAAGTCAAAAAATACAAACAGTGCAAAGGAGATCAGTTTCCTTCAATACAGGATCAATGAGTTGCCTCACCACCCTTCCATTTCATTTTTCCTGCCATATACATTTTACAGCAAACAAAGATTTTCCTGATACAGTTTGAGGGGTTTTCCATGGATCCAGCCCCTCAGTTCAGCTTGGTGGGGGGACCTTACACAGTGGTCTTTCCCCATTCAGCCTTTGCTGCGGCTGCCCCAAGCTTTAGTGCGTCCCTCAGCACGTAGTCCTGGACCTTGGAATGTGCCAGTCTGCAACATTCGGTCGTGGACAACTCTTATTACCCTTTAGTGCAATGAAAACGCTTCATTTTAATGTTTTTAGAATTTTTTTCATATGCTGATTGCTCATGTGACCAAATCCCTTCTTAGTCATACCAGCTTTAACTCTCAATTGCATTCAGGACAACTTTAACCACCAGCTCAACAGGCCACGCACTATGTGTTTGTAATCTATAATACAAATTAATGTAATCTTTTAATAAAAATTAAACCTGCGCCACGTCCCGCTTCTCTGTCACTTTGCTGAGTTTGAACTCCATTTCTTGCCATTGAGTTTATTCATTCAGAACTGAAGGAAATGGGCTTTTCAGACAGCAGGGCAATAAAGAAAATAAATTGTAAATTAATTCAGTAGCAAACTTGTAAACAAATTAAATGATCTGGTGAACAAATGAATGGGGAGATGGTGATGTGGTGGTAATATTACTGAACTAGTAATCTACGTGGGGACAAATGTTCAAATCCCACCGTGGCAGCTGGTGGAAATTCAGTTAATTAATGCAAATCTGGAATTGAAAGCTAGTCTCAGTGATGGTGCCATGAAACTATCATCAATTGTTGTAAAAGCCCATCTGGTTCACTCATGTTTTTTAGGGAAGAAAATCTGCTGGCATACATGTGACTCCAGACCAACTGCAATGTGGTTGACTCTTAACTGCACTCTGAAGTTGTCAAGGGCAATTAGGGATGAAATGCTGGCTATGCCTGCATCCCATGAAAGAATATTAAAAAAAGGCCACAAAAAACAAAATTTATAATCAGCTAGTATATATATCGATATATTGTATTTATGAAAAAAACTGCTTGTGTAAACCTGCCATTCTGTAATTATGCCCCTTCAGCAGTGATGGCGCTGAAACACGAGGTATGCATTAGCCAGCTCCTCGGCATGTATTGTAGAGATAAGCCAACCAACTCTATTTCTCTGCTTCGCAAATTGCCACAAGTTCTGCTTTTTCATTGGGAATTTATATATAATATATTGTAAATTAAAATTGTTTATCTGTTGTGTCTTCCATTGGAAACTCCTATGTAAACACCTCCAAGGGATTTGTTATACCTATCTGTTAAGCTTTTCCAGTGACACTGTAACATATTTTACAAGCTTTTGCCATTAATGTGAACAATCTGTGACACTGCAATACTGAATAACTTTGAGTTTGCATGAAATTGCAGTCTCTGGCCACTGGGTAGTGATGTGGAGCAGATTTGTAGTCTTAAAGCTTTGATGCTGGCTTGGATTTTTTCATAATCAACTTTCTCTTCAGGTAAGTTCATATTGAAGTTTTAAAGTTTAAAATTCGATGTCTTTAATTTTATGTACATGAAGATGTAAACGTTCTAACTTTTTTGCTGTTCTATCGCAAGGACAGAATCCTACTCTGTTACTGCCCTCGATGTCATTGTACTGACTGCCACGGCACTTATTGGCAACCTGGTCTGCCTTTCCTCCCTCCTTAACCTCCCGTCAGCTTCTAGCCTATTGTGCTTCTGCAGCTGCCTGCCCCACCAGTTGGCTACTCCACTCATAACCCCTGACTGGCTCTCTGTCCATTTCCTGGTCTTTAACATACTGCCAGCTGTCCTATGTTCTGTTTCCCACCTCCACCAACCAATTGCCTGACCTGCTTTCAGTCCTGATGTCGTACTTCTGTATTGTCAGCTGACTAGTGACCTTACCCTGGGCCTGAGTGCTCCTTTCCACCCACTCTCCCCTAAACTGCTGCTCTTGACATAGTCAAGGTTTTTAAAATTATTAAAGAGTTGGTTAATGTGGATACAAGTAGGTTATTTCACTTGCACTGTGAGTGTAGAAGTGGAAGAAGAGGACATCACAATATAACATCTTCGGTTATGGGTAAAGAAGCCCATTAGCTAATTTGAGTTCATCCTTTCAGAATACCCATCCTACTATCTGACCATCGGAATATTCCAGTATTCTACAAATGTATGAAAAGAAGCGTGGGAAAAGACTGTCATGCCAATAAATCCACCCCAAGTCATGGTACAACGATACACATCAATACCCTATCCCTTAACAGTGCAATCTCCTGGTAGAGGCAAAAAAAAATCTTCAGTCAATTCAGGAAAATCTCTATGAAATTTCTCTGGGCAACAAAATTTTGTTCCAAGTGTAGAAAGCCTAGGATCCTTTGAAACGCAACACAGAAAAACATGCTGATGAATCTTAATGAGAATAGAGTACTATCTGCAAAAATGGGACTTGCATATGGCAAATGGTAAAGGCATACTAGGTCAAAGAGCAAAAATCAACTTGAGTCACCAGAGAAAAATGAGCCTAAATGTTTTTTTGTTTGGAGGCTGGGACGGGGAGAAACATGCTTTTGATTTCTTAATATTTGATGCAAAATTTCTTCCCACATTAAAATTGTTGGGTGAGATATGTGAATCTTCAGAAAGACAGAAATGGGCACCATTGGGATTTCCAAGCAATGGCAAAGGCCTGGACCCCTTAAGGTGGGAAACCTTTTAAAATTTTGGATTGGCTGGAAGAGAACAAACGCCCACCCACCGCCAGCAACCCCCACCCTCCCAAACAGTTGACAGCTGCCAGAGTTTCTCTAGCATGGTGCAGGCAGATGCCCCCTGGTCCTTCCACTAAGCCTGCAAATGATAGCACTATCAGCACAAGGGGGCATGATCCTATAGATACAAATTGTTGTTGTCAATGATGTAACTGCCAGACTGACAGCCTGTGATTTATTAGCCTCTTGACAGCAAAAATCATATATTTGATCTGAGCTATGACATTTCATTTTTGTAAATAATAAAGTTTTGCAGATGGATAAATAATTAATTTGAAATGAGAGGTGATCTAATTCATTGCAGTGGAAAAACTTAATTAATTTGTTCACACAAAGTTGCTAATGGAGATGATTGATGACACATTGAAAACACCAGTGCCTGTATTTAATTTTCACACGTATGCAATGTAGTTGTGCAAATATTTAAATCTGAACTAAGTTTAAGCAGCGATTGTTGTCGCATCGTTTATCTAAAAGGAAACAGACAGGATCGACTTTTCAGAATTTTCCGAGTAGTCCTCAATTACCACTGAGGTCTCCCATATATTTTGTCTGATGCTGTTCCTGTTACAGTTCTGTGTTACAACCAGGTTGGAGCAGAGATATATAATTTTTTCATTTCCTGAAAGTGATTTACAGACCAGAGTAAAGGTGGAATGAAAGCAAGTTTTCTAGCCAACACTCTACTTGCACTATAAACAGTGAAGCTCTATCTTTCATTCTGCTTTCAAGTTATAAATTTCTTCTTCACCCAAATTAAATCATTAAAGGAACATATAAAACTAATTTCTAGGAGCCAACGATAAAGTAGAGGGAAGAGTTTCTGTACTTTGTGGCATTTTTGGTTAGCTTGTAGATGAGATGGTTTTGTTTCCTGTTCATTCTCATTAGGAGACATGTTTCTATAACTTAAGTACCATTACTTTTCCTATTTCCATATCTTCCATTTCGAGATGTTCCAAAAATTCAATAAAAAGTGATACTTCAATAAAAATGCTTCAACTAAATTTTGAAGCAGACCCCCAAACAAATACACCAATTGATCATTTTGCCCACTTGATTCATGCTTTTAATATTTTGAGTAATGAAAAGTTGCTGAGCTTTATCCTACAAGAAACTAACATTTTTAGGAAATGTTTCATATGCACTAACAAAAATCATTACACAAACATAAATAGTCACAGGAATAACACAGAATGATTTGAAAAGAATATTTTGGGTGGCATCTCAAAGGAATAAGCTTATGCTTAGAAATACAAAGAATTTACAACGCAGAAGTAGGCCCTTCGACCCAACAAATCTGGAGCTACCTGGTCCTACTCCCACCCTGACTGAACGCCAAGCCTGTCAATCAGGGTTAGTGGGGAAGCTGTCTGGGCCAAAAGTCACACGCTGTGGAGTTAAATTTCCACAGTATGCAGGGAAACCCAGACTTCCAGGTTTCCCATCCAGTCAATAGCTAGGTCATAGTTTCAATTGTTAACCCTCGAAAGGAAGTGAATGGTCTCGCAACTTTCTGTGCAAAGAAGTTTCTCCTCCTTTCTGTTCTAAGTCTCTTATATTTAATCTTGTGTCTAGGGCCCCTCAGTCTAGATCCTTAAATTACTGGAAACAATCTGCTTCCACCTACCCTGTCTCAGATTTTCGTAATTATAAACACTTCTAACCCCCATAATGTCGTGGATCTATTAATATAATGCTTGGACTGTCCACAAAGAGTTTCCTAGAGTGTTTGATTAATGTGTAAACATTGAAAAGTGCAGTTGATACGCTGGCAATTAAAAGATTTATGAGGAACATATATAGTATTGAAAGTCTCGAGTCATATTTTTGAGATCATCCTAGTTCATAAAAACCCTGAACATCCACAGGGGTTCTCATGGTCTCTCTCGAAAGTTGTAGCAGCTGACCTTAAAAAACTCCATGAAATATCAGAGTCAAGAGCTGCTGGAGTTACATCTCAATATCCTTTATTAAACAGGACTACGCGTAATATGTTACTGAAACATTGCCACTCCAGTGCCTGTAGAACTCTCTCCTTGACATTAATACAAAAGCTGCTGAAAAGTTATTGTCCTGAAATGTTAACTCTGTTTTTCCCTCCACAGTTGCTGGTAACCTGCTGAGTATTTCTAGCATTTTATGTTTTTATTTCTCTTTGACATGCCGTATTCTATAAAGCTTTGGAGCTGAATTTTACACCCCCCCCCCCCCAAAGAGCTGGAAGGTAACGGGGGCGGGGGGAGCGGGGCATAAAATAGAACGGGAGGCTTGGGGGGCCCTTCCCGACCCACTCCCGCCTCCACCACCACTTTACGCAGGGCGGCGGCAGCGAAAAGTGGCCCGCCCGCCCCAGGCAAATGAAAGCCCTTAAGTGGCCAGTTAACGGCCACTTAACGGCCTCCGCCCGTCGCCATGGGAATTTTACCTTGGCCAGTTGGACGGCCCAAGCCCGAGAAAAACCGCCTGACAAAAGCAGGCTGCTTTCTAATGGCCTGGGGGTAGGGGGGGGGGGGCGCCCTCATGATTAGGTGGTGGTGAGGTGGAAGTCCCGCCTCAGACCAATTGAAGGCATGGGAACAGCAAGATCTGGGCCGGATCCCCAGCCCAGGCGGAGGCGGCTTCACCACTGACTTTTCAGGCGGTGGACAGCTCCTGTCCGCCAAGGGTAAATTTAGCCCTTGGTTTTCTCCTTTTCTTTCTCTCGCTCATTGAGAACAAATAATTCAAGAACTACCAACATATCTTTTGTATATATACAATTTCTGATTGTTTTCCAAAATATCTCCCCATATAAGTCTCACTAGCTTATATCAGGCCCTTTTATATCAATAAGGTGGAAAGTAAAGCGAGCAGAGCTTCTCAAACATTAATGTGAGATTTTAAAAGCATCCTGTTCACCAATGAATAGAAGTAAACCAGTATGTATGCAATATCACAAACTTTATTAAAGATGCACTTTTTCAAAAAGTAATATAAAGTAATTTATATATTACACAGCATAAAACGATACGGTACTCCACAGTTTACACCACAGCTGTCCTACTCATCTCTGATGAAGAACTCTGTATTTCTCGTCTAATCTGTCATTCTGGCACCAAACTTTGTCCACATTTCTTAGTATGTCCCAGTCTCACTCTATATTGGGACACTGTTCCATTTGGCACCACAATGTCACAACTGCGAGCGAGCATCAGCCGATGTTACATAATCTATGATCTTTTACTGTTTCCATCTGGGTTGTGTTCTGCTTCACCAGGCGAACTGTTTCATCATTGTCTGTGATGTTGGCTGGCATTGCACCGATCACCTTTCCTAATTTATTGGGAAAGGTTTCAGGTGGAGCATCATGGTCACCAAGGTTTTTCCAGTTGGCCTGGAGGCCCTCCCCTCCCCCATCCCTCGGCATCAGGAGCATGGCAGTTGCCTGGAGGAGGTCTCGCAGCAGCAGATCACAGGGCTAGCACTCCAGGATGCCTTTGAGGCCCGTCCACACTTCCTGGCCTAGCTGGTTCTAGCTACAGTTGCAGGCTGCCCCATGGAGGGGGTTTCTCACCACAATGATGGCCCAGCAGTTGTGGCTATTTTTTAGTTCAGATGTTTTAAAAATGCTGAGGGAGCAGCTCAAGATGGAAGCACCCCTGTTTCTCCCTTACCTGCAATGGCAGGCTGCAGCTCCTTCCATGCTGGAGGGCCTCCAACCCAAGGTCAAAGTCCTGACCCAAAACACAAAATCCTGCCCAGTGTTAATTTCTGCCACAATCTTATCTGCACTTTCCCCCCCATCAATCAGGAACCTGGCTTTCTTGAAGCAACGTTGGATTCTTTGTGGCCTGATGGAGTATCATGTTTGAAAAGGCTCACAAAACTGACAAGTAGATTTTTTTTTAAACACACTGCCATACAGTCTGTTCTGTTTTACTGTCTTCATAGAGTATATTATGCCCTGGTGCAAGGGCTGTAATGTATTGGTTGTGTTCACAGGGAGGAATATAAAGCGTTATGTTTCTTAGCCCAGAAGTGAGGATGTTCAGAAAAGTTTTCTAGAATCAGGGCAAAATTGCAACCTTCCGTTTGCGTTCCCATATGCAGACCTACTTAGAAAAAAATGCCTGCAGTCATCCAGGCAGTTCTACTCACACAATAAACCACAGGCAGGTGGTGAAGTCCTCTAAAACAGCGAAGGTTTTGCGACTTGCCAACCGCTAGCAGATTGCTGTTGTCACTGCCATCTATATTGCAGCACACCATAACAGAAATTCTTTTCCAACCTCTCTTGACCAAGTAGATCTTCACTTTTGAAGGTGAGTGCACCATATCGAGCATATAGAAAACTCCAGTAGCCATTTTCTAACCACTGCTCTGTACCTGTGGCATCTATGTTAAGTTTTTTCTGCGTAAACGGAGGAATCCTGTGCTGTAGCAAGCTTTCCATCTCTGAAGCCACCCTTCTGAGGAATATAAATCATGCTTGACAAATGCTTCAGCCAACTGCTAGTCTCTTTGAAGGAAACAGAAAAAAGAGCTTGCATTTATATAGCATCTTTCATGACCTCAAGACTTCACAAAGAGTCTTACAACTAATGAAGTACTTCTGCAGCGTAGTCCCTGCAATGGGAAAATGCGGTAAACCATTCGCACACAGTACGGTCCCGCAAACAGCAAGGAGATAAATTACCAGATAATCTGTTTTAGTGATGCTAGTCGATGGATAAATATTGGCCAGGACACTTGGGAAAACTCCCCTGCTCTTCTTCGAATAGTGTCATGGGATCTTTTATGCCCATGTGAGAGGGTAGATGGGGCTGATAGTTTAACATTTCATCTGAAAGATGACACTTCCAACAATCAACAGTTTCTTAGTACTGCAATGAAATGTCAGCCTAGATTATGAGCTCAAAGCGGAGGTTTTCACTCCTGAACAGAAAGCAGGGGAGAGGCTCCAGAGTTGCTATAAAAGTCTGGTCAATTTTAATGACTATGTTTCATCACCAGAAACAGACAAAAATAGGCCAGGAAGCTGGCTGCTGTCCTGTGAAGATCAGACAGCCCAGGGGCCATCCACCAGCACTCAGGTAAGTTTCCGAGGGTTTCAGGGCTGAGCCGGGATGGCAGCGGCTCAAACTTTGCGCAGTAGAGACAAACATTCCTTGTTCCACAGGGATGAGATTTGTAATCTACTTTTTTCCAGTCTCTGCTTCTACTCGGGGGCTTTTAAAGGTCAAGTGTCCACAGTGGATGCACCCCTCAGTGGGTTATAAAAATTGCCTTGGAATCCTATCTGAGCAGTAGGATCCAGATTTGCACATATTTATGTAGATGTCGACCTGCCTCAGATGTTAAAACAGCCGCAGAGTGATATCCGAATGGCAAAAAATACCACCCGGTTTTAACTCCTGTTCCATATGGTTTCTGCTGGGTGGAGCGAGGTAAATTTCCCTTCATGTCTCTGAAGTGGAGCTTGAACCCATCACATTGCAGCTCAGAGGTGAAAGCACATCCACTGAGCCAAGGCTGAGGCAAGCCTGGAGAAACTGGTGCTTGAAAAGAAGAGATTGTGGGAGAATCTTATAGAAGTATACAAGATGTTACGATGCATTATTAAGATTAGTCCAGTGCACTACTTTAAACTATGCCAGGATACTAGAACTAGCAGCATTGTTTAAAACTGGAAAAGGGAATGTTTAGGATAGATATCAAGAAAAATACCTTCACTTTAAATTGTCTTCCATGCTGGAGAGTAAAAGCAAAAACGTTAGATTTATTTAAGAAACAATTAGCTAACCTGATGAGTAGGAATGTAAATTTTTAAAATTTTGGATGCATGTGCTAAAGTTGGCCAGGAAGTTATCATCCATCAGGTCATCTTGAGATTAATGTTATGAAATTTATAAACAGGAGTTTATAAAGAAGATCATGCGGCTCATCTAATTCATCCTTCCATAGAAACGAATGATCATCCCATCACCTCATCCTTCTGTTTCTTGAATTATTTACTAAATTGCAATATAAACATGGATGAGGGAGTTCATTCAGTCCATCTCTCCTTATCGGCCCAGAAAGCTCCTAAAGTCTCTTCATCGCTGAATCCAACATTTTCCTAAATTATTCCAGGGTTTTCAATTCACTGCTCTGTTGTGGTCTATTGTACTCTAGTGATCTAGTGATCTTGAATCCTCTATTCATGCTTTCCTTCATGCTTACAAATCTGGAATAGATGTTGGAACCCAGAGCCTGAATTGCAACAGTCTGAGATTCCACCAAAGCTGTCACTTAAAGGCTTCATAACAGAGGGTCCTGCTGCAGCATTCATACAGTTGACCACAGCCTCCATGGTTGACTGCGGTGTTTCAATGCTCCATGTGATGACCCCGCTTGATTCCCGTGCATTAATTTAAATAGATGCAACCACAGGCCTTATGGGCCTGTGCTTCCTTCACCCAATTTTCCTGTATTTTCGGCATACAGGTGATGCAGTAGTCGCAGGCACAGGAACTGGAAAAATCTTTCTGATATTAATTGAACTTTGTTCCTGTAATGTTTGTAAATGAGCCAAGTGACTTTAAATGCGGCATGTAATGCTGGCAGTAAAGGACGGAAACCACAACTGCCAATTCAGGAAAAGCTGGAAAGCAACTGCTCCCAAAATAGTGCACCCCTAATCCAGCATCTGCCATGAATTTTTATAAACCCAAAGCATCACCTGCCGATTGCCTTAGGCTCATTGCGGGGTAAGAGTCGGTGTCTGGATGTGTTGATTATGACTGTGTACAGCTGCATGCTACAGTTATAAAAACGTATGTTTTTGTCAATAATATGCAGTAACATCTTACAAGTTGTGAACTAGGGTATAGAATGTGTCCCACCTTCACTTGCTGTGTTTGAAGAAAGTAAATGAATGGTTTTCTAACTCCTAGAACAATCATTCATTTCTTAAAAACATCTGGGATTTATAAAGGAAAAAAATCCTTAGATGGTTCCTCCACTTCTTCAAAATGACTTGCAAAAGCCAATACTATTTGAGAGGAGGAAAGCAAGGATGAGGGAATCATAAGTAAACATTTGGCAAATGGAACTATGTCACAGCATTCAAAGTTACAGCAAACAAAGTCCCAATTTCACATTTTGCTGCATAGTTTCAGCCGTCACAACTTAGCACCTCGAGTGCCCACAATAAGGTTACATACAAATTGTTGCTAAATTGGCAATGGCACTAGGAGAAACCATGGGGATAGATGGTGAAATAATGAATTAATTCGCGTCGATGGTGTTTTGCCAAATTTGAGGTAGAATAGACTTTGCATCTACTGACACTTAGGGCTGGATTTTGTTCTCGGCCCTATGCCAGGTTTCGTGGCCGGTGGGCGGGGTGGGGGGGTTGGGGGGGGTGGTGGTGCCGGAGAATCGGAACGGCAGTGGCCGCCATGGAACCAGACACCAGGATTGCCGGGCCCTATCTTCCTGGCAGTGGCGAAGCTCCGTGGTGGCACTTCCGCTGTTCTGCAACAGGACCCTGCTTTCCATATGGTAATTACCTCTTTGCATTCATTTAAATCCACAGTGATCTTACCTTCAGTTCCCAATCTTAAGCTCATCGTGTGGCACTCTTATGCCTTCACTTTCAGGTCCAGGAGAAGCTGGCACCAATGAGGTGGGGAAGGGGGCAACTCTGCATGATTTAGTGTATGTGAGGGTAGGGACCAACTCTGCATGATTTAGTGTATGGGGGGAAGGGGGCAACTCTACATGATTTAGTGTGTGGGGGTAAGGGGGCAACTCTGCATGATTTAGTGTTTGGGGGGAAGGGGGCAACTCTGCATGATTTAGTGTTTGGGGGGAAGGGGGCAACTCTGCATGATTTAGTGTTTGGGGGGAAGGGGGCAACTCTGCATGATTTAGTGTTTGGGGGGAAGGGGGCAACTCTGCATGATTTAGTGTTTGGGGGGAAGGGGACAACTCTGCATGATTTAGTGTTTGGGGGAAGGGGGCAACTCTGCATGATTTAGTGTTTGGGGGAAGGGGACAACTATGCATGATTTGGTGTTTGGGGGGAAGGGGACAACTCTGCATGATTTAGTGTTTGGGGGGAAGGGGACAACTCTGCATGATTTAGTGTTTGGGGGGAAGGGGACAACTCTGCATGATTTGGTGTTTGGGGGGAAGGGGACAACTCTGCATGATTTGGTGTTTGGGGGGTAGGGAAAAACTCTGCATGATTTAGTGTTTGGGGGGAAGGGGACAACTCTGCATGATTTAGTGTTTGGGGGGAAGGGGACAACTCTGCATGATTTAGTGTTTGGGGGGGAAGGGGACAACTCTGCATGATTTAGTGTTTGGGGGGAAGGGGGCAACTCTGCATGATTTAGTGTTTGGGGGGAAGGGGGCAACTCTGCATGATTTAGTGTTTGGGGAGAAGGGGGCAACTCTGCATGATTTAGTGTTGGGGGGAAGGGGACAACTCTGCATGATTTGGTGTTTGGGGGGTAGGGGAAAACTCTGCATGATTTAGTGTTTGGGGGGAAGGGGACAACTCTGCATGATTTGGTGTTTGGGGGGAAGGGGACAACTCTGCATGATTTAGTGTTTGGGGGGGAAGGGGACAACTCTGCATGATTTAGTGTTTGGGGGGAAGGGGGCAACTCTGCATGATTTAGTGTTTGGGGGGAAGGGGGCAACTCTGCATGATTTAGTGTTTGGGGAGAAGGGGGCAACTCTGCATGATTTAGTGTTGGGGGGAAGGGGACAACTCTGCATGATTTGGTGTTTGGGGGGTAGGGGAAAACTCTGCATGATTTAGTGTTTGGGGGGAAGGGGACAACTCTGCATGATTTGGTGTTTGGGGGGAAGGGGACAACTCTGCATGATTTAGTGTTTGGGGGGAAGGGGGCAACTCTGCATGATTTAGTGTTTGGGGGGAAGGGGACAACTCTGCATGATTTGGTGTTTGGGGGTAGGGGGCAACTCTGCATGATTTAGTGTTTGGGGGGAAGGGGACAACTCTGCATGATTTAGTGTTTGGGGGGAAGGGGAAAACTCTGCATGATTTAGTGTTTGGGGGGAAGGGGGCAACTCTGCATGATTTGGTGTTTGGGGGGAAGGGGACAACTCTGCATGATTTGGTGTTTGGGGGGTAGGGGAAAACTCTGCATGATTTAGTGTTTGGGGGGAAGGGGACAACTCTGCATGATTTGGTGTTTGGGGGGAAGGGGAAAACTCTGCATGATTTAGTGTTTGGGGGGAAGGGGACAACTCTGCATGATTTGGTGTTTGGGGGTAGGGGGCAACTCTGCATGATTTAGTGTTTGGGGGGAAGGGGACAACTCTGCATGATTTAGTGTTTGGGGGGAAGGGGACAACTCTGCATGATTTAGTGTTTGGGGGGAAGGGGAAAACTCTGCATGATTTAGTGTTTGGGGGGAAGGGGACAACTCTGCATGATTTAGTGTTTGGGGGGAAGGGGACAACTCTGCATGATTTAGTGTTTGGGGGGGAAGGGGACAACTCTGCATGATTTAGTGTTTGGGGGGAAGGGGGCAACTCTGCATGATTTAGTGTTTGGGGGGAAGGGGACAACTCTGCATGATTTGGTGTTTGGGGGGAAGGGGACAACTCTGCATGATTTAGTGTTTCGGGGGAAGGGGGCAACTCTGCATGATTTATTGTTTGGGGGGAAGGGGGCAACTCTGCATGATTTAGTGTTTGGGGGAAGGGGACAACTCTGCATGATTTGGTGTTTGGGGGGAAGGGGACAACTCTGCATGATTTAGTGTTTGGGGGGAAGGGGGCAACTCTGCATGATTTAGTGTTTGGGGGGAAGGGGGCAACTCTGCTTGATTTAGTGTTTGGGGGGGAAGGGGGCAACATGCATGATTTAGTGTTTGGGGGGGAAGGGGGCAACTCTGCATGATTTATTGTTTGGGGGAAGGGGGCAACTCTGCATGATTTAGTGTTTGGGGGAAGGGGACAACTCTGCATGATTTAGTGTTTGGGGGGAAGGGGACAACTCTGCATGATTTGGTGTTTGGGGGGAAGGGGACAATTCTGCATGATTTAGTGTTTGGGGGGAAGGGGACAACTCTGCATGATTTAGTGTTTGGGGGGAAGGGGAAAATTCTGCATGATTTAGTGTTTGGGGGGAAGGGGACAACTCTGCATGATTTAGTGTTTGGGGGGAAGGGGAAAATTCTGCATGATTTAGTGTTTGGGGGGAAGGGGACAACTCTGCATGATTTGGTGTTTGGGGGGAAGGGGACAACTCTGCATGATTTAGTGTTTGGGGGGAAGGGGGCAACTCTGCATGATTTATTGTTTGGGGGGAAGGGGGCAACTCTGCATGATTTAGTGTTTGGGGGAAGGGGACAACTCTGCATGATTTAGTGTTTGGGGGGAAGGGGACAACTCTGCATGATTTGGTGTTTGCGGGGTAGGGGAAAACTCTGCATGATTTAGTGTTTGGGGGGAAGGGGAAAACTTTGCATGATTTAGTGTTTGGGGGGTAGGGGAAAACTCTGCATGATTTAGTGTTTGGGGGGAAGGGGAAACCTCTGCATGATTTAGTGTTTGGGGGGTAGGGGAAAACTCTGCATGATTTAGTGTTTGGGGGGAAGGGGACAACTCTGCATGATTTAGTGTTTGGGGGAAGGGGACAACTCTGCATGATTTAGTGTTTGGGGGGAAGGGGACAACTCTGCATGATTTAGTGTTTGGGGGAAGGGGGCAACTCTGCATGATTTAGTGTTTGGGGGGAAGGGGGCAACTCTGCATGATTTAGTGTTTGGGGGAAGGGGACAACTCTGCATGATTTGGTGTTTGGGGGGATGGGGACAACTCTGCATGATTTAGTGTTTGGGGGAAGGGGACAACTCTGCATGATTTAGTGTTTGGGGGAAGGGGGCAACTCTGCATGATTTAGTGTTTGGGGGGAAGGGGGCAACTCTGCATGATTTAGTGTTTGGGGGAAGGGGACAACTCTGCATGATTTAGTGTTTGGGGGGAAGGGGACAACTCTGCATGATTTGGTGTTTGCGGGGTAGGGGAAAATTCTGCATGATTTAGTGTTTGGGGGGAAGGGGACAACTCTGCATGATTTGGTGTTTGGGGGGAAGGGGACAACTCTGCATGATTTAGTGTTTGGGGGGAAGGGGGCAACTCTGCATGATTTATTGTTTGGGGGGAAGGGGGCAACTCTGCATGATTTAGTGTTTGGGGGAAGGGGACAACTCTGCATGATTTAGTGTTTGGGGGGAAGGGGACAACTCTGCATGATTTGGTGTTTGCGGGGTAGGGGAAAACTCTGCATGATTTAGTGTTTGGGGGGAAGGGGAAAACTTTGCATGATTTAGTGTTTGGGGGGAAGGGGAAAATTCTGCATGATTTAGTGTTTGGGGGGAAGGGGACAACTCTGCATGATTTGGTGTTTGGGGGGAAGGGGACAACTCTGCATGATTTAGTGTTTGGGGGGAAGGGGGCAACTCTGCATGATTTATTGTTTGGGGGGAAGGGGGCAACTCTGCATGATTTAGTGTTTGGGGGAAGGGGACAACTCTGCATGATTTAGTGTTTGGGGGGAAGGGGACAACTCTGCATGATTTGGTGTTTGCGGGGTAGGGGAAAACTCTGCATGATTTAGTGTTTGGGGGGAAGGGGAAAACTTTGCATGATTTAGTGTTTGGGGGGTAGGGGAAAACTCTGCATGATTTAGTGTTTGGGGGGAAGGGGAAACCTCTGCATGATTTAGTGTTTGGGGGGTAGGGGAAAACTCTGCATGATTTAGTGTTTGGGGGGAAGGGGACAACTCTGCATGATTTAGTGTTTGGGGGAAGGGGACAACTCTGCATGATTTAGTGTTTGGGGGGAAGGGGACAACTCTGCATGATTTAGTGTTTGGGGGAAGGGGGCAACTCTGCATGATTTAGTGTTTGGGGGGAAGGGGGCAACTCTGCATGATTTAGTGTTTGGGGGAAGGGGACAACTCTGCATGATTTGGTGTTTGGGGGGATGGGGACAACTCTGCATGATTTAGTGTTTGGGGGAAGGGGACAACTCTGCATGATTTAGTGTTTGGGGGAAGGGGGCAACTCTGCATGATTTAGTGTTTGGGGGGAAGGGGGCAACTCTGCATGATTTAGTGTTTGGGGGAAGGGGACAACTCTGCATGATTTAGTGTTTGGGGGGAAGGGGACAACTCTGCATGAGTTGGTGTTTGCGGGGTAGGGGAAAATTCTGCATGATTTAGTGTTTGGGGGGAAGGGGACAACTCTGCATGATTTGGTGTTTGGGGGGAAGGGGACAACTCTGCATGATTTAGTGTTTGGGGGGAAGGGGGCAACTCTGCATGATTTATTGTTTGGGGGGAAGGGGGCAACTCTGCATGATTTAGTGTTTGGGGGAAGGGGACAACTCTGCATGATTTAGTGTTTGGGGGGAAGGGGACAACTCTGCATGATTTGGTGTTTGCGGGGTAGGGGAAAACTCTGCATGATTTAGTGTTTGGGGGGAAGGGGAAAACTTTGCATGATTTAGTGTTTGGGGGGTAGGGGAAAACTCTGCATGATTTAGTGTTTGGGGGGAAGGGGAAACCTCTGCATGATTTAGTGTTTGGGGGGTAGGGGAAAACTCTGCATGATTTAGTGTTTGGGGGGAAGGGGACAACTCTGCATGATTTAGTGTTTGGGGGAAGGGGACAACTCTGCATGATTTAGTGTTTGGGGGGAAGGGGACAACTCTGCATGATTTAGTGTTTGGGGGAAGGGGGCAACTCTGCATGATTTAGTGTTTGGGGGGAAGGGGGCAACTCTGCATGATTTAGTGTTTGGGGGAAGGGGACAACTCTGCATGATTTGGTGTTTGGGGGGATGGGGACAACTCTGCATGATTTAGTGTTTGGGGGAAGGGGACAACTCTGCATGATTTAGTGTTTGGGGGAAGGGGGCAACTCTGCATGATTTAGTGTTTGGGGGGAAGGGGGCAACTCTGCATGATTTAGTGTTTGGGGGAAGGGGACAACTCTGCATGATTTGGTGTTTGGGGGGAAGGGGAAAACTCTGCATGATTTAGTGTTTGGGGGGATGGGGGCAACTCTGCATGATTTAGTGTTTGGGGGGAAGGGGGCAACTCTGCATGATTTATTGTTTGGGGGGAAGGGGGCAACTCTGCATGATTTAGTGTTTGGGGGAAGGGGACAACTCTGCATGATTTGGTGTTTGGGGGGAAGGGGACAACTCTGCATGATTTAGTGTTTGGGGGGAAGGGGGCAACTCTGCATGATTTAGTGTTTGGGGGGAAGGGGACAACTCTGCATGATTTGGTGTTTGGGGGGAAGGGGACAATTCTGCATGATTTAGTGTTTGGGGGGAAGGGGACAACTCTGCATGATTTAGTGTTTGGGGGGAAGGGGAAAATTCTGCATGATTTAGTGTTTGGGGGGAAGGGGACAACTCTGCATGATTTAGTGTTTGGGGGGAAGGGGAAAATTCTGCATGATTTAGTGTTTGGGGGGAAGGGGACAACTCTGCATGATTTGGTGTTTGGGGGGAAGGGGACAACTCTGCATGATTTAGTGTTTGGGGGGAAGGGGGCAACTCTGCATGATTTATTGTTTGGGGGGAAGGGGGCAACTCTGCATGATTTAGTGTTTGGGGGAAGGGGACAACTCTGCATGATTTAGTGTTTGGGGGGAAGGGGACAACTCTGCATGATTTGGTGTTTGCGGGGTAGGGGAAAACTCTGCATGATTTAGTGTTTGGGGGGAAGGGGAAAACTTTGCATGATTTAGTGTTTGGGGGGTAGGGGAAAACTCTGCATGATTTAGTGTTTGGGGGGAAGGGGAAACCTCTGCATGATTTAGTGTTTGGGGGGTAGGGGAAAACTCTGCATGATTTAGTGTTTGGGGGGAAGGGGACAACTCTGCATGATTTAGTGTTTGGGGGAAGGGGAGAACTCTGCATGATTTAGTGTTTGGGGGGAAGGGGACAACTCTGCATGATTTAGTGTTTGGGGGAAGGGGGCAACTCTGCATGATTTAGTGTTTGGGGGGAAGGGGGCAACTCTGCATGATTTAGTGTTTGGGGGAAGGGGACAACTCTGCATGATTTGGTGTTTGGGGGGATGGGGACAACTCTGCATGATTTAGTGTTTGGGGGAAGGGGACAACTCTGCATGATTTAGTGTTTGGGGGGAAGGGGACAACTCTGCATGATTTAGTGTTTGGGGGAAGGGGGCAACTCTGCATGATTTAGTGTTTGGGGGGAAGGGGGCAACTCTGCATGATTTAGTGTTTGGGGGAAGGGGACAACTCTGCATGATTTGGTGTTTGGGGGGAAGGGGAAAACTCTGCATGATTTAGTGTTTGGGGGGAAGGGGGCAACTCTGCATGATTTAGTGTTTGGGGGAAGGGGACAACTCTGCATGATTTGGTGTTTGGGGGGATGGGGACAACTCTGCATGATTTGGTGTTTGCGGGGTAGGGGAAAACTCTGCATGATTTAGTGTTTGGGGGGAAGGGGAAAACTTTGCATGATTTAGTGTTTGGGGGGTAGGGGAAAACTCTGCATGATTTAGTGTTTGGGGGGAAGGGGAAAACTCTGCATGAATTAGTGTTTGGGGGGTAGGGGAAAACTCTGCATGATTTAGTGTTTGGGGGGAAGGGGACAACTCTGCATGATTTAGTGTTTGGGGGAAGGGGACAACTCTGCATGATTTAGTGTTTGGGGGGAAGGGGACAACTCTGCATGATTTAGTGTTTGGGGGGAAGGGGGCAACTCTGCATGATTTAGTGTTTGGGGGGAAGGGGACAATTCTGCATGATTTAGTGTTTGGGGGGAAGGGGACAATTCTGCATGATTTAGTGTTTGGGGGGAAGGGGACAATTCTGCATGATTTAGTGTTTGGGGGGAAGGGGACAACTATGCATGATTTAGTGTTTGGGGGAAGGGGACAACTCTGCATGATTTAGTGTTTGGGGGGAAGGGGGCAACTCTGCATGATTTAGTGTTTGGGGGGAAGGGGGCAACTCTGCATGATTTAGTGTTTGGGGGGAAGGGGACAATTCTGCATGATTTAGTGTTTGGGGGGAAGGGGACAATTCTGCATGATTTACAGTATAACTAAACTCTGCGTTATGTTGTACTGTGTGCAGGGCTGGCAGCCTTTGAAAAATGGTGGGGGAAACTGCTCCTGCATCAGGTGATGCCGTAAACAGCGTTGCCAATGCCGCCCCTGCCACGTGATTGGGGGTGGGGGGCGGCGGCCACTGTCAATATGTTAAGTGGCTGCACCGTTCAGGACATCGGGCGGGTTCTCGAAGCTGGTGGGCCAATAGGAGGCCCTCCAGCACTGAAGAAGCAGCAGGCTGCCTTTTCAGCTAAGTAAGAGACAGGATGCCTCCAAATTTTTAACTTTAAATTTAAAAATGACCTCAGCAGCTGGGCCACCATTGTGGAGGGGGAACGCATGCACAGGGCAGCCTGTGGCTGCGATTGCAGCCAGGCAGGTGGGGAAGGCCTCTAATAGAAACAAGAAATGCTGGAATCTTGTTTCTATTTCAGATTTCCAGCATCCGCAGTATTTTGCTTTTATATTGGGGAGGGCCTCTAAGCCTGCCTGGAGCACTGGCCCCCATGGCTGCTGCCGGGAAGCCACCTCCAGGCAGCTACTCTGTTCACCGATGCCTCCGGGATTAGGAGGCCGACTGGAAAATTCCTGTCGGTCTCTGAAAATAGGCCTTACTAAGGCTTCAACAAGCCGAATTGACGACCTGCCGCTAGTGGGTGGGTAGAATCCCAACTCTGGGAAAATGTCCCTTGCGTGCATTCTTCAGCGCAGTCAAGACCATTAAAGGCCCAAGTACCCAAGGGCCTACCCCACTGAGAGCAAAGAATGGAGTGGCGCTGATAAGGACAGAGAGGCAGTCAGCGCTTGTTGGAAGGAGAACTTCGAAGATCTCCTCAATCATGACTCAGTCCTCGACACGAGTGCCCTCGACCACATTCCAATGCATGCCACCTACCACAACCTCAGCACAACCCCAGCTTGACATGAGATCAAAAAAGCCATCAGACAGCTAAAAAAACAATAAGGCCGCCGGCGTAGATGGGATTCCTGCCAAAATTCTAAAATGCGGTGGAGAGGCACTCTTGGCACAAATACATGGTCTCATCTCCCTCATCTAGAAGGGGAGAGTATACCAGGGGATCTCCGAGACACCATAATTGTGACCATTTTCAAATAAGGCGACAAGACCGACTGCGGTAACTACAGAGGGGTATCCCTGCTGTCCGCCACAGGGAAGGTCATCGCAAGAGTCCTTCTCAACCGCCTCCTCCCTGTGGCTGAAGAGCTCCTACCAGAATCACAGTGTGGATTCCATCCATCTAGAGGCACAGTGGACATGATCTTCACAGCAAGACAACTCCAAGAAAAATGTAGGGAGCAGCAACAACCTTTATGCATGGCTGCCTTTGACCTCACAAAGGCCTTCGACTCTATCAACGAGGAGGGATTATGGAAAATCCTCCTCAAATTTGGCTGCCCGGAGAAATTCGTCACCATCCTCCACCTGCTGCACGACGACATGCAAGCTGTAATCCTTGCTAAAGGATCTGCCACTGCCCCAATCCGAGTGCAAACTGGGGACAAGTAAGGCTGTGTCATCACACCAATACTCTTTTCCACCTTCCTCACCACAACACTCCACCTCATCTCCTTGAAGCTCCCTGCCGGAGTAGATCTACTCTGCAGGACGAGTGGGAAACTATTTAACCTACATCGCATCCAGTCCAGAACCACGGCCACTCCAACCTCTGTCATCAAGCTGCAGTGTGCTGACGATGCCTGCGCATGCACACACTAGGAGGCTGAGCTTCAAACCCTCATTGATGCATTCACTGAGGCAAATTAAAGAATGGGCCTTAAGCTAAACATCCGTAGACAAAGGTCCTCTACCAGCCTGCTCCCACAGCACAACACTGCCCCTGACTATCAAGATCCACGGCGAACCACTGAACAATGTGGATCACTTCTCAAACCTTGGGAGCCTCCTCTCAGCAAGGGAGAACATTGATGATGAAACTCAGCATCTCCTCCAGTGTGCCAGTGCAGCTTTCAGTCGTCTGAGGAAAAGAGTGCTTGATGACAAAGACCTCACACCTGGCACAAAGCTAATGGTCTACAGGGCCTCCTGTATGTGTCGGAAACATGGACATTACAGCAGACATCTCAAAGCCCTGGAGAGATATCACCAACCGTGCCTCCACAAGATCCTGCAAATTCAGTGACAGGACAGTTGCTCCACTCTCAGGCCAACATCCCCAGTATCAAGATACTGGTCATGGCTAGTCAGTTATGCTGAGCGGGTCACATCATCCACATGCCTGACACAAAACAAGCTTTCTACTCCGAGCTCCGTCACGGCAAGAGGCTACCAGGAGGGCAGAGGAAATGCTACAAGGATGTCCTTAAAGCCTCTCCGAAATAAATGTGTCATCTCCACCGATTCATGGGAATCTCTTGCCCGAGACCGCCCAAAATGGAGAAGAAGCATCCGTGACGATGCCAGCCAGTTTGAACAATGTCGACATGCCCAGGCAGCGACCAAGTGCAAACAGCGGAAGGAGCATTCATAAATTCAAGCATCCCATTCACTCGCCTCAGTAAACACCACCTGCCCCACCTGTGGCAGAGTGTGCGGATCCAGAATTGAACTATTCAGTCACCTAAGGACCCACACCCTGGAGTGGAAGAAAGTCATCCTCGCTCTTGAGGGACTGCCAAAGAAGATATTCCTCGGTGCAGTTTTACAATGAATTATTTAATTAATCCATTCAATTAACAGTCCATCACTCTGCATATATTAAAGCTTGAAATGAGCGATTCCAGCAACTAAGGTGACTGAATTAATCGTTTTCTGTATTTGCCATAGATGTGTCAGCCCTGAAATCTGTGAGGGTTTGTCAGATGTCCTGTCCCAGAAAAACAGCAAAAACTGAACGAAGTGAAGACAGGAATTTCCCTAGTTGTCACGAGGGCTTCAGATTGTTGGAGGTGCACATTTCAAATTGTTAAGGTGCGATTGGCTTTGCGGTTTGACTTTAGAGCCCCCATTTTCCCAGTGTTAAGTCTGTTTCCACCAACTGAGTGCTCGCATGAGCATATCCCTGCTAAGGAATGTAGATATGTTTCCCTTTTTCCCCACCAGTCTATATTCATTACTAGAGAAAAAGAATACCACTGAATTATTAAGGATTATACATTGCCAATAGAAATACTAAGAAACAGGAAAAAGCTCATCATTGTTGTAGTTATTTCCATTACAGATGATATTATCTATCTACCAACTGTTATGGAAATAAATTAACTGCAAAATACAAAAATCTCTTACTTCTACAAAGTGTCAATTTTCTCTGTGTAGATGTGGTAGACATTTTTTTTTAAACAGGAAATGGTATAAGCAAACATAAGGCACCCAAATTGGCTCTAATTCATGAATTGAGCAAATTAACCTGAATTGCCCTAATGCAGGTCACTTTAGGATTGCCATTTTATTAACTGCTCAGTTAAAATGGTTAAAATAGTTGACAGATCAAAAGAAAGTCAGCTAAGTTATTTCTGTATGAGGTAAACTGTGTGAATGTATTTTGTGTAAGGTAATTGAATCATATTTTTTTTAATATTTAGAACGGAACAAATGCCAAAAATGCTGCACAAAATTTGTAAAACCTTCATTTATTTACACCACGTATTCTGTTGTCCAGCCAGAATAATTCATTAATAGAATAAACTGTCACTGGAATTTGGGATTCTTCCCAGTTGGCACCAGATAACTCTGTAAGATTAGATTAGATTAGATTAGAGATACAGCACTGAAACAGGCCCTTCGGCCCACCGAGTCTGTGCCGAACATCAACCACCCATTTATACTAATCCTACACTAATCCCATATTCCTACCAAACATCCCCACCTGTCCCTATATTTCCCTACCACCTACCTATACTAGTGACAATTTATAATGGCCAATTTACCTATCAACCTGCAAGTCTTTTGGCTTGTGGGAGGAAACCGGAGCACCCGGAGAAAACCCACGCAGACACAGGGAGAACTTGCAAACTCCACACAGGCAGTACCCGGAATCGAACCCGGGTCCCTGGAGCTGTGAGGCTGCGGTGCTAACCACTGCGCCACTGTGCTTTAACTGGTAGGGTGCTCCAGGTTGACATGCACTAGGAAGCATACCAATGTTCAGATTAGGTAAGCTGTGCAATTTTACTTGGGAAGACTCCACTATTCACCCCTACAAACACTAATGGATCTCTACGTTTTTCCTTTTGCCAACTTATGCTTAGGTTCTTTAGGCTTTGGCAATTGTCATGCATTATTATGGGGAGGGCTTCCCTCCATATCAGGCAAACTTTATTTATGTGAATTCCTCAATCGTTTGATCTGGAAATTCTTAAGCACTGTGACATGTTTCACATGCGTCAACTAACTGACCAAAAACAATACCCAATACAAAGGCTACAGAAGGATCATTTTTTTTACAGTTTAGTGCCCCCTCAAGAATTCGTCTGGAACTGCCTTTGTAAAATTTGAAATGTGGAATGTATATACTTTCGAACGGTGCAGTAAAGTCAGAAGCATTTTTATTTGGAATCAGATTTGCATTCTTTTCATCAAATTCTCACCAATGGTTTGAGAGGACTGGAAACACTGACATTTTTATGAGAACAGCTATAGCGTTTATGGATTTTCTGGTTCCACCAGGAAGCTTTCATTCTTTCCTACTCAGTCAAGAAAGGGAGAAGAAAGAGCCACAATTATGTCTAGCAAAACATTCCTGCAGTAACTGTAACCACAGCATGAAACCACACGTCATTAAAAGCAATGGCTGCCAGGTCAGTCCAGAGAGGACAGACAGTTCTTTTCATAAGAGAGGTATCTTGCAACAATAGAAGCTACTAGTTGTGCATTTCTCAGTGCTGTAAGAGCGCGCCTAAATGAAAAGCCACTTCAAACATCCCTATCAGGGAGTGAACATGATTAAATAATGTCAATATACGTAAGTAAGACAAAGGATATTTTGTTTGGTTGGCAAGGTGCATTACATTTAAATGCCAGGATAAATCTCGTTTGTGTATTTTTCTTTCATCAGCGAGAAAAATATGAAAATGGAATATTTTAAGTCTGAATTTTTTACATAAATATTTTCCTTTCCTGACGTGTTCAGATTTGGAAATATACTTGGATACAATAGAGAGGCACTGTTCTTTCATGCCGAGTCTGTAAATTAGACAATGAAAATACGACTTACATTGACCCCAGCCAAAAGTTGTAGCTAAAAAGGTAAAAACGGAGGTCAGCACAGCAATTTCAATGGAATGAAGGAAATATTTTTTCATCTAATATGGGTGAGGTACAGACACAGAAATTTCTGGTACAGCTGTGTTACTATGTGGCAAAGCAAATGGGTAACTCCTGTGTAGGCTCCTTCCTCCAATTACAGCTCAAAAAATGTTGAAATACTATTTCCAAATACTTAAAAGAAAAAGTGAAACACCAAAGTTATTGTGATGGCAAAAAGAGTAACACGCCACGAAAGATGCAAGCAAAGTTAAAAATTGGAATTAATTGTCTGTTGTGGCTCTGTTGGTAGCACTCTTGCTTCTGAGTTACAAGGTCCTGGGTTCAAGTCCTATGCTAGGTCTCCAGTACAAAAATCAAGGCAGACACTAGTGTATTACTGAGGGAGTACTACACTGTCAAAGGTGCAGTTCTTCAGATGAGACATTAAACTGAGGCTGCATCTACCTGCTTGGGTGAATGTAAAAGGTCCCATGACAATCTTCTGAAGAACAGCAGGGGAATTACCCCACTGAGTCTGGGCCAATATTTATCCCTCAATCAACAGATTATCTGGTCATTATCACATTGCTGTTTGTGGGAGTTTACTGTATGCTAATTGGTTACCATATTTCCTACATTATAACAGTGACTACACTTCAAGAGTACTTCATTGGCTGTAAAGCCCTTTGAACTGTTCAGTGGTCAGGAAAAGTGCTACATAAATGCAAGTCTGTCTTCCTTTTCATTTAGGATCTGACAGTACCAAACAATGAAGCTGAATAGTTCCACTGTCCAACAGGACCAGTGCTTGGGTGGGGGGTTAGATTCTGGCCGTAAGTTACTGGGAGAATGAATCACTGCATAAACACATGCATTATCAATATATTCCTTGAAGTCAAATTGTAGTAAAGTCAGATACCTCAAATTTGTTTGATTTTTGACATGGTACAAAACAAGCTTACAGATAATGGCATTAGTAGTTACAGCCTGTAGCTCATTAGATACATTTCATTTTGAGTTTTGAGAAACTGCTATATGTACAATATGAACTTGTCTTCAAAACATGTTGCTCAGTTATGCTCATGGTATAATTTCTCTGCAGCACTTAAAATTTACTTTGCAAGGTTATTGGGATATTATTGATTCTAGTGTATTTTTGGAAACAGAATGGACAACACTTCAGACTCCAGAACAGAAAGCTAGCACAGAGCTTAGACCAAAGGCAAAATACTGCAAGTTCATTATTTTATTGCCTACTCTTTTGAAGCAATGTATATACATAATACAAATCTAAATTATGTAGTCAATTTTATAACTGGAATTTAATTAATCAGTCTGGTCATAACTTACTGAATATTTTCACTGACTAATTGCTAGATACAAGCACTAAACCAAGGTATCGTTCAGAATGATACAAATTTAGCCATTTCCAATTTGTTTGCAAATGTTATTTTAAATTACATGCTTGGATAGATGTGACTGTCCTTTAAGTAAATACAGTGGCACAAATGCACAGAAGGCTCAAATATCAGCCTGTATGCTGATACAAACATTTTACTGTCTGTCACGGTGTCTTGAATTCACAGAGGACTAACAAAGTGTCATTCTTAAAAGTGTTTTCCATATCCTGCCATTAGATTCATGCTGTCATTTATGCAGCATAGAGAAATATCTTTAATAGGATTCATTTATAAAATGTTTCTGATCTGCGGTGATGCTCTTATTCCCTGTTCAGTAATAAGCAAACGTCTGTTACCCGGTGGTCCAGGGGCGTTGTGGCATTGACTTTGGACTTTCCATCATTTTGGGCTTCTTAAGCCAAATCTAAGGACAAAGAAAGCTGAATGATCAAGTTCCATCTTCCTGTCACCTGGAAATATTTTCACATGCATTTAATAATAATTACTAGCAATACAGAAACTTTTATTGTCAATTCGTGCAGATAAAAAAGAAACTCAGAAGGTATTTTGAAAAGCAAAAGTTCCCAGTATTTTGAGTTAGTATGAGTTCTCCCACTGCGAGTAACTGTTTTTCTTTTCGTTTTGGTTCCAGCAATATCTGTGTACTGTGGCCAATAGTTACATACTGTTCTTTGCTTTTTTTCCCCTTTATGTTGCCTAATGCCTCCCACTGCTACATTTCCTTGTGCAACCATAAAGATAGAACTGCCTAAATCAAATATTTCTTTCCAACTGCTATGTAAGGCCCGGTTAATTTAAATAGCAGGAATAATCTTATATTTTTTGACTCCCAAGTCTCAGAGAAAACAGTTTCTATGCAAGACTCCAATTTACTCTAATAAAAGCAAAATACTGCGGATGCTAGAAATCTGAAATAAAAACAAGAAATGCCGGAACCACTCAGCAGGTCTGGCAGCATCTGTGAAAAGAGAAGCAGAGTTAACGTTTCGGGTCAGTGACCCTTCTTCGTTACTCTGTCTTTTTAATATTCCAATTGAGAAAAGGGAATAAGGGCAGACTGAACCTTAACTGAAATTGTAACTCACGATTTGTAATCCATAATAAGGTTAGGATTCAACCTAAGAAGCCTCAGGTTTGCAGTTCAGTGTTCCTCTATTGGACCCACCACCAAACAGGTCCTGTGCCACATACTGCAAACAGTTGGTCAAAAACAGATGGAAAGATTGATCAATAACAGTAATGGGATAGGGAACTAAACTAAACAAGTACTAAAATATGGGTTAACTGGGCCTTACATAACACTTCAATAAAAGAAATTGTAACATTTCAATAGAATGGGAAATCATATGGGGTTTAAATGGGCGACCAATTTGCTACTGCTCCTTTTATGCGCATGCTGAAGTTGAAAAGATCTGGGACTTGAAATTTGGATTCATGGCACCACAGGAGAAAGCACACAGATGCCAAAGGCCCTCGGAGTGCTGCGCACTGTGCCTCCAGCCGCTTCTGGCATGGCGCCTCACGCTGGGAAGGGTGCTCGCATGGATGTCTCCTGCATGCTCTGGAAGCCTGTAAACTGATACTATCCTGATGTTATTCAGCCCTTCCAGGGGATTTGATGCTCTATTTATAAACTTAGACCATGCAGGCCCATTCAGTATATTTGCTTGTCACTCACCAAAGAACACGCGAACAGCTGCAAGAGGCACCAAGCACGAGTGTTATTTAAAGGGCCAAGCACCCAACTTGGAATTAAGGTAATTTAGAATAATGCAAAGTCTCTGGAAGAACTCTACAGTGTTTTTAGAGGTAATGTGGTCAGTTCCTGGATTTTGCAAGGCGTAGGGTGCGGCGGTTGCTGCTTCCTCACAAGGAGGACAGAGGATTTGGTGACCTGTCCATACAAAGGCCACAACTGGTATGGAGACAGCAGCTGCAGTACCTCTAGCATTACAACATAACAGGGACTTGAAGCAGAGGCTGCAAAGAGGGGAAGCTCTACGCGATGCCCTCTGCCATGCTCCCTGACAGTGACAGGAAGTTCTCTGGCAGGCCAGTCAATGTACCGAGCATCTTGGTATGCACCCTCATCAGCGTTCTCCTGTATGCCACCACATCAAAATCCTCATCTGAGACCCCTTTAGCAGAACTCATCTGAAAATCTCGTCCTGTGGTAAGTTGGCACATAAACTATTCTTTACCCTGGATCTGGCTGCAGCCCACTTGTACCTAAAGTTCGTGCAGTGCCAGTATCTGAGCTGGTGGCTCTGAGTGTCTGATCAAGTGACACGGCCTCTTCATAAGTGTTGTACTGTTGCTCTCTCTCCTCCTCCTCCTTTGTGTGGTATTGCTGGGCATGTGGCAGTTCTTGGGTGTCCGAAAGCAGGAAATTGGAAAGGGGAAGGCAAGTGAGGTAAGGTGGAAAGCAAGAGGTCTATGATCACACCATCTGCAGCTTGCTCATCATGTCAGATAGCAGGTTGAGGATGAGCTGTGAGTTGAGAAGGGGCATAAGGCATGAACATACTGTCATCCTCAATGTTCTCAGCAATACTGGATGCCAGCCTGATGATGCAGAGCACCATCTCCTGCATAGGGTTCAGGAGAAGCAGGCATCCTTGTGCCCCAAAAGTTCTGTTCTACTCCCTTCTATTGTGTGCCACCTTATCCTGCAAGAGAGAGGGCAGAACGTAAGTGATTATGTTGCACTGTGTTAGGGTTGCGCGCCTGCCACAGTTGAATAGTTGGAAGTATGTGGAAGCAGAAGATCTGGGTGACAGATTGGCATCATTGGAATGTGTGTAAGGGTAAGATGGAGTATTTGGATGTGAGGCCTGAGTTCTGAGTGCCATGGACTGTTAATGAATGAGTGATGGGGGTGTGATGGATAGGAAATGTCATGTCAAGAAGCATTCCCTGACCTTGACCACCCATGTGAGGTCATTAGAGTTCTTGCGGCAATCCTGCCAGGTCCTTGAGGCCAAACTCTGGGTCTTGACCTCTCTGGCCACTTGCTCCCAATCTCTTCCAAGGGTTGTCTTAAAGGCTTCCTGGCTCCCTGTAGAACCATGCCATCTCTCCTCCTGTACACCTTCATGACTAAGGCCACCAACGTTGCATCCGTGAACCCAGCAGCCCTCTATCTTCCCTGATGTTCGATTTTCCTGCTTCAGAATTGCAGCAAAAGCATTCAGCAGCAGCCTCCTGTAATTCAGTGCCGCTCCTCTTTAAGAGGGACAGACTGCCTTTCAAAGGAACAGGCAACCTGCACCATGTGCTGTCTGCACATGCTGCTCAGCTCCTTGCTGAGTGCACAGGCAGCCGGCAGTGTCGGCCCCACTCAGGCCAATGCAACAATCAGGTGAACGAGAAGGCAGCACCACATTCACCTCCTGCCTAACTCCATGTCAACTGGCATGAGCAGGTCAAGAATTGTGACCCCTGCAATCCATGGCAACTGGATCTGTAGTAAGTGTCTACGGCTTGAGGAGCTTCAGCTCAGAGTGAATGAGCTGGAGGCCAAGCTGCAGACATTGTGAAGCATCAGGGAGGGGGAAGATTACCTGGACACTTTGTTCCAGAAGGCAGTCACACCCCTTAGGATAGGGTCACCTGATTTGGTCAGTGGTCAGGGACAGGAGGATGTGACTGCGAGACAGACAGGTAAGGGGATCAAGAAGGTGGGAGTGGAGGAACCTCAGCCCGGGCAATTGAGCAACAAGTTCGAGGTTCTTGCAGATTGTATGGACAAGAGCAAGGGCTGTAGTGTAGATGAACAGATTGACCATGGTACCATGGTACAGGAAGCCATTCAAGTGGGGGGTTAAAAGGAATGTAGTTGTAGTAGGGGACAATATAGTCAGGGGGGTAGGCACAGTTCTCTGCAGCCAAGAGCAAGAGTCCAGAAGGCTGTGTTGTCTGCCTGGTGCCAGGATTTGGGACATCTGCTCAGGGCTGGAGATGAACTTACAGTGGGAGGGGAAGGATCCAGTGGTTGTGGTCCATGTAGGTACCAACGGCATAGATAGGACTAGGAAAGGGGTTCTGCAGAGGAAGTATGAGGAGCTAGGCACTAAATTTAAAAGCAGAACCACAAGGTAATAATTTCTGGATTATTACCTGAGCCACATGCAAATTAGCATAGGGTAAATAGATTAGAAAGATGAATGCATGGCTGAAATGGGTTCCAGTTCATGGGGCACTGGCACCAGTACTGGGGAAAGTGGGGGCTGTACCATTGGGACGGACTTCACCTGAACCGTGGTGAGGCCAGTGTTCTAGCGAGTCATATAACTAGGGAAATAGAGAGGGTTTTAAACTAAATAGAGGGGGGAAGGAATCATGCAGGGGAAGATTGAGTAAGTTAAAGGGAAATGACAAGGCAATAGATCAAGGTAGCAATAAAGGTAATAATGATCAGAGTGTGGCAGGAAGGGACAGCGATTACAAACTTTGGAGTGTGCCAGCAAGTAGGGCCTGAGTTTACAAAAACAGTAAAAAAAAATAGAATTAATGGCTCTGTATCTGAATGCCTGCAGCATTTGCAATAAAACAGATGAATCGTCAGCTCAAATAGAAATTCATATGTATGACATGACTGCCATTACAGAGGCGTGGCTACAAGGAAACCAAAGCTGGGACCTGACTATCCAAGGGTACATGACAGACAGGAAGGACAGGAAGCTGGGGAAAGTGGAGTAGCTCTATTAATTAAAGAGGGGGTTAGTACTGCAGTGAGAGATGACCTTAGTTCTAAAGATCAAGACGTTGTATCAGTTTGGGTTGAACTAAGAAACAGGAAGGGGCAAAATACATTGCTGGGAGTTGTTTATAGGCCACCAAACAGCAGTGGTGATGTAAATAACACTATAAATCAGGAACTTAGAGGTGCATGTAACAAAGGTAATACAGTAATCATGGGGGATTTCAATCAACATATAGACGGGATAAACTTTATTAGTACTAATGTTGTGCAGGATGGATGCTTGGAATGTGTGCGAAATGGTTTTCTAGAACAGAATATTGAGGAACCAACTAGGGAATGGGCTATTTTAGATCTAGTATTGTGCAATGAAAAAGGTCTAATTAATAATCTTGTTGTAAAGGAGCCTTGAGGAAAGAGTGACCATGATATGTTAGAATTTTACATGAAGTTTCAAAGTGTTGTAGTTCAATCAGAAACCAGGGTCTTCAATCTAACCAAAGGAAACTATGAAGGCATGAGGGGCAAATTGGCAATGGTGGATTGGGAAACTACGTTAAAAGGTATGACGGTAAACAGGCAATCTTCTTTGGCCTCCTTATCTCGAGAGACAATGGGTAAGCGCCTGGAGGTGGTCAGTGGTGTGTGGAGCAGCGCCTGGAGTGGCTATAAAGGCCAATTCTAGAGTGACAGGCTCTTCCACAGATGCTGCAGGAAAACTTGTTTGCCGGGGCTGTTACACAGTTGGCTCTCCCCTTGCGCCTCTGTCTTTTTTCCTGCCAACTGCTAAGTCTCTTTGATTCGCCACACTTTAGCCCCGCCTTTATGGCTGCCCGCCAGCTCTGGCGAACGCTGGCAACTGACTCCCACGACTTGTGGTCAATGTCACAGGACTTCATGTCGCGTTTGCAGACGTCTTTAAAGCGGAGACATGGACGGGCGGTGGGTCTGATACCAGTGGCGAGCTCGCTGTACAATGTGTCTTTGGGGATCCTGCCATCTTCCATGCGGCTCACATGGCCAAGCCATCTCAAGTGCCGCTGACTCAGTAGTGTGTATAAGCTGGGGATGTTGGCCGCCTCGAGGACTTCTGTGTTGGAGATACGGTCCTGCCACCTGATGCCAAGTATTCTCCGGAGGCAGCGAAGATGGAATGAATTGAGACGTCGCTCTTGGCTGACATACGTTGTCCAGGCCTCGCTGCCATAGAGCAAGGTATTGAGGACACAGGCTTGATACACTCGGACTTTTGTGTTCCGTGTCAGTGCGCCATTTTCCCACACTCTCTTGGCCAGTCTGGACATAGCAGTGGAAGCCTTTCCCATGCGCTTGTTGATTTCTGCATCTAGAGACAGGTTACTGGTGATAGTTGAGCCTAGGTAGGTGAACTCTTGAACCACTTCCAGAGCGTGGTCGCCAATATTGATGGATGGAGCATTTCTGACGTCCTGCCCCATGATGTTCGTTTTCTTGAGGCTGATGGCTAGGCCAAATTCATTGCAGGCAGCCGCAAACCTGTCGATGAAACTCTTCAGGCACTCTTCAGTGTGAGATGTTAAAGCAGCATCGTCAGCAAAGAGGAGTTCCCTGATGAGGACTTTCCGTACTTTGGTCTTCGCTCTTAGACGGGCAAGGTTGAACAACCTGCCCCCTGATCTTGTGTGGAGGAAAATTCCTTCTTCAGAGGACTTGAACGCATGTGAAAGCAGCAGGGAGAAGAAAATCCCAAAAAGTGTGGGTGCGAGAACACAGCCCTGTTTCACGCCACTCAGGATAGGAAAGGGGTCTGATGAGGAGCCACCATGTTGAAATGTGCCTTTCATATTGTCATGGAATGAGGTGATGATACTTAGTAGCTTTGGTGGACATCTTTTCTAGTAGTCTGAAGAGACTAAATGGGTAACATTTAAAGAAGTAATACATAATTGACAATAAAAATATATTCCTTTAATACACAAAAACCCAGCAAGGAATGTGTTCTAACTGCGGCTAACGAAAGAAATCAAGGATTGTATAAGAGCAAAGGAAGAGGTGTACAAAGTTGTCAAAAAATGTTAAATATGAGGATTGGCAGCATTTTAGAATTCTGCAAAGGGGGACCAAGAAAAAGATTAAGAAGGGGAAAATAAAATAGCGAGAAACATAAAAACAGACTGTTAAAGCTTCTATATGTATGCAAAAAGGAAAAGATGAGCAAAAACAAAAGTGGGTCCATTACAAGCAGAGTCAGGAGAATTTATATTGGGGAATAAGGAAATGGCAGAGAAACTAAACAAATACTTTGTGTCTGTCTTCACGGAGGAAAATACCATAAACCTCCCAGAAATAATGGAGAATCAAGGGACTCCTGCAAATGAGGAACAGCAACATATCAATAATAGTAAAAAATAATACTAGAGAAATTAATGAGGCTGAAATTAGATACATCCCTTGGACCTGATGATCTACATCCCAGAGTGTTGAAAGAGGTGGCTGTAGAGATAGTATATGCATTGGTGGTCATCTTTCAAAATTCTATATACTGTAGAATGGTTCCTGCAGATTGGAAGGTAGCAAATGTAACCCCACTATTTAAGAAAGGAGGGAGTGAGAAAACAGGGAATGACAGACCTGTTAGTCTAATTTCAGTCATAGGGAAATTGTTAGAATCTATAATAGAGGATGTGATAACAGGACACTTAGAAAATAACGGTAGGATTTGGCAGAGTCAACAAGGATTTATGAAAGGGAAATCATGTTTGACAAACCTGTTAGATCTTTTTGAGGATGTAACTAGCAGAATAGATAATGGGGAACCAGTGGATGTGGTATATTTAGATTTTCAGAAAGCTTTTGACAAGGTCACACACAAGAGGTCAGTAAACATAATTAGAGCACATGGGATTGGGGGGAATATACTGGCATGGATAGAGAACTCGATAAACGACAGAAAACAGAGAATAGAAATAAATGGGTCATTTTCAGATTGGCAGGCTATGACTAGTGGGGTACTGCAAGGATCAGTGCTTGGGCCCCAGAAATCCACAATCTATATCAATGATTTGGATACAGGGATTAAATGTAATGTCTCCAAGTTTACAAATGACATAAATCTAGGTGGAAGTGGGAGTTGTTTTTTTTTATTCATTCATGGGATGTGGGCATTGCTGGTTGGCCAGCATTTATTGCCCATCCCTAATTGCCTTGAGAAGGTGGTGGTGAGCTGCCTTCTTGAACCGCTGCAGTCCATGTCAGGTAGGTACACCCACAGTGCTGTTAGGAAGGGAGTTCCAGGATTTTGACCCAGTGACAATGAAGGAAGGGCGATATAGTTTGGAAGGTGCTGTCTAAGGAGGCTTGGTGCATTGCTGCAGTGCATCTTGTAGATGGTACACACTGCTGCCACTGTGCGTCGGTGGTGGAGGGAGTGAATGTTTGTAGATAGGGTGCCAATCAAGCGGCCTGCTTTGTCCTGGATGGTGTCAAGCTTCTTGAGTGTTGTTGGAGCTGCACCCAACCAGGCAAGTGGAGAATATTCCATCAAACTCCTGACTTGTGCCTTGTAGATGGTGGACAGGCTTTGGTGAGTCAGGAGATGAGTTACTCACTGCAGGATTCCTAGCTTCTGACCTGCTCTTGTAGCCACAGTATTTATATGGCTACTCCAGTTCAGTTTCTGGTCAATGGTAGCCCCTAGGATGTTGATAGTGGGGTATTCAGTGATGGTAATGCCATTGAATGTCAAGGGGAGATGGTTAGATTCTCTCTTGTTGGTGATGGTCATTGCCTGGCACTTGTGTGGCGTGAATGTTACTTGCCATTTATCAGCCCAAGCCTGGATATTGTCCAGGTCTTGCTATATTTCTACACGGACTGCTTCAGTATCTAAGGAGTTGCGAATGGTGATGAATATTGTGCCGTCATCAGCGAACATCCCCACTTCAGACCTTATGATTGAAGGCAGGTCATTGATGAAGCAGCTGAGGAACTCCTGCAGTGATGTCCTGGAGCTCAGATGATTGACCTCCAACAACCACAACCATCTTCCTTTGCACTCCAACCAGCGAAGAGTTTCCCCCTCATTCCCATTGACTTCAGTTTTGCTGGGGCTCCTTGATGCCATACTCGGTCAAATGCTGCCTTCATGTCAAGGGCAGTCACTCTCACCTCACCTCTTGAGTTCAGCTCTTTTGTCCATGTTTGAACCAAGGCTGGAATAAGGTCAGGAGATGAGTGGCACTGTCGGAACCCAAACTGAGTGTCACTGAGCAGGTTATTGCTAAGCAAATGCCGCTTGATGGTACTGTCAACACCTTCCATCACTTTACTGATGATTGAGAGTAAACTGATGGGGCAGTAATTGGCCGGGTTGGACTTGTCCTGCTTTTTGTGGACAGGACATACCTGGGCAATTTTGTGGAGGATACAAAGGCACTTCAAGGAGATTTGGAGAGGCTAAGCAAGTGGGCAAAAATTTGGCAGATGCAATACAATGTGGAAAAATTTGAGGTTTCCCACTTTGGTGGAAAAAAACAGAAATGCAGAGTATTTCTTAAATGGTGAGAAGCTGGGAAGTGTTGAACTTCAGAGGGACTTGGGTGTCTTTGTTTATGAATTACTGAAAGCTAACATGCAGATAGAGCAAGCAATTAAGGCAGCAAATGGTATGTTGGCTTTTATTGCAAGGGGATTTGAGTAAAAGAGTAAAGATGTCTTGCTGCAATTATATAGAGCCTTGGTGAGACCACACCTGGAGTATTGTGTGTAGTTTTGATCTCCTTACCTGAGGAAAGATATACTTGCCATAGAGGAAGTGCAACAAAGTTTCATCAAACTAATTCCTGGGATGGAGGGATTGTCTATGACGAAAGATTAAATAGACTGGGCCTTTATTCTTTGGAGTTTAGAAGAATGAGAGGTGATCTCATTTAAACATACAAAATTCTTACAGGGCTCAACAGGGTAGATGCAGGAAGGATGTTTCCCCTGGCTGGGGAGTCGAGAATCAGGGGACATGGTCTCAGAATAAGGGGCAGGCCATTTAGGGCTGAGATGAGGAGGAATTTCTTCACTCAGAGGGTAGTGAATCTTTGGACCTCTCTGCCCCAGAGGGCTGTGGAAGCTCAGTCATTGAGAATGTTCAAGACTGAGATCAATAGATTTCTAGATATTAAAAACATCAGGGGATTTGGAGATAGTGCAGGAAAATGGTGTTGAAGTAGAAGATCAGCCATGATCTCATTGAACGGCGGAGCGGGCTCGAAGGGCTGAATAGCCTACTCCTGCTCCTATTTCTTATGTTCTTATTGTTTTTCTACTTCAATACAAATCTTATCAGGTAAGGTGTATCTTTTCTCTATTACTCTTAAAATATGTGACTTCATATTTTTCTACAGTGCACTGCATGTGCCAGGTATCTGTCCGTCCTGAAAGTCCACCCTTGTCTTTTGGCTGTCTTTCACAATCTTTGTCACAATTTTCCATACTCCTATCCCCAGTGTGGTGTCATCATCAAATTTTGACAATGTTCCCACAATTCCCAAGTCCCGATCATATACAGAAAGTAAATAAGAACATGACTCATACTCCCTTCCATTTCTAGAAACTTCCTTTTACTTTATTTTTGCTTTCTGCCTTCCAAACATTTCTCTATCTACAGTTCCCTTGATTCCATGAGCCATTATCATTGTCATAAGTCCCTTATGGTGTACCTTATCAAATAATTTTTGAAAATTCATATCAACCACACCCCCTACATTTATTTGATCTATTCTCTCTTATTTCAAGTAATTCTTTTAAGTTTGGTCTAGCACAACCTGTCTTTTAGAAATCTTTGCTGACTAGCCTTGATTAGCTCCAACCACTGAGTAAATTCATAATATAGATTCCTGTCGTTTACCAGTAACTGAAGTAAGATACATTGGCCTATAATTTTGTGGCTGATCCATGTCTCCTTGTTTGGAGAGGAGAGTTACATTGGCCACTCCCTGATCCTCTGGCAAAATTTTCCTTTCTACAGAATTTTGGAAACGTAGTCATGGCCTGTACCATTGCTTTCCTCGCTTTCCTCAAAATCCTCAGATATAAGCAGTCAGGTCCCAGTGATTTGTCTACCCAAGTTTGAGTAACTCCTTCCGTACCAACCTCTGCTGTTTTTGCCATTCCAATATCCACCTTCTCTGTGAAAACTGAGGCAAAGTACTTAATACTTCTGTCATTCTCCCATTCACTACTACTAGCTGAGCTCCTTCACTTCTCAGTGTTAGCTCTACTTTGATGATCCTGTGACTACTAATGTGCTGATAGAATTCCTTTATATTGTGCTTAACCAGCTAATTTTCTACCATACACATTCTCAGTATTTTAATCTCCCTTTTGTAGCATTCCAGTTAAATTCTTCATATTTTCCTGACTCTTTTTTATAATTTGCTCTGTTAAATACAATTTTTTCAGTTTCAAAATTGATCTAATCTCCCTAATCATCCAAAGAACTGTAGCCTTTGATACATTCCCTTTCTTATCTCCTAGAATGAAACCAGATTTTGAGTCACATGCTTGCGTATATGCCATGTATAGGCACAGACTTCCAGATAGCCAAAGCCAATAGAGGAAAAAATAATATCCGCAGGAGTGCAAATTGCATACAAGTACTGTAAATACAACATGATAAAATCAGCAAATGTCAACTGAGAACATTGGCCAAAATTGTGTGAGTTGGCTGGATACAGGATGTGGATGGTGGCGGGGGTTGAGTTGGGGGGAGGAGGGCGGGGAAGGGGGAAGGGCTGAATACCTATCCTTGACAAATTTCACTTTAACTACAGAATGAAACCCAGGCCAACTCTATCCTTCGGGAACTATGCAGCTGAAACTCTGTTCCTCAGCACTTCAGACGTATGCTGAATGCAGAAGGAATGAAATTCAGTGCTGCAAAAGCACTGCCTGAGGTTTTCCATGCGGCAACAGGCTCACCCGACCGCCCAATGATCTAATTCCATCAGCGGCGGGCTGAGGCCCTTAATTGGGCATTAATTGCCCACTTAACGGCCTCTATTAGTGGTGTGATGGGAAGGCCCTTTACAGGTCTTCACGCCCCGGACGTAATTTGGGTGGAGACAGGAAGGTGGCAGGGTTCCCACCTCCCCCCCACCCCCCCGGCCCAATTATATGCTCTCCCTGCCTCCAAACCCAACTCGGGGGAGAGCATAAAATTCTCCCCAAAGTGTCTGCAAAGAGATATAGATAGGTTAAGTGAGTGAGCAAAAATTTGGCAGGTGGAATATAATGTGGGAAAATGTGAGGTTGTCCACTTTGGCAGGAAGAATAGAAAAGCAGAATATTATTTCCATGGAGAGAGACTGCAGAATGCTGTGGTACAGAGGGACCTGGGTGTCTTTGTATATGAATCACAAAATTTTGGCATGCAGATACAAGTAATTAGGAAGGCAAATGGAATGTTGGCATTTATTGCAAGGGGGATGGAGTATAAAAGTAGCGAAGTCTTTCTACAACAGTACAGGGCGTTGGTGAGACCACACCTAGCATATTGCATATAGTTTTGGTCTCCTTGCTTAAGGAGGGACATACTTGCATTGGAGGCAGTTCAGAGAAGATTCACTAGGCTGATTCTTGGGATGAAGGGTTTATCTTATGAGGAAAGCTTGAGCAGGTTGGGCCTATACTCATTAGAGTTTAGAAGAACGAGAGGTGATCTTTTAGAAACATAAGATTCTGAGGGGGCTTGACCGGGTACGGAGAGGATGTTTCCCCTCATGGGGGAATCTAGAACTAGGGGGCAGTTTCAAAATAAGGGATCTCCCTTTTAAGATGGAGATGAGGAAGAATTTTCTCTCTCAGAGGGTTGTTAATCTTTGGCATTCTCTTCCCAGAGAGCAGTGGAGGCTGGGTCATTAAATATGTTCAAAGCTCAGTTAGACAGATTTTTGACCTAAAAGGGAGTCAAGGGTTATGAGGGGACATGCAGAAAGGTGGAGTTAAGGCCAGAATCAGATCAGCCATGATCTTATTAAATGGTGGAGCAGGCTTGAGGGGCCGAATGGCCTACTCCTGCACCTATTTCTTATGGTCTTATGTCACAGATGTGCACAACCTGCATCTCAGTCCAGTGTGAATAAGTGCTTGTGCATCATGCAACTATGTTATTCGAAAATAATTTGATATGCTTTGGGTTTTAAATGTGTGGGAAGGTTTTAACACCAGATTGAATATTGAAGTCTGTCCATCTGAGGAATGGCTATGCATAAGAGGCAATGAATGAGTTATTTGTTTTTGTGAGCGGCTGGTATTAGTGAAGAGTATAAGTGGAGCAGACAGTACATTATAATAAGCAATCTTTATGGCCATCCATGGGATACATGGGACTATTGGGTGCTATTTGTTTGCTGATTCCTTTAAGCATGCTGTCTTCTTCTCCATCTGTCTCCCCATCCTGCAAGAAATGCACACTGTGCTTAGCTTGCTTACCACCTCTTACTCAGAATGATGCAAAACTGTCCTCTGCTGAGGGTGCTCCGATCAGCCACCTTATGCAGCTGCATATCCATTTAGTCATCCAGCAAACAGGAGTTCAGCATAATACTACTTTGTCACTTGCTAACAAATTCTGTTTTGTGTCTTCACACTGGGATTCCTTACACTTCATTTATGCTTTTTCCCTGTCTGTCTCCCTACACTCTACAGCCTTGACCAAGACTGAAAAATATTTGATATTGATTTTGAAGCTGAATAAAGACTGAAATAAATATTTGTCTTCATATGAAAGCACTTGCCTCGAAGCATGCTTTTCCCTTTAATTAGGATCTGCTGCCCACTTGATCCCTTCACAAGTTTGAAAACTATATCGGCAGCCATATATAATTATTTACATAGCGAAGCGGACAATTTGGGGCAATTACAGCCCTGACATGCTTTGCACCAGCAATGTGTCACAAAGTCTCAACTGTACTGATAATGAAATTTCAGTCTCTACATTCCATTTTGACAGGATGAATAATGATACTTTTGGAAAAATAAATGTTTTGCAGCATCAGTATTTGTTGCAAAATACACCCAGTCTTTTACATAGTGATGGAGGCACTTTTAGAGTTAGAATACTTAGATCTACCAACAGTAGATCGTGAGGGGCCTTTATGTTCCTGGTTTGCAACAGCACTTCTCTGTGCTGCTCTTCCCCATTTACACTCTGCACCAGGAGGGGATCTCTGAGGCATCCTGAGCTTTGCAGTATGGTTCAGAGGCCTGGAGGGGAACTGCATTGGACTGGCTCCCAATATTTACTCCAAGAAGCAGCCTCAACATGATTTATATTTTTGTCAAGTTTATGATGCCATTGGTGCTTGGAATTTTGGGTTGTTAATACCTTGCAGTAGGACTGACTGAGGGAGAATCATACATCTGCAGATGGCTGCACTTCTATAAGGCAATGGCGTATTTATTTCCAACTTTAGTGAAATATATTATGTTGTGCTTCTTTTGTCATGGAGTATTGCTAAAATATATCTCTGATGATTACAGAGGGCTGGTAACACTAACTATATGATCTGTTTTGTAGGAAATAGGGACATTAAGTACAGGAGTAGACCATTCAGTTCTTCAAGCCTGCTCTGCCATTCAGTTAGATCAGGCTGATCTGCAGCTCAGTTCCATTTACCCACCCTTGCTCCATATCCCTTGATACCCTTACCTAACAAAAATCCATTGATCCCAGCCTTGAAAACTATAATTGTCCTCGCATCCACGGCCTCCTGGAGCATAGAATGGGCTGGGGGAATGGAGTTCCAAAGCTCTACCATTCTTCACGTGAAAAAGTGCTTCCTGATTTTACTCCTGAATGGCCTAGCTCTAAAATTAAGATCATGTCCTCATTGTTCTTGATTTCCCCCATCAGAGGAAATAGTTCATCTGTACTTACCCTATCAAATCCTTTTAACATTATAAACACCTCGATCAGATAATCCCTCTATCTTCTACATTCAAGAGAATACAAGCTAAGCTTATGCAACCTGTCTGCATAATTTAAACTTTCTCAGTTCATGTGGCAATAACAAAGGTAAACAGGACATAAAACAATTCAAACCTCAGGTATTGTGTTTTTACTGAACTGAAAAATTGTCATGACCGAATAGATAGTTAAAGATATTTGAAGAACTATCTGATCTTGGTTGGAATGGCAGTAACAACATTTCAACTAGTTATCGGATGTGTGCCCCAGTATAAATCACCATCTTCAGTGCAGTAAGAAAGGAAAAGAGAGAGCACTGAAAGGGACAGTGAATATGCTGCAATGATAATATAATGAAAATATGAGCAAAGATTTGCAGAGGTACAAAAATGGATCCATTGCATCAATATTCAACTGCTAACCAAAGAAAGGGATTTTAACATATGGTGCAAACAATAGAAGCCAGTCAAAAAGAAGATAAATTAATAATGTTATGCAAGACTGCAAGAATTGAAAAAGAAACAAGAGTGTCAGTGATGAGAGCAAAGCGAGTTTAGGAATCTTCGTAAATGAAGCAAACTTTGATTGGAAGTAAATGCGCTGTTGCCCGACAGAAGTGCAGCCATCTGAAGATGCGTGATTCTCGCTCAGTCAGTCACAGTCCAAGGTATTAACAACCCAATGTTCCAAGCACCAATGGCACCATAAACTCGACAAAAAAACTTTGTAACAATTTCATCTTCAACAGTACCTTCCCCCACCCCAATTTGCTGCAGGAACTGAAGTTTCTAGTCTGTCACCAGGAGGTTAGCGGTAGGGCCCACAGCTCTTGGAACCCTATGAACAGTCTTTGATCAGATATTCACAGATTTTGAAAATGACATCACTCCTCCAATCATGGGAGCAATGTTCCTTACTTTTATTCTGACAAAATTGCAGTTTATTACTGTAGCATTGCATTGGATATGGATGCATTGTGGTATGAAGCACTGGCACCCAATAAAGCACTCTTCTGAGAAGGCACTAACATACTTAATAAAAGTTATGGATTTTGTTATTATGTAACATGAAAATCTCTTCCCTATCCCTACTCTACTGCAGTCTACAGCAAAATGCTTTAGCTTTGTGCTTTCTCTAATTCCTTTCCTCTTCAGTGCCAGTTTAGGATGTAATTCAGGATACCCTTGTGATATAAACAGAAAGAATTTTTGAATAAAAGGCTGGAAATCTGAAATAAAAACAAGAAATAATGGAAATACTCAGCAGGTCCGGCAGCATCTGTGGAGACAGAAGCAGAGTCAACGGTTCAGGTCAATGATCCTTCTGAGGAAGGGTCCACAGATGCTGCCGGACCTGCTGAGGAATTTTTGAAGATTATTCATGTTAGCATCAAACTGAAGTGCTACAGTCTGTCAGCACCTAAATACACAATGCTGAGCAGCAACTTAATGTACTCCAAGACCTGTTTCCACTTTGCTCAATGTTGCTTAAGATACAAGTAGTTTTATCATCGCCCTTTACATTCTAGCGACAGTAAGGATTTGTAACAACAAAATGTTAATTGAGCCCACTTAATTTTACATCTGCTTCCATTCACAACTTTGGTTTCAACTCTAATGAAAAAATCATCACATGGCAAAGGTTATCGTGAGTAAAAGCATTGCTATTGTACTTATACAATACATTCTTAAGGTGTCTTAATTCTGCAAATCACGTTAAAATCCAGTACTGGACTCATTCATGTTGTCAGGCTTCAGACCATTTTGTTCTAGCATTGAAGAAAATTAGGAGAAAATATAACAACGCAGAAATTCGACTTGCATTTAAAATGGGCACAGAGTTGGCTGTGAGTGCTCCACATACCAATCCATCCCAGTTTGCTGGGCCTCATTTAACTGCCACTCACGGGTGGCATGCAGGCATTCCGCTACAGTTCGCCGGTCCAGGGGGCAGTGGGGGGAGGGTTGCTGGGGTGTTGTGGATGTAGGGAGCACAGGCGATCTCCAGGAGCATTGGTTAGACCACCCATGCCTAGTACAACTAGACAGAGCCTGCATGATGCACATTCAGCCCACTTCAGAGTTTTGCAATCAGGATTCTACACCTGGTGTAAGATCCTAATTTGCACATTTAAGCAGCCCGATGCCATTTACAGGACTGCCTGAAAATCCAGCGGGCTTTCGGCATCAATGTGGGGCCTGAGGCACACCAACTCCAATTTCCAAATGATGGTCGCTTGCTTTTCAGGCTCAAAGCAGTCTGCCATGAGATGAATTTCTCCATCATTGACTCTCCTTGCATAGGCTGTGCTTCAAAACAGAGGATTCCATCCAGTCCAGATAGACAAACACAGTCTGCAAGCTTTGTTATTCAAATGGTCTGCTACTAACCATCTTTCAAACCCATCATCAGGATTACCCACAGGAAGTCATTTCCAGGATAAGTTCAGGCCAAATGTTTTGTGCCAAAAGCCATTTGTAAACACTGAACCTTGCATTATTCAATTAACTACAAGCGTTTGGGCAGGATTTTATCCTGCCCTTGGAGGCAGGAACAGAGGCAGGGCAGGGCAGGGCAGGGGGGCAAACAAAATGTCAAGGGATGCCATGCCCGACGTTGTCCTGGCCCCCTGCCATTTTGTCTGGGACGGGGATGGCCGAGGACAGACATCCCGCCCCAGGCCAATTGAGGCCCTTACGTGGGCAATTCATGGCCACTTAAGGGGAGCCCCCACTCCAATTTTGTGGAAGACAGATTGGCCTGCCACAGCGTGGAGACATCGCCAGGTGAGATCTGACAGCCTCCCAGCGGGATCGGTGGGTGGGAGGGAAATCCCTCCTGCGGGGGCAATTTATGGCCCCCAGTGGATGCCTCTGGCAGCAGTGGCCGCCCCCCTGACACCCACCCTCACCAACCACCTCCCCACCCAGTCTCCAGGGCCTGTCTGACTGGCCCTGCACTCACCTGAGTCCCGGGGTCTCCTTCATCTTTGGCATTGCACGCCTCCTGCAGTACCGGCAATGGCCACCACTCCCGGTAGCACTGCCGGTAGCACTGGTGGCTAGCCCCCCAATTGACCAGCAGGTCTGAAGGCAGGAGCTCATCCCTTAAAGAGATGACGTTCCTGATGGTGGGCAGTTAATTGGCTGCCTGCCGTTAAACTGCAACGGGGGTCTGACGGAGGGCCAGGGCAGGTTTTCCCCCTGCCTTCCAGCTTGCTGCTGGGTCCCCCGTGGCCAGAATCCGTCTTCCACAAAATTGGGGTGGAGGCAGGAGGCTGCCCTTAAATGGCCATTAATTGGCCACTTAAAGGGCTGAATTGGCTTGGGACGGGTAGGCTGTCCTCAATTTTCCCCATTCGGGACAGAGAGGCAGGGGGCCAGGACATAGAAACATAGAAAATAGGAGCAGGAGTCGGCCATTTGGCCCTTCGAGCCTGCTCCGCCATTCATTATGACCATGGCTGATCATCCAACTCAGTAACCTGTTCCAGCTTTCGTCCCATACCCTTTGATCCCTTTAGACCCGAGAGCTATATCTAACTCTTTTTTGAAAACATTCATTGTTTTGGCCTCAACTGCTTTCTGGGGTAGTGAATTCCACAGGCTCACCACTCTCTGGGTGAAGAAATTTCTCCTCATCTCAGTCCTGAAAGGTTTACCCCGAATCCTTACACTATGACCCCTGGTTCTGGACTCCCCTACCATCGGGAACATCCTTCCTGCATCTACTTTGTCAAGTTCTGTTGGAATTTTATAGGTTTCTATGCGATCCCCTCACTCTTCTGAACTCTCGCGAATATAATCCTAACCGACTCAATCCCTCCTCATATGTCAGTCCCGCCATTCCAGGAATCAGTCTGGTAAATCTTTGCTGCACTCCCTCAATAGCAAGAACATCCTTCCTCAGATAAAGAGACCAAAACTGCACACAATATTCCAGGTGTGGCCTCACCAAGGCCCTGTATAATTGCAGCAAGACATCCCTGCTACTGTACTTGAACCCTCTCGCCATGAAGGCCAACATACCATTTGCCTTTTTTACCACCTGTCGCACCCGCAAGCTTAACTTCAGTGACTGGTGTACGAGAACACCCAGGTCTCGCTGCATATTCCCCTCTCTCAGGTTATAGCCATTCAAATAATAATCTGCCTTCCTGTTTTTGCTACCAAAGTGGATAACCTCACATTTATTCACATTATACTGCATCTGCCATGCATTAGCCCACTCAATCAACTTGTCCAAATCACTTTGAAGCCTCTCTGCATCCTCCTCACAACTCATCCTCCCACCCAGTTTTGTGTCATCTACAAATTTGCATATATTACATTTAGTTCCCTCATCTAAATCATTAATGTATATTGTGAATAGCTGGGGTCCTAGCACTGATCCCTGCAGTACCCCACTAGTCACTGCCTGCCATTCGGAAAAAGAACCATTTATCCCTACTCTTTGGTTCCTGTCCGCCAACCAATTTTGTATCCATCGCAATACACTACCCCCCTCCAATCCCATGCGCGTTAACTTTACATGCTAATCTCTTATGTGGGACTTTGTCGAAAGCCTTCTGAAAGTCCAAATAAACCACATCCACTGGCTCCTCCTCATCAACTCTACTAGTTACATCCTCGAAGAATTCTAGTAGATTTGTCAAGCATGATTTCCCTTTCGTAAACCCATGCTGACTCTGTCCGATTCTACCACTGTTCTCCAAGTGCTCTGCTATAAAATCTTTGATAATGGACTCTAGAATTTTCCCCACTACCAACGTCAGGCTGACTGGTCTATAATTCCCTGCTTTCTCTCTACCTCCCTTTTTAAATAGTGGGGTTACATTGAACGCCCTGCCTGCAACAGTAGTAGACTCGCCAACTTTAAGGGCATTTAAGTGGTCATTGGATAGACATATGGATGAAAATGGAATAGTGTAGGTCAGATGGTTTCACACTTCGGCGCAACATCGAGGGCCGAAGGGCCTGTACTGCGCTGTAATGTTCTATGTTCTATGTACCCTCCAATCTGTAGGAACTGCTCTAGAGTCTATAGAATCTTGGAAGACGACCACCAATGCATCCATTATTTCTCAGGCCACTTCCTTAAGTACTCTGGGATGCATACCACCAGGCCCTGGGGATTTATCGGCCTTCAATCCCATCAATTTCCCCAACACCATTTCTCTACTAAAACTGATTTATTTCAGTTCCTCTCTCTCATGAAGCCCTGTGTTCCCCAACATTTCTGGTATGATATTTGCGTCCTCCTTTGTGTAGACAGAACCAAAGTATGCATTTAGTTGGTCAGTCATTTCTTTATTCCCCATAATAAATTCCCCTCTTTCTGACTGTAACGGACCTACATTTGTCTTATAGAGTCATAGAGAGATACAGCACCGAAATGGGAGCTTTGGCCCACCAAGTCCATGCTGACCGTCAATGACCCATTTATACTAATCCTATATTAATCCCATTTTTCCCTTTCACATCGCTACCTTCCCTCAATTCTCCTACCACCTATCTACACTCGGGGAAATTTTTTTTTACAATGGCCAATTTACCTATCAACCCACAAGTCTTTGGCATGTGGGAGGAAACCCACGCAGCCACAGGGAGAGCTTGCAAACTCCGCACGGGCAGTACCCAGAACTGAACCCGGGTCGCTGGAGCTGTAGTGCTCGCCTCTATGCCACCCTTCACCAACCTTTTTCTCTTCACATACCTATAGAAACCTTTACAGTTAGTTTTCATATTCTCCGTAAGCTTGCTCTCGTACTCTATTTTTCCCTTCTTAATCAATCCCTTGGTCCTCCTTTGCTGAATTCTAAACTGCTCCCAATCCTTTGTCGGGCACAATACATTGTCGGGCACAGCACCCCTTGGCATTTTGTTTGCCCCCCCACCTCCATTCCTGTCTCCAAGAGCAGGATAAATCCTGCCCCTTTATCTCCTTTGTCTATTCAACATCAGACAATACTGGTTACATTGAACTTTGATACGTTGCTCTCTGAATAGAGTTATACTGCCATTTTTGTGTCACTGAAAAGTGATGTTTCTCAATGATATTGAACACATAACTCCAGATTGTGATCCTGACTCTGCTCTGCATCTGTGTAAACATCAAATAGTTGCCTGACTTTCCCTTTAACCACTGCACATCAACCCACACTCCCAGCGTGTAGCCTCGCTAAACAACAGTCAGAACCAGAGAATCAAGGCCACAATGATGTAGCCATAATTTTGTCCCACTATGCCTTTGAATGCGGCTCCCAAGGTGGCAGTGCAGGATCAAAACCACCCTTGCATTTAGCTTATCTTGAAACAATATTGAAAGATTCTGTAGAAACCACAATATCTTTAAGCATGGAGATAGCTTTCACATATATGCCAACAATATTTATCCTCAGAAAGCAATGTATCAACCTTTAACATAAGCACCTATGCATATCAGCTTGCTATAGTTGTTAGCACTGTGCAAAAGGCTGTGGGTTCAAGTCTCACTGCAGGATTTAAACATATAATCTAAATGCTATACTTAGGAATTGTATTGTTAGAGGTACATTCCTCTGAAGGGCTGATTTCATTAACCTGCTTTGGTGATATCAAGTTCATCTTTTGGGGGATACTTGTTTCAAGCTGTGGCTCCTATATCCATGCCACAGATTATCTGTGGGCTTCCTCTATCCACACCATGCATTTGTTCTGCTGGTCAACTCAGTTGCAGCAGAGTCCTGATAGCACAGAGGACTCATTTCCTCATACGTGATCCCAGATGAGTTTCCATGCTGCTAGCGTATGAGCAGCTGTAGCTCAGTTGGTAGCACTTGCATCCTTGAGCCACAAGGTTCTCGCTTCAAGTCCCACGCCAGGGCTTGAGCACAAAAATCAAAGCTAACAATCCACTGCAGTACCCTGAGAGGGTGCTGCCTCTTGGATGAGATGTTAAACTGAGGCTCCATCTGCCTGCTTGAGTAGATGTGAAAGATCCCATGGTGCTATTTGGACTTATCCCAGTATCTGGCCAATATTTATCCCTCAATAAACATCACAAAGAGCAGATTATCTGCTCATTATCACTTTGCTGTGCGCAAAATTGGCTGCTGCATTTCCTACATTACAACAGTGACTACACTTCAAAAGTAGCTGTAAAGCGTTTTGAGACGTCCAGTGGTCGTGAAAAGTGATATATAAAGAAATAAAGACTTGCATTTGTAAGATCAGTCTTTACATTTTAACATTGATAGCCATATTACTTTTCTCTAAACTGTGGCCGGGAATTACAGAGTAATAGCATTTTAACTCTTTTATGTCTTGTAAATTTCCCATTTTAGAAAGTCTTGAACTTTCAATATTATATGAAGAGGCATCATTCCCCGCTATCATTAGTTTACTTTTTAATTTCTCTCCATCATACTTTGCACTAATCTGCAACCAACAGAGTAAGCAAGCAACTTTTATTCAGACCTGTGCCAGTACTACCCTTGGACTCTCCTCCAGGACATGTTTCCACCAGACCAGAATGACTGGTATCTGATTTTCTTTACCCATCTACACGCCATTCAATACCTTTCCTGATAATACAACCACAAACAGGAAGTTACCTTGGGGGGAATCATAGCCATGTAACTTTGTCTTCAAACTTAAAGTTTCAGTCTAATTTTTGATCAAATCCTTTCTCTTCTCCTCACCACTGCCCGCCCCCCGCTCCCACCCCCCCCCCCCCCCCCCCCCCACCACCGACCCACACTACAGGAGAGTCACAGAAATTGTGACTGTTGCTTTAATTTCATTTGGCAATTTATGGTGGTGCTTTATATGTGCACAAAGTATCATCCAGTTTCCCCATATATAAGTAATACTTTCTTTTTATATTTTAGATAATTTTATAGTTTAGTATAGCATACTAATATGAAACACTAAACAGTTAATGAAGTGTTCTAATTTCATGTTTCTACAATTTTGTTTTTAAAAAGTGACATTACAATCATTAGCTGATAGAATAAAAAGTTAGATAGTCAATTAAAACTTACTGTAGCAAACCAAGTTGAAATGAAAAGGTATGAGAAGACTCTCCCTTTCTGGATCAGAGGCTGATGTTTGTTTTAACTAAATGTTCCTGACTTTTTATTCTGAAAACTAAACTTTGAAATAAAGGCTTGCCTTGTTTAAAATGAAGCTGCATGCTGTTGGGGGAGGAAACCTTCTTCACCATTTAAAGCCCTGCAAAACTGGACTGAAGGGAAGTGACAGATGACATTAGGACTGCCTGAAATGTTAACTATAGTTATTGCCCGGTTCAAAGGATAACTTTATTGTGCTATTGATTGTACTATCCATGCATGTGGTGCATATAACTAAAAGGTATTTAGATAGAAGCACATCTGGGACCAGGACTCAGATTCTATTTATACAATGAGATTTACAGCAGAATCTCATCAGCTTTTGCCTAAATTATGAAAAAAAAAAATTGGAATTTTCATTTTTGTTTACTGTATTGTATCTATCAATAATGCAAACTCTAGTACTCAAATTTGTCCCCAATTACCACATTAATAAGCACATTATATAACTAAGATACTGAAAATGTATTGAAAAAGTAATTTTCTCCATCAGTTATCTTACAAGAATTAAGTTTGTAAAGAAGAAATAAAGGAATATATTTGTTGCAAAGAGGATTTTACAAAATTAGTTATTTAATATACCTAAAAATTCAAAGAACTGTTTCATAATTCTTTGAATGTAGCAGAGTGTTCTGACTTTAAACTCTTGGAATAGGAATTCAAAGAAGCTCTGTCAAGCTGCTTGAATTCTGTCCAACGTCAAATATTTTAACACTTGGATTATTGTATTTAAACTTCGTTACATTTATTACTGTTTCAATCTTCTAATTTCCTTACAAATGTTCCTCAGTTTTAATTTTATGCATGTTAACATCTTCTTCACACATTATACTTTACTGACTGAGTGGCTGCAGAGATGCAAAGTTTTGACTATTTGAGATATCTTCTTTCTTGGCCCTCATAAGTTTATATTGAATTCCATTCCTTTTTTTAAACAAGTAATGTATTGCTGTGGATTTGAAATTCTGTAATTTTTTTTTAACAGTCTAGTTCAGTTTATTGCACCGATCTATCCATTAATTCATGGGCGTTTGTCTAGTTTTGCTGCTGAGAGGTGAAACTGGGAGGCAGAATTTTTTAAAAATTGAATAAAATGGCTCCAATAGCACAGACACAGCATTTCCTTTTAAACTGCTACTACAATTGTTGGTTGTTATGTTTTGGTGGAAATCCAGACAATGCTTGCAATAGTCAGATAGAAAATAATGTGGAAGTCAGCTCTGGGCAATATGGGCTGTTTATATGATACACCTGACAGTAATCAGGCATGACGTACTACAGAAATGTTACATATCAATGTATAGATTATTTAAATAAAGACAAATGGGTTTCGCTGATAAAGTATGCACAAAGTTTAACTTTTAGAATTTTAAAGTAAAGTTTGTGACAAGTAACAAAAAGGATACTGTTTCTTTAATATTCGGCATTTCAAGTCACTTCCATACCTGTCATTTTCTGTCACACTGCCATAAGTGGCTGGCAGCATTAGATGAGGAGATGAATTTTACATTCATAACATTAACCATTCCCTACTAGCTCCTTGAAAAGAATTACTGTGTTGTTCCATATATCATGTTACCACAGTACTTCCTCAGGGTATGGAAGCTCAAACAGACAGCGCTGTGTGTTAGCTATGTGTGAAAAAGTGGAAATCGAAATGGAAAATTTAATCGGAGGACAGAACACCATTCATTTTTCTTAAATTCCATGAAATAGCTTTTCAAAGTTAGCATTAGGCTTCAGTATATTACATTTTAAAGAACAGTATGAGTCATATATTGCAAAAAAAACTTTTTGAAGGTTTTTAAACTGGCAAGAAGCCAACAGAGAGAGCTACAGAGGTGAACTGTTCAGATGCCTTTATGCTATATCTACCTTAACTGCACATTTTTGAATTCAAGGAAAGCCTGAAAATGCCATGCCATTTGCTACAAAATAGGATATCCAGGTGATTGTAGGACTGGGATTGAACTAATGCATGATCTGTCTATAATAAGGCAGATGTCAGTTTCAAGTGAGATTATCACGAAGGATCAAAAGTGAAAAAAAAATATTTAGGAGCCACTGCTGTTGAACAATGCTTTGAAGTAACAACGTTTTGCCTGTATTTCAGTGAAATGTAATAATCTGAAAATCCCAATGTAGCAGAGGAGGAAAAGCAACCACATAGCACAGGATTAGAATCAACTCTTTCAAGCATAACAATGTCACACAGAGCTCACAAAACAATCCATCTGATATTTCAGAGGCCGCATCTTTGATTGAAGTATCGGCTGTTCCATAAGTATGCAATATCAGGTGCATTTGAGGAATACCAGTGTCATGCAGGCCCTCACCTGCCAAGAATGAGGCATATTAATTTTGTCATATGAACATTGATTTTAAACTTGCTGGGAAGAAGAGAAGGCCTGTTACAAGGGCTGCCTGACACTTAGCTGAAAAACATTTGCATACTAACAGACAGCGCTTGTGGAGACAAAAGGACCATTCCCTGACACATTCAACCCACAAGGAATTTTGATCATCAGACATTGAAGGTGTAAGGAAGAGCATTCCAGAGACTGATAAGGTGATACAATCCACAAAAGCCAGGACTGGTTAAACCAGCTGCTCACTGGCTGGTCCAGGGTTTTTTGAACTAGCCACAGACCTTTTGAACTCAGGAAAGACTGTTTGCTCCTGGAGTGAGAGGATCTCTCCTGTCTGCTCCCATCTCTTTCTCACAAGCCTCTGGACCCACTGAGGACACAATAACTTAGATCATAAGATCATAAGAACTAGGAGCAGGAGTAGGCCGTCCGGCCCCTCGAGCCTGCTCCGCCATTCAATAAGATCATGGCTGATCTTTTCGTGGACTCAGATCCACTTACCCGCGTTCTCACCGTATCCCTTAATTCCTTTATTGTTCAAAAAGATATTTACCTTAGCTTTAAAGACGTTTACTGAAGAAGCGTCAACTACTTCACTGGGCAAGGAATTCCATAGATTAACAACCCTCTGGGTGAAGAAGTTCCTTCTTAATTCTGTCCTAAATCTGCTCCCTCTAATCTTGAGGCTATGCCCTCTTGTCCTAGCTTCACCTGCCAGTGGAAACATCCTCTCTACTTGTATCTTATCTATTCCCTTCATGATTTTATATGTTTCTATAAGATCCCCCCTCATTCTTCTGAACTCCAATGAATATAATCCCAATCTACTCAGTCTCTCCTCATAAGCCAACTCCCTCAACTCCGGAATCAACCTAGTGAACCTCCTCTGCACCCTCTCCAGTGCCAGTACATCCTTTCTCAAGGAAGGAGACCAAATCTGCACACAGTACTCCAGGTGCGGCTTCACCAGTACCTTATACAGCTTGAACATAACCTCTCTGCTTTTAAACTCAATCCCTTTAGCAATGAAGGACAAAATTCCATTTGCTTTCCTAATTACTTGCTGTACCTGCAGACCAACCTTCTGCGATTCATGCACAAGGACACCTAGGTCCCTCTGCATAGCAGCATGCTGCAACTTTTTACCATTCAAGTAATAATCCTTTTTACTGTTACTCCTACCGAAATGAATGACTTCACATTTATTAACATTGTATTCCATCTGCCAGACCTTTGCCCACTCACTCAATGTATCTATGTTCCTCTGCAAAGTTTCACAGTCATCTGCACACTTTGCTCTGCCACTCATCTTAGTGTCATCTGCAAACTTTGACACCCTACACGTGGTCCCCAACTCCAAATCATCTATATAAATTGTAAATAATTGCGGTCCCAACACCGATCCCTGAGGCACACCACTAGTGACTGATTACCAGCCAGAACAGCACTCATTTATCCCCACTCTCTGCTTCCTGTTAGTAACCAATCCTCTATCCATGCTAATACTTTACCCCTAATGCTATGCATCCTTATCTTATGCAGCAGCCTCTTGTGCGGCACCTTGTCGAAGGCCTTTTGGAAATCTAGGTACACCACATCCACTGGGTCCCCATTGTCCACCTTGCTCGTAATGGTGAAGCTCCATTAGTCACTGCCTTTTGGTTAGAGTTTTACCCATTTATCATCACCTACTTTCTATTGCTAAAACAGATTTTAATCCAATTTCATGAGCCTTGGTCTTGTTGATAGACACGTGTATAATTTTATCAAAAATGTGAAAATATAAGTAAATATAACTCCTCTATTCAAGCGGGGTGTGGGGGAGGCAGAAAACAGGTAACTATAGGCCAGTTAGCTTGACATCTGCCGTGGGGAAGGTGTTAGAATCAATCATTAAGGAGGTTGTAGCTGGGCACTTAGAAAAACTCAAGGTGTTTGGGAATAGTCAGCATGGTTTTGTGAAAGGGAAATCATGTTTAACCAATTCGTTGGCGTTCTTTGAAGGAGTCACATGTGCTGTGGATAAAGGGGAGCCCATTAACGTACTGTACTTGGATTTCCAGAAGGCATTTGACAAGGTGCCACATAAAAGGTTATTGTGCAAAGTAGGAACTCATGATGTAGGGGGTAACATATTAGCATGGATAGAAGATTGGCTGGCTGGCAGAAAACAGAGAGTATGCATAAATGGATCCTTTACTGATTGGTAGGATGTGACAAGTAAGTCCCGCAGGGGTCTGTGTTGGGGCCTCAACTTTTTACAATTTATATCAATGATTTAGATGAGTGGAGCAATGGTATGGCAGATAAATTTGCAGATGACACAAAGATAGGTAGGAAAGTATATTGTGAAGAGGACATGAGGAGATTACAGACTGATATAGTTAGGTTGAGTGAGTGGGCAAAAATTTGGAAGATGGAGTATAATGTGAGAAAATGTGAAGCTGTTCACTTTGGCAGGAAGAATAAAAAAGCAGAGTATTATTTAAACTGAGAACAATTGCAGAATATCAAGGTGCAGAGGGATCTAGGTATTCTAGTGCAGCAGTCACAAAAAGTTAGCATGCAGGTACAGCAGGTTCCTTAGACAGCACCTTCCAAATCCGCAACCTCTACCAACTAGAAGGACAAGGGCAGAAAATGCATGGGAGCACCACCACCTGCAAGTTCCCTTCCAAGTCGCACACCATCCTGACTTGGAACTATATCGCCGTTCCTTCACTGTCGCTGGGTCAAAATCCTGGAACTCCCTTCCTAACAGCACTGTGGGTGTACCTACCCCATATGGACTGCAGCGGTTCAAGAAGGCAGCTCACCACCACCTTCTCAAGGGCAATTAGGGATGGGCAATAAATGCTGGCCTAGTCAGCGACGCCCACATTCCATGAATGAATTTAAAAAAAGCAGGTAATAGAGAAGGCTAATGAAGTGCTATCCTTTATTATGAAAGGAATTGAAAATAAAAGTAAGGATGTTATGCTTCAATTATACAGGGCACTGGTGAGACCACATCTTGAATATTGTGTGCAATTTTGGTCTCCTTATTTAAGGAAGGATGTAAATGCATTGGAGGCGTTTCAGAGGAGGTTTACTAGATTGATACCTGGAAGGAGCTGGTTGTCTTATGAGGAAAGGTTGGACAGACTGGGCTTATTTTCACTGGAGTTTAGAAGAGTGAGGGGAGACTTGATTCAAGTTTATAAGATCCTGAACGGTCTTGACAAGGTGGATGTGGAGAGAATGTTTCCTATTGTGGGTGAGGCCAGAACTAGGAGGTACTGTTTTAAAATTAGGGGACGCCCTTTTAGGACAGAGATGAGGAGAATTTTTTTTTCTCTGAGGGTTGTGCGACTTTGGAAGTCTCTGCCTCAGAACGTGGTGGAGGCGGGATCATTGAATATTTTTAAGGCGGAGGTAGATGGATTCTTATTAGGCAAGGGAATCCAGAGTTATCGGGGTAGATGGGAGTCTGGAATTCGAAACACAAACAGATCAGCCATGATGTTATTGAATGGCGGAGCAGGCTTGAGGGGCCGAATGGCCTACATCAGCTCCTAATTCGTATGTTCGTAAATTTTGTCCACAAAATTGCTCTCATCAATCAGCTAAGCTATCTCACCAAAGAATACCTTAAGATTTGAGGAATGGTCATTCTTTTTACATTCATGATGGCTACACCTTATTCAAATTCACAGTTTCTTATTAAAATTAACTTTGTCAGTATTGCATAAAATGATATTCAGCATTTTCTGCACTGCCAATGTCTATTGGTCCCAACTCATTTCACTCAATTTTTAAAAATTTGGATAATCTTCAAGGACGTCCAGTTCCCAGAGATGTATGAAATGCCTAAAATGCAAGGACACGAGTTTTAAATTGAAGTTCCGGGGGCCAGGGAGCTAATGTCAGCCAATGAGGACAAGGGGTAATGGATGTGCAGGATGTAAGACAGAAAAAATGCATCAAAAGTTATGTAAGGTCGAAGGTGTGAGGGCAGTAAAGAGAATGTTGAAATGGTTGATTTTGAAGGTGATGAGGATTTCAGTGGTAGAAGGGTTGAGGTAATGATGAAGGCAGAGCATATTGTGGAGGTGGAATTAAGTATCCTTTGTGATAGAGAGATTCGGAGAGAAGTAGCGGGAGAGGAGAGCATTTAAAAAGCATGCGAGAACCTCGGAAATTCGGAGAGGAGGCTCGGAGGCAAATCAAAAATCGAAAAGTGATGTCACAATCAACAGAGAGTGCAGGGAAACCGAAAGCAGGCCGGGGTGAGTGTACTGGGAAGCTTTTAATTTAATCTAAGTTAATCAAATATAAAATAAGACTTGATCGATTCATTAGTATTAAAACTAAAAACAAAGGGGGATTTATAATTTACTATATATATATATATATATATATAGAGAGAGAGAGAAAGAGAGAGAGAGAGAAAGAGAGAGAGAGAGAGGGACCAGCAGGGAGGGTATTGGTTCAAATTAGGAGCTAGCTAATTAAAATGTTTTCAATCGTGGTAGCGTAACAGTAAGTGTTATAATAAGAGTATAAACACAGAGCAAGACTAGAAGTATTAATTACAATCGATTGTTTAAACAGGTACTTTTAATTTAAATCAAACATAGCATCAAATATCCAAATATTTAACATCCAAATTAATTAATTAAATAGAATAGAGATGGCTGGGCAGGCAATGTGTTGCAGCTGTAGTATGTGGGAGTTGGTGGACGCTGGTGCGATCCATGGTGGCCACATCTGCAGCAAGTGTTGGCTGCTCAAGGACCTTCGGCTCACCGTTGATGGGTTGGAGTCCGAGCTGCGGACACTGCGACTTGTCAGGGAGGGGGAGAGTTACCTGGACACTGTGTTTCAGTAGACAGTCACACCCCTCAGATTAATTACATCAAATTTGGACTGTGATCAGGGACAGGAGGGTGTGACTGTGAGTGAGGCAGGTATGGGGATCCAGAATTTAGCTTTGGAGGAGCCTCAGCCAGTGCCCTTATCCAATAGGTACAAAGTTCTTGCTCCCAGTGTGGACGAGGGCACAGACTGCAGGGAGGATGAGCAAACTGACCACAGCACAGTGGTTCAGAGTGCCATTCAAGTGGAGGAGAAAAGAGAAATGTAGTAGTAATAGGGGATAGCATAGTTAGGGGAATAGGTACTGTTCTCTGCAGCAAAGACAGGGAGTCCCAAAGGCTGTGTTGCCTACCTGGTGCCAAGGTTAAGGACATCTGTTCTGGGCTGGAAAGGAACTTGGAGTGGGAGGGGAAGGATCCAGTTGTCGTGGTCCACATAGGTACCAATGACATAGGTAGGACTAGGAAAGAGGTTCTGCTAAGGGACTATGAGCAGCTCGGGGCTAAATTAAAAAGCAGAACCTCAAAGGTAATAATCTCCGGATTACTACCTGAGCCACGTGCAAATTGGCGTAGGGTAAATAAGGTTAGAGAGGTAAATGCGTGGTTCAAAGATTGGTGTTGGAGAAATGGGTTTCGATTCATGGGGCACTGGCACCAGTACTGGGGAAGAGGAGAGCTGTTCCGTTGGGACAGACTTCATTTGAATCATGTTGGGACCAGTGTCCTGGTGAATCGTATAACTAGGGTTGTAGATAGGACTTTAAACTAATTAGTGGGGGGGAGGGTTAAATTGAAGGGAAGTTTAAAAAAATCAAAAAGAAACGAGAGAACAGAGGTGCAGGGTAGTGAAGAGGCAAACGATAATCAAAGTGTGACAGGAAGGGACAGAAAATATGAGCAGAAGAGTGCAGCAGAAATTAGAACCAGAATGAGTAATAATGGTAAAAAGTCAAAGCTTAAGGCTCTTTATCTGAATGCATGCAGCATTTGTAACAAGATAGATGGGTTGACGACACAAATAGAAATAAATGAATATGACTTGATAGCTATTACAGAGACGTGGTTGCAGGGTGACCAAGATTGGGAACTCAATATTCAAGGGCATTCGACGTTCTGGAAAAATAGGCAAAAAGGAAAAGGAGGTGGGGTAGCTTTGTTAATAAAGGAAGGTATCAGTGCGGTGGTGAGTAGTGATATAGGTGCAATAGATCATAATGTGGAATCAGTTTGGGTGGAAATAAGGAATAGCAAGGGGAAGAAGTCACGGGTGGGAGTCGTCTATCGGCCCCCGAAGAGTTGCCTCACTGTCGGACAAAATATAAATCGGGAAATAATGGAGGCGTGTAAGAAGTGCGCTACAATTGTCATGGGTGATTTTAATCTGCATATTGACTGGACAAATCAGATTGGCAGAGGTAACATGAAAGACGAATTTGTAGAGTGCATCAGGGATTGTTACTTAGAGCAATACGTTGCAGAACCTACCTGGGAACAGAAACAAGAAATGCTGGAATCACTCAGCAGGTCTGGCAGCATCTGTGGAAAGAGAAGCAGAGTTAACATTTCGGGTCAGTGACCCTTCTTCGGAACTGACCCGAAACGTTAACTCTGCTTCTCTTTCCACAGATGCTGCCAGACCTGCTGAGTGATTCCAACATTTCTTGTTTTTGTTTCAGATTTCCAGCATCCGCAGTATTTTGCTTTTATTTTACCTGGGAACAGGCTATTTTAGATCTAGTAATGTGTAATGAGGTAGGATTAATAAAAGATATCATAGTTAAGGATCCTATAGAGGGTAGCATTCACAACATGGTAGAATTTCAAATTAAGTTTGAGGGCGAGCAACTCGTCTCTCAAACCAGTGTCCTCAACTTAAACAAGGCCAATTACGCAGGTATGAAGGAAGAGTTGTCTAAAGTGGGCTGGGAAAATAGACTAAGGGGAAGGTCAGTGGATGAGCAGTGGCAGACATTTAAGCAGATATTTCATAATGCTCAGCAAAAATATATCCTGGTCAAAAAGAAGGACTCAATGAGAAGGATGAACCACCTGTGGTTAACAAAGGCGGTCAAGGAGAGTATCCAATCAAAAACTAACGCACACAAAACGGCGAAAACTAGTGGTAGGCCAGAGGATTGGGAATTTTTTAGGAACAGCAGCGGATGACTAAAAAGCTAATAAAGAGGGAGAAAATTGATTATGAAAGTAAATTGGCAAGAAATATAAAAACAAACAACAAGAGCTTCTATGGGTATATAAAAAGAAAGAGTAGCTAAAGTGAGTGTGGGACCCTTGGAGGATGTGACTGGAGAATTGATAATGGGCAACACGAAAATGGCAGATAATTTAAACCAATATTTTGCATGGGTCTTCATGGTGGAGGACACTATAAACATCCCACAGATATCAGATAAGCAAGGAGCTAATGGGAGAAAAGATCTTGTAACAGTCTCTATCACAAGGGACAAAGTATTTGACAAACTGATGGGACTAAAGGCAGACAAGTCGCCAGGACCTGATGGCCTGCATCCAAGGGTTTTAAAGGAAGTGGCTGCAGAGATAGTGGAGGCATTGGCCAAAATATTCCAGAACTCACTGGATTCCAGGACGGTCCCAGCAGATTGGAAAACCGCTAATGTGATGCCCCTGTTCAAGAAAGGAGGGAGACAAAAAGCAGGAAACTATAGGTCAGTCAGCCTAACATCGGTCATTGGGAAAATGCTAGAGTCCATTATTAAGGAAAAAATAGCAATAACGCAATCAAACAGAGTCAACATGGTTTTGTGAAAGGGAAATCATGTTTGACAAATTTGCTAGAGTTCTTCGAGGATATAACAAGCAGAGTTGATAAATGGGAACCGGTAGATGTAGTGTCTTTGGATTTCCAGAAGGCATTCGATAAGGTGCCACCTAAAAGATTATTGCACAAAATAGGAGCTGACGGTATTGGGGGTAATGTATTAGCATGGATTGAGGATTGATTAACTCACAGAAGACAGAGAGTCGGGATTAATGGGTTTTTTTCAGGTTGGAAAGACGCAACTAGTGGAGTGCCACAAGGATCAGTCCTAGGGCCTCAATTATCTACTATCTATATTAATGACTTGGAGGAGGGGACAGAGTGTAATATATCCAAATTTGCTGATGATACAAAAATAGGTGGGAGGGCATGTTGTGATGAGGACATAAGGAATCTGCAAGTGGATATAGATAGGTTGAGTGAGTGGGCAAAAACTTGGCAGATGGAGTTTAATGTAGGAAAGTGTGAGGTCATGCACTTTAGTCGGAAGAATCAAAAGGTAGACTATTATATAAATGGAGAGAATCTCCAAACAAGTGCAGCACAGAGGGATCTGGGTGTTCTTGTGCATGAAACACAAAAAGTTAGCATGCAGGTGCAGCAAGTAATTAAGAAGGCAAATGGAATTCTGGCCTTTATTGCTAGGGGGTTGGAGTTTAAAAATAGGGAAGTTTCTCGGAGTTTTGAGTCGAGAACCTGGTGGGGAGGGGAAGGAATAACATTTTCAGGGCTGGAGGGGTGGAGGAGCAGGGAAAACAATTTTTATTGGCTGTGGGGATGGTGGGAAGGGGTTGAGGGTCCAAGGGAACAAATTTCGCGGGGAAAGTTTGGGATACGATTAAAGGTTTATTATGGGGGAAGAGGACAAAAAATGTATAAATTACCCATTGGAGGGGTGGGAGAAGTGATTTATATCTGAAATAAAATTTTATTGTTATATCCCAGAGATCGGTACCTTTAAATTTTAAAATGCAATTGAAAGGCTTGAAGCCCTTTAAAAATGGCGCCTGCGCCTGTGACGTAGCGGCCACACCCTCTATGTTATCAGGGGCAGCCGCTCTATTTAAATCAGCCCCCACGCATAATAGCGCGGGGGCTGTCCAGCGGCACTTCTTTGTTGGAAGGCTGCCAAGTTCAAGGCGCACCACTGCAGAGAGTGGCATGGGAATAAAATCCAGCGCTTGATGTAGCGATGCAGAGAATTCGGATAGATGTCCATCTGTCATGAGTGATCTTGATCTCTTTCTCTTCCCTCTCTCTGTTCATCTTTTTCCCTCTCTCTCTACCTGCACTCTCTCTCCTGTGTCCATCTCTCTCCCCCTCTCTCTTTCTTCCCTCGTTGTGGCCCTCCCTCTCCCTCTGTGTTCCGCCACTCTCTCCACCCTCTCTCTCCTTATGTCCCCCTCTCTCTTCTCCCTCTGTCTGGCTCCTTTTTGTCTCCCCCCACCTCTGCACCAGCCCTGCACTCTGAGAGAAACCAGGACCTTTGGAGAACTGAGAATGTGGATTGTCTGCCTAAAAAATAAACAGCTTGCTCTGGCTCAAAGAAGTCTTCCCTTTCCAGTTTTATCATTGCTTTCCCGTGTGCTATCCTATGAGTTCTACTCACACCAACACTTCCCATGGCTGATTCCACAGGTTGGACACGGGAAGAGAGCACTTGATTGATGATACCAGTCTCCCCAGTGAGTCCCGCCTCCCTCATGCTCCTATTCAACAGAGGTCCATGCGCAGGCAAATCATTCACGCTTTTGATTGGTGGATTGGCGGGCCAAATACAAACATAACTGGTTATTTTAAAACTCAGGTTTAAAGGCTTGGAACATGACATTTAAAATTACCACGGACCTCAAAATTGTACCACTAAAACGTTGCCGATCCCTGAACCAAAAACCACCTGCTACCCCAGGATCGTCCGAGACAGAAAGAATGTCCTAAGCTCCTTTTCACCATAGCTAACCACCTCCTTAAAGCCCTTTGTCCTACTCGTTTCACTCTCAGTTTTTGCAGACATTGGTGTTTCCCAAGGGTTAGTGCTAACACCACTGCTTTTATATCTATAAATAAATGACTTGGATCCTGGAATACAGAGTAAAATTTCAAAATTTGCTGATGATACCAAACTTGAAGGTGTGGCAAACAGTGAGGATGATACCAGTCGACTGCAACAGGACACAGATAGGCTAGCAGAATGGGCAGAGAGGTGCCAGATGGTATTTAATACTGACAAGTGTGAGATGATGCATTGTTTTGGCAGAAGGAATAGGGAGAGGCAATATATACTTCATGGCACCATTTTAAAAGTGTGCAGGAACAGAGGGACCTGGACCTGTGCATAGATCTTTGAAGGTGACAGGACATATTGAGAGAGTGGTTAGCAAAGCATATGGGATCTTGGGCTTCAAAAATAGAAGCATTGAGTACAAAAGCAAGGAAGACATGCTGAACCTTTATAAAGCTCTGGTTGGACCATAACTAGAGTATTGCCTCCAGTTCTGATCACCGCATTTTAGGAAGGATGTGAGGGTCCTTGACAGGTTGCAGAGGAGATTTATCAGAATGGTTCCAGGGATGAGGGAATTCAGCTACAAGGTTAGTTTAGAGAAGCTGGGGTTGTTCTGCTTGGGGCAAAGGAGGTTGAGGGGAGATTTGATAGAGGTGTACAAGATTCCGACAGATTTAGATAAGGTAGGCAAAGAAAAGCTGTTCCTATTAGCTGATGGCACAAGGATTAGGGAATACAAATGTAAGGTTTTGGGCAAGAGATACAGAGGTGTATGAGGCAGAACCTTTTACACAGTGGGTGCTAATGACCTAGAACTCGCTGCCTACAAGGGTGGTGGAAGCGGAGACGATCAATGATTTCAAAAGGAAACTGGATAGGCACTTGAGGGAAATAGACTTGCAGGTCCATGGGGATAGAGCAGGGAAATGAGACTGACTGGATTGCTCTACAAAGAGCTGGCATGGACATGACGGGCCAAGTGGCCTCCTTCTGTGCCGCAATGAGTCTATGACCTCGAATGTTCAAGGTGAGAATCTTCGGGATTTCTTTATCTCTAAGACTGAAAACATACATGCAGCTGCCTCTGCCATTACCGACTGTTCTTTTTACTCCTGAACGTGCTCCTCTGACATGCTGCAGTTTTTCTCTGATCTCTTCTAAGTCCATTCCTCCTGTATTTCATCCATGAGAAGCAGCTTCTGCCCCATGGATTTGGTGGGCTAGATTGCTTAAAGTAATGTCTTACTGTTGGTAAATATATTATGTCAGCTTATCACTCAGAATGTAGATTTTGCCTCTTAGTAATTTTAATTCAGAAGTCCAGAGAAAATTAAAAGAGAAAGATGCTTATAAATAAAAATGTGTTGTGTTGACATTCAGTTGATAACGTCCTCCAAAAGTGGCTGTGGCAGTTAAAATTTGTGTTCAAGGTGGTAGCTAAGTTAGACGATAAACCAAGAATGAAAGAGAACTGACCGATTGCACGTGACATACTCCAGAAACCAGAACCAGTGCATTGCAAAGGAAGAACTGTTTTCAGAAATCAGTTGAACTGCTACACAGAGGAACCTAAATCTCAATCTATTATTTCTATGGATTATCATGGCTCAATACTGAGCAACATAGAAAGATTATGGCACAGGTGGAGGCCATTCACCCCATTGTGTCCGTGATGGCCAAAAAAGAGCTATCCAGTCTAATCCCACCATCCAGCTCTTGGTCCATAGACCTGTAGGTTACGGCATTTCAAGTGCACATCCGAATGTTTTTTTAAATGTGATGAGGGTTTATGCCTTTACAACCCTTTCAGGCAGTGAGTTCCAGACCCTCACCACCCTTTGGGTGAACAAAGAACAACGAACAAAGCACAATGGCGCAGTGGTTAGCACCGCAGCCTCACAGCTCCAGCGACCCGGGTTCAATTCAGGGTACTGCCTGTGTGGAGTTTGCAAGTTCTCCCTGTGTCTGCGTGGGTTTTCGCCGGGTGCTCCGGTTTCCTCCCACAGCCAAAAGACTTGCAGGTTGGTAGATAAATTGGCCATTATAAATTGCCCCTAGTATAGGTAGGTGGTAGGGGAATATAGGGAAGGTGCGGATGTGGTAGGAATATGGGATTAGTGTAAGATTAGTATAAATGGGTGGTTAATGGTCGGCACAGACTCGGTGGGCCGAAGGGCCTGTTTCAGTGCTGTATCTCCAAATCAAAAAAATCAAAGTACAGCACAGGAACAGGCCATTCGGCCCTCCAAGCCTGCGCCGATCTTGATGCCTGCCTAAACTAAAACCTTCTGCACTTCCGGGGCCCATATCCCTCTATTCCCTTCCTATTCATATATTTGTCAAGATGTCTCTTAAACGTCGCTATTGTATCTGCTTCCACCACCTCCCCTGGCAGCAAGTTCCAGGCACTCACCACCCTCTGTGTAAAAAACTTGCCTCGCACATCCCCTCTAAACTTTGCCCCTTGCACCTTAAACCTATGTCCCCTAGTAACTGACTCTTCCACCCTGGGAAAAAGCTTCTGACTATCCACTCTGTCCATGCCGCTCATAACTTTGTAAACCTCTATCATGTCGCCCCTCCACCTCCGTCGTTCCAGTGAAAACAATCCGAGTTTATCCAACCTCTCATCATAGCTAATGCCCTCCAGACCAGGCAACATCCTGGTAAACCTCCTCTGTACCCTCTCCAAAGCCTCCACGTCCTTCTGGTAGTGTGGCAACCAGAATTGCACGCAATATTCTAAGTGTGGCCTAACTAAGGTTCTGTACAGCTGCAACATGACTTGCCAATTTTTATACTCTATGCCCCGACCGATGAAGGTAAGCATGCCGTATGCCTTCTTGACTACCTTCTCCACCTGCGTTGCCACTTTCTGTGACCTGTGGACCAGTACGCCCAGATCTCTCTGCCTGTCAATACTCCTAAGAGTTCTGCCATTTACTGTATACCTCCCACCTGCATTAGACCTTACGTCAGTGGTAGGGAAACTATTAGAGAGGATTCTTCGGGACAGGATTTACTCCCATTTGGAAACAAACGAACTTATTAGCAAGAGACAGCATGGTTTTGTGAAGGGGAGGTCGTGTCTTACTAATTTGATTGAGTTTTTTGAGGAAGTGACGAAGATGATTGATGAAGGAAAGGCAGTGGATGTTATCTATATGGACTTCAGTAAAGCCTTTGACAAGGTCCCTCATGGCAGACTGGTACAAAAGGTGAAGTCACACGGGATCAGAGGTGAGCTGGCATTAAATGCATTACCTCACATTTGTCCGGATTAAACTCCATCTGCCATTTCTCCACTCAAGTCTCCAACCGATCTATATCCTGCTGTATCCTCTGACAATCATCATCATTATCCACAACTCCACCAACCTTTGTGTCGTCCGCAAACTTACTAATCAGACCAGCTACATTTTCCTCCAAATCATTTATATATACTACAAACAGCAAAGGTCCCAGCACTGATCCCTGCGGAACACCACTAGTCGCATCCCTCCATTCAGAAAAACACCCATCCACTGTTACCCTCTGTCTTCTGTGACTGAGCCAGTTCTGTATCCATCTTGCCAGCTCACCTCTGATCCCGTGTGACTTCACCTTTTGTACCAGTCTGCCATGAGGGACCTTGTCAAAGGCTTTACTGAAGTCCATATAGATAACATCCACTGCCTTTCCTTCATCAATCATCTTCGTCACTTCCTCAAAAAACTCAATCAAATTAGTAAGACACGACCTCCCCTTCACAAAACCATGCTGTCTCTTGCTAATAAGTTCGTTTGTTTCCAAATGGGAGTAAATCCTGTCCCGAAGAATCCTCTCTAATAGTTTCCCTACCACTGACGTAAGGCTCACCGGCCTATAATTTCCTGGATTATCCTTGCCACCCTTCTTAAACAAAGGAACAACATTGGCTATTCTCCAGTCCTCTGGGACCTCACCTGTAGCCAATGAGGATGCAAAGATTTCTGTCAAGGCCCCAGCAATTTCCTCCCTTGCCTCCCTCAGTATTCTAGGGTAGATCCCATCAGGCCCTGGGGACTTATCTACCTTAATGCTTTGCAAGACACCCAACACCTCCTCCTTTTTGATAATGAGATGACTGAGGCTATCTGCACTCCCTTCCCTAGGCTCATCATCCACCAAGTCCTTCTCTTTGGTGAATAATGGTGCAAAGCACTCATTTAGCACCTCGCCCATTTCCTCTGGCTCCACACATAGATTCCCATCTCTGTCTTGAGTGGACCAACCCTTTCCCTGGTTACCCTCTTGCTCTTTATATACGTATAAAAAGCCTTGGTATTTTACTTAATCCTGTTTGCCAATGACTTTTCATGACCCCTTTTCGCCCTCCTAACTCCTTGCTTAAGTTCCTTCCGACTGTCTCTATATTCCTCAAGTGCTTCGTCTGTTCCTAGCCTTCCAGCGCTTACAAATGCTTCCTTTCTGAAAAAAATGACTCCTCATCTGCCCTCTAATCCTTCCACCAATTACTTTAAATTTATGCCTCCTGGTTATTGACTTCTCTATGAATGGAAATATGTCCTTCCTATCCACTCTATCTAGGTCCTTCACAATTTTAAAAACCACAATTAAATCTCCCTTCAGAATCCTCTATTCCAAAGAAAATAACTCCAGCCGAACCAATCTTTACTCATAGCTAAATTTCTCCATTCCTGGCAACATCCACGTAAATTTCTCCTGTACCTTCTCTAGTGTGATCACATCCTTCCTGTAATGCAGTGACCAGAATCTAGCTGCGGTCTAACTAGTGTTTTAGACAGTTCTAGCATACCTTCCCTGCTTTTGTACTGGAGACCTCAGCTGATAAAGGAAAGTATCCCGTATGCTTTCTTGACCACCTTATCTAGTTGACCCACTACCTTTAGGGATCTGCAGACATGCGCTCCAAGATTCTTCTGCTCCTCCTCACTTCTTAGCTCCTACCATTTATTGTCTATCCCCTGCCTTGTTTGTCCTCCCCAAATGCATTACTTCACACTTCTCCAGACCGAATTCCTTTTGCCACTTTTCTGTCCACCTGACCAGTCCATCTTCCTACAGTTTACAGCTTTCAACCACTTTCACTATCAACCACACAGCCAATTTTTGTAACATGCGCAAAATTTTTAATCATGCCCCCTAAATTTAAAGTCTAAATCACTGATATATGCCACAAAGGACCGAGTAATTAGCCCTGCAGAACCCCAACAGAAACAGCCTTCCAGTCACAAAAACACCCGTCGACCATAATCGTTTGCTTTCTGCCACTGAGCCAATTTTGCATCCAACTTGTGACTTTCCCTTGGATCCCATGAACTTTTAATTTAGTATTCTGTCTGCCGTGTGGGACCTTGTCAAAAGCCTTGTTAAAATCCATGTAGATGACATCAAACATGCTACCTTCATCAACCCTCCTTGTTACTTCCTCAAAAAATTCAATCAAGTTGGTCAGACATCACCTTCCCTTAACAAATCCATGCTGATTGTCCGTGATTAATCCGTGCCTCTCTAAATGACGATTTATATCGTCTCTCAGAGTTTTTTCCAATAACTTGGTCCATGACAGAGGTTAGGCTGACTGGTCTGTAATTACTCCGCCGATCCCTTCCTCCCTTTTTAAACAATACGACAATGTTAACAGTCCAACAGTCCTCTGGCACCACGCCTGTAGCCAGAGAAGATTGGAAATGATGGTCAGAGCCTCCACTATTTCTTCCCTTGCTCTCCTTAGCAGCCTAAGATACAGTTTATTCGGGCCTGGGGATTTATCCACTTTCAAGGATGCTAAACACCTTAATATTTCCTCCCTCATTGTGTTTATCTCATCCAATGTTTCACACTCCCCCTTCTTAACTACGCTGTCTGCTTCATCCCTATCTTTTGTGACAACAGTCGCCTCCGGAGACAGACAGAGCAAGAGAGGAGAACAGCGGGAGCGGATGTTTAAAAAGCACGCCAAAAGCCCAGAGTCGGAGACCAGAGACAAACAGAGCGAGAGAGGAGCACGGCGGGAGCGGAGGTTTAAAAAGTGCGGCAAAAGCCCAGAGTTGGAGACCGGAGACAGACAGAGCAAGCGCGGAGCAGGGAAAAATCGAAAAGTGACATCAGAGTGACATCATGACAGAGAGAGCAGGGAAACAGAGAACCGCCGTGGTGAGTATACAGGTAAGCTTTTAATTTAATTTATATCAAACATAGCATAACACTTGATCAATTTGTAGTAGATAAACTAAAAACTAAAGCAAATTTTATAATTTATAATACAGAGTGAGAGCGAGACCAGTAGTGAGTGTATTACTTCAAATTAGGACAACTTAATACATAAGCTGTATTAAGTATTGTTAGGGTTTATCAGAATTTGTAAGGTTTACTAATAGTAGTAAGGTTTATTAGTATTGGTAAAGCTTTATTATCATTGGTAACATCTATTAGACTTAAAAGCTGAGTGTGGAGATTCGAGTGTGGTGAGTGGCGAGATCGGTGAAGGGGGCAGAGGTGCTCTGTTTTTCCATTTTTCCTTTTCTTTGTACTCTTTCAACCCTCCAGTATTTGGTTCTTGCTTCGGTGCAGTGGAAGGAGCTGTTTGGTGAGTACCTGGTAAGCTGTGATATCACAGGCAAGCAGGTAGGTGATTGGTTTGGGAAGAAGCTACCTGTGTGCTGAGTATCTGGTCAGTGATTAAGGTCCATTCTAATCCTAATGTTTAAAATAGTAAAGGAACTAGTGGTGAGCTTAATGAAAAATATAAAAAAAGGAAAATAAAATAATTGAATAAAATAATTAAGTAGTTAATTAAAACACATTAAGGATAGCAGGACATGTGATGTGTCATGGCTGCAGCATGTGGGAGCTACTGGATGCCAGTGTGATCAAGGCTAACCCGTCTGCAGTAAGTGTTTGCGGTTCGAAGAGCTTTCGCTCAGAATCATTGAACTGGAGTCCGAGCTGCAGACACTGCAACACACCAGGGAGGGGGAAAGTTACCTGGACACTTTGTACCAGGAGGTGGTCACAAACCTTCGGATAGGGTCTTCTGATTTGGTCAGTGGTCAGGGACCAGAGTGTGTGGCTGCAGCTGAGGCAGGTAAGGGGACCCAGAGGACAGGAGTGCAGGAGCCTCAGCCTTTGCGATTGTCCAACAGGTCTGAGGTTCTTTCAGCTTGTTTAGATGAGAGTGGGGGCTGCAGGGTGGATGAGCAACCTAACCATGGCACCATGGTACAGGAAGCCATTCAAGTGGAGGGAGAAAAAAGGAATGTGGTGGTAGTAGGGGACAGTATAGTTAGGGGGATTGATACTTTTCTCTGCAGCAAAGAGCGACAGTCCAGATGGCTATGTTGCCAGGATCCAGTCGTTGTGGTCCATGTAGGTACCAACGACATAGTCAGGACAAGGAAAGAGGTTCTGCACAGTCAGTATGAGGAACTAGGCATCAAATTAAGCAGAACCTCAAAGGTAATAATCTCTAGATTATTACCTGAGCCACATGCAAATTGGTATAGAGCAAATAAGATTAGAGAAAGTAATGCGTGGCTCAAAGACTGGCATGGTAGAAATCAGTTCCAGGGTGTGGGGCACTGGCACCAGTACTGGGGAAAGTGGTAGATCTACCTTTGGGACGGTCTACACCTGAAGTGTGCTGGTGTAGACCATTCCAACGGTACATCTACCACTTTCCCCAGTACTGGTGCCAGTGCCCCACAAACCAGAACCGATTTCTACCACGTCAGTCTTTGAGATATCACCTTCCCTATGCAAGCCGCATAACTAGAGAGTAGAGAGGGTTTTCAACTGAATAGTGGGGGCAAGGGACCAAATTTGGGAAGATATGGTAAATCAAGGGGTAGAGACAAGGCAAGAGAGAAAGGTATTAATATGGGAAATGGGAAACAAACTGACAGGAAGGGTCAGAGCATACAAATCTGAGTAAATCAACAGATAAGGCAGAGGTTACAAAAATAATAAAAGGACAAAACTAAAGGCTCTGTATTGGAATGCATGTAGCATTCAAAACAAAACAGATGAACTGAGAGCGCAAATTGAAATAAATAAGTACGATCTGATAGCCATTACAGAGACATGGCTGCAGGATGACATAGATTGGGACCTGAATATTGAAGGGTACCTGGCATTTAGGAAGGACTGGAAGCTAGGAAAAGGTAGAGGGGTAGCTGTGTTAATTAATGATGATATTAGCGCAATAGAGAGGGGTGACCTAAATTCAGGAGACCAGGGTGTAGAAGCAGTTTGGGTAGAGATGAGAAATCATAAAGGCAAGAAGTCACTTGTGGTGTACAGGCCACCTAACATTAACCACACTGTAGGTTGGGGTATAAAGGAAGAAATAATGGCAGCTTGTCAGAAAGGTACAGCAATAATTTTGGGGGATTTTAACCTATGTACAGACCGGAAAAATCAGATGGGCAGAGGTAGCCTAGATGAGGAGCACATAGAATGTTTTCAGGATAATTTCTTGGAACAATACGTTCTGGAGCCAACCAGAGAGCAGGCTATACCAGACCCGGTATTGTGCAACGAGACAGGATTCATTAATTATCTCATCGTTAAGGCGCACTGAGGTAGCAGTGATCATAATATGATTGAATTTTACATTCAGTTTGAGGGAGAGAAGAGTGGGTCCAAGACTAGATTTTAAATTTAATTAAGGGCAATTATGAGGTCATAAAAGCAGAGCTAGCTAAAGTGAACTGGCAAATTAGGTTAAGGGATAGGTCAATAGAGATGCAGTGGCAGACATCTAAGGGGATATTTCAGAATACACAGAAAAGATACATTTCAACGAGAAAGAAAAATTCCAAGGGTGGGACCTGTCAGCCGTGGTTAACTAAAACAGTTAAAGATAGTATCAAACTTAAAGAAATTGTCTATATTTGCGCAAAGATGGAAGGCAGCTCAGAGGATTGGACAGAGTATAAAAGACAGCAAAGAATGACTAAAAGATTGATAAGGAAGGTAAAATTAGAGTATGAGAGAAAGCTAGCTAGAAATATGAAGACAGATAGTCAGAGTTTCTATAGATATTTAAAAAAGAAAAGTTAACAAAGTGAGCGTTGGTCCTATGGAAAGCGAGTCTGGGAAATTAATAATGGATAATATGATGGCAGATGAATTGAACAGATATTTTGCATTGGTCTTCACTATTGAGGATACAAGTAACATCCCAGTATTAGCTGTAAGTCAGGAAATGGAAGGGAGGGAGGAGCTCAAGAAAATTACAATCACCAGGGAAGTGGTAAGGAACAAATTGTTGGAGCTGCGGGCTGACAAGTCCCCGGGTCCTGATGGACTTCATCCTAGGGTCTTAAAAGAAGTGGTGAGTGGGATAGTTTATGCGTCAGTTTTAATTTTCCAAATTCCCTAGATTCGGGGAAGATTCCGTTAGATTGGAAAATAGCGAATGTAACTCCTTTATTCAAAAAGGGAGGTAGACAGAAAGCAGGAAACTATAAGCCAGTTAGCTTAATATCTGTCGTAGGGAAAGCTATTAGTAAAGATGTTATAGCTGGGCATTTAGAAAAATTCAAGGTAATCAGACAGAGCCAACATGGATTTCTGAAAGGGAAATTATTTCTAAGCAATTTATTGGAGTTCTTAGAGGGAGTTACATGTGCTGTAGATAAAGGGGGACCAGTGAAAGTATTGTACTTAGATTTCCAGAAGGCATTTGATAAGGTGCCACATCAAAGGTTATTGCAGAAAGTAAAAGCTCATGGTGTAGGGGGTAATATATTGGCATGGGTAGTAGATTGGTTAGCTAACAGGAAACAGAGAGTAGGCATAAATGGGTCATTTTCTGGTTGGCAAGATGTAACGAGTAGTGTGCCACAGGGATCTGTGCTGGGGCCTCAACTTTTTACAATTTATATAATTGACTTGGATGAAGGGATCGAAGGTAAGGTTGCTAAATTTGCTGATGACACAAAGATAGGTAGGAAAGTAACTTGTGAAGAGGACATAAGGGGGCTACAAAGGGATATAGATAAGTTAAATGAGTGGGCAAAGACCTGGCAAATGGAGTATAATGTAGGAAAATGTGAAAGTGTCCACTTTGGCAGGAAGAATAAAAAAGAAGCATATTATCTAAATGGTGAGAGATAGCAGAGCTCTGAGATGCAGAGGGGGTCCTAGTGCATGAATTGCAAAAGGTTAGTATGCAGGTACAGCATGTAATTAGGAAAGCTAATAGAATGTTATTGTTTATCAGGAAGGGAACTGAATACAAAAGTAGGGAGGTTATGCTTCAGCTATACAGGGCATTGGTGAGACCACATCTGGAGTACTGTGTACAGTACTGGTCTCCTTATTTAAAGAAGGATGTAAATTCATTGGAGGCAGTAAAGAGAAGGTTTACTTGACTAATACCTGGAATGGGCGGGCTGTCTTATGAGGAAAGATTGGACAGGCTAGACTTGTATCGCTGGAATTTAGACAAGTAAGAGGCAACTTGATTGAAACATATAAGATCTTGAAGGGCCTTGACAGAGTGGATGTGGAAAGGATGTTTCCCCTTGTAGGAGAATCTAGAACTAGAGGTCACTGTTTAAAAATAAGGGGTCACCCATTTAAGACAGAGATGAGGAGAACTTTTTTTCTCTCAGAGCGTCGTGAGTCTTTGGAATTCTCTTCCTGAAATGGCGGTGGAAGCAGAGTCTTTGAATATTTTTAAGGCAGAGGTAGATAGAGTCTTGATAAGCAAGGGGGTGGAAGATTATCAGGGGTTGGTGGAAATGTGGAGTAATCAGTTCAGCCATGAACTTATTGAATGGCGGAGCAGGTTCGAAAGGCTGAGTATGTTCGTATGTCCACATGTAAATTACCTTTTTGGTTTCTAACTGACACTACTCTTTGCTTAGTTATCCTTTTGCTCTATGTATTTATAAGACATCTTGGATTTTTCCTTGATTTTACTTGCCAATATTTTTTCATGCCCTCTCTTTGCTTTCCTAATTTCCATTTTAGTTTCACCCATGCACTTTCAAGACTTCTCTTGCCTTATCCTATTTTGTATGCTCTTTGACATCCAGGGGGGTCTAGATCTGCATCCCACCCTTTTTCTTAGTGGAAGTTATTTGTTCTGCATATTCTTTAACTCCTCCTTGAATGCCTCCCACTGCTCTGACACTGATTGACCTTCAAGTAATTGCCTCCAGTCCATTTTTGCCAAATCACAATTCAGTTTAGTAAAATTGGCCTTTGCCAATTTAAAACTTTTACTATTGGTCTATCTTTATCCTTTTCCATAACTATTCTAAATCTAACTGAATGAAGATCACTATCACCAAAATGCTCTCCCACTGCTATCCCTTCTACCTTCCCTTAATCATTCCCTAAAACTAAGTCCAGAACTGCTCCTTCTCTTGTTGGTCTTACTGCGTACTGGTTAAAAAAATGTAGTCATTTTTAGAGTCAAAGAGTCAATTTAGAGTCATTTACAGCAAAGAAGGAGGCCATTCAGCCCATCAAGTCCATGCCACTCTCCATGGAGCTATGCTGTCAGTCCCACTCCCTGGCTCAATCCCCGTAGCCCTGCAAGTCTATTCTCTCAGGTGGCCATCCAACTTCCACTTGAAGTCATTGGTCATCTCCGCTTCTACCACCCTTTTGGGTAAAAAAGTGCTTCCTCATATTCCCCCTACATCTTTTTCCCAAAACATTCAATTTGTGTCCCCTAGTCCTTGTATCATTTGTTAATGGGAACAGCTTTTCTTGTCTAACTTATCTAAGCCTGTCATAATCTTGTATACATCTATTAAATCTCCCCTCAATCTCCTTTGTTCTAAGGAGAACAAACACAGCGTTTCCAACATAACCTTGTAACTAAAATCCTCCACCCTGGAACTATTCTGGTAAATCTCCTCTGCACCCTCACATCCATCCTGAAGTGTACTGACCTTAACTGGACACAATACTCCAGTTGGAGCCTAACCAAAGCTTTAAAGAGGTTCAGCATAATTTCCCTGCTTTTTTACTCAATGCCTCTATTTATGATGCCCAAGATCCCCGATGCTTTACTAACCACTCTCTCAATGTATCCTGTCACCTTCAAAGATCTATGCATATGCACATCCAGAACCCTCTGTTCCTGCACACTGTTTAGAACTGTACCATATATTGCCTCTCCCTTTTCCTTCTGTCAAAATGCATCATCTCACACTTGTCAGTACTAAATTCCATCTGTCATAGCACTGCCCATTCTGTTAGCCTATCTGTGTCCTGTTGCAGGCGGTTCATATCATGTTCCCTGTTTGCCGCTGTCAGGAAAACATGCTATGCTGAATGAGGATTTTTAATTCATCGGTTGGAAACCTACATTAAACTTTTAAAAAGGAAAGCTAGAATCCTACGTGCACCTTTTAAAAAAACTGGCAGCTAAGATGGCCACCACAATTTGTATTGAAATACCTCATATTCTAAGACATGAAAGTGGAGACGCATGTCGAAAAGCTCCCAACCAGTTGAGTAAATTATCCAGTATCACCCTCATTAGCAAGACATTCAAAGCCATCTTGGATAATTCACTAGTGGAGACTTACCTCCAGGGGCAAACATTGAAACAATATGATCTGAGAGAGATTTGGGGTTCTCTGTTTCTATGTTACTCTATGCTTCTATGTTTCAAAACCTGGTGCGACTGTGGAACATACAACATACCATTGCGACAGACAGAGAGCCTGGGGGAAGAAAGCCACCTACTTCACTGTCTCCAAGAAAACCTGAACCAGGTGGACCAGCTGCAAGTGCACTTCTACCAGCCAGAGACCTCAGAACCACGAATTCAGCTGGAAGACAACTGAATTACCAGACCTCACAGACTGTATATTATTTTTATTTGTTCTTGACTCTAATCCAACCAAATTTTTCTTCATCACTCTGTAATCTATTTGTGTGTGTGTGTGTGTGAAAGTTGGAGCATAGTTTATTATTTTCACTTAGATTGGGTTTTGATTTGAAGTACAATAAACCAACCTCTTTCTTGTCTGAACTCAAGAAAACCTGTCCGATTGGTTCTTTTATGATCATAGCACATAAAGGATTAAACACTCACTGAATTGGTAAACAGACCCACTGTTTAAAAAGGAATAGATCCTGTTGCAGTTAAACAAGGAGAGGGGCCTTTCGACCCCTCATCACCTGATCGTAACAACTACACCTTCAAGTTTGGTATCAGCAAATTTTGAGATTCTACCCTATTCCAAGATCCAAGTCATTTATATACATCAAAAAAAAGCAGTGGTCCCAGCACTGACCCTTGGGGAACACCATTGTCTACTATCCCCCAGTGTGAAAAGCAACCATTTATTATGACTCGCTATTTTATGTTCATAAGCCAAATTTCTATGCAATTGGACACTCGCCCTCGTATTCCATGAGTTTCAATTTTGTTAATCAGCCTTTTATGTGGTACCTTATCAAATACTTTCTTAAAATCTATATAAACAACTTTCACCGTATTCCCTTCATCAACCTTCTCTGTTACTTCATCAAAATTTCAATTAGATTAGTCAAGCATGATCTGCCTTTTACAAATCCATGCTAGCTATCCTTAATTAACTTGAACCTCTCTAAGTGTCCATTAATATTTTCCCTGATTATAGTTTCTAAAACCTTACCCATCATTGATGTTTAACTAACTGGCCTGTAGTTGCTAGGACTGTCCTTACACCCTTTCTTGAATAAGGGGTGTCACATTTGCCACTCTCCAATCCTGTGGCACCACCCCATATCCGGGGAAGACTGGAAGATTATGGCAAGCCCTTCCACTATCTCCATCCCCACTTCCTTTAGCAACCGGGGATGAAAGCCATCCGGACCAGGTTACTTATCTATCCTAAATATTGGCAGCCATTTTAGTATCTCCCCCCTCTCAGTTCTTATCCTATCCATTGCCTCTACACTCTCTGCTTCTACTGATATTGTGTCAGCCTCCATTTCCTTTCCAAACACTGATACAAAGTACTCATTATGTATGTTAGCCTTGCCCTGCACCTCTAAGCATAAATTACCCTCTGTCCCTAATAGACCCCACTCCTCCTCTTACTATTCGCTTACTATTTACATGCGGGTTCCCGTTTACGCTGACTGTCATTCTATTTTCATATTCTCTCTTTGCCAGCCTTATTTTTCTCTTCACCTTCCCTCACAACTTATTGTATAAAGCCTGGTTCTCACTTGATGAGTTCACCTGATATGCATCATACACCCTCTTTTGTTGCTTCATTATCATCTCTACCTCCCTCATCAACCAAGGAGCCCGGTTTTTGTTTCCTCTACCGTTGTTGGAACATTCCTAACCTGTACCTGATGTATCTCTTCCTTAAAAATAACCCACTGTTCCGATACAGCTCTTCCTGCCAATCTTTGGTTCCATTCTACGTTGGCTAGATCCCTTCTCATTGCATTGAAATTAGCCCTCTTCCAATCTAGACATTCTACCTTATTTTGTTCCTTGCTGAATACATTTTAAGAATCTGTGCCCTCTGTACTTTTTAAGCAATAAATTTATCCCAGTTAATGTTAGGGTAGTTGAAGTCCCTTACTATTAACTGCCCCTTGGGGGTTGGGGGGGGGGGGTGGGTGGGTGTGGGTGGGGGCCCCACTTCTGAAAGCAATCTATGGCCCACGTAGTGTCCCCCAGTGGTGATGGCCACCCCTGGGGGAAGACCACTCCCACCCTCGCCAACCAGCCTGCCCACCACCCCCTCGCTGGGGCTTGCCTGACTGGCCCCGGCGATCCCGAACCCACTTACCTGCATCTTGGGGTCTCCTCCATCTTCTCCACTGCAGGCCTCCTGTATTATCAGCAGTGGCCACTGCTCCCAGTGGCATTGCTGCTACTGCTGAGCTGCTGGCCCTCCAATTGGCCGGCAGCTCTGGAGGAGGGAGCTTGTTCCTAAAAGGGACGGCATCCCTGACGCAAGCAGATAATTGGCTGCCTGCCCTAGAAATCCACCAGGGGTTCGACAGAGGGCGGAAGTGGAGTCACCCCCACCCACCACCTTCTGGCCCACCGCCGGGATCCCCGTTGCCTGGATAAAACTCCAGCCAATGTATCTCCTAGTTCTACTTTCATATTTTAATCTGGAGTAATATTCTGCAATTTAATCTAATGATGTAACAATCTTATTTTTCTCTCTACAAGATCACTTCTCAGATGCCTCGTTTCTAAGCCGAGAAGCTCATGTTTCTCTAGTTTTTCCTCTTGCAACCGTTACTGGAAATCAACCCAGCAGCTCTTCTCTGCACTGCCTCCAGATTATTAACGTCTATTTAATATCTTGGTAGTTAGAACTGAATGCATCATTCAAGGCACAGTCTTACTAGAAAACTAAACAGTTTGATTGTTTCCTCCTCTGGCTTATATTCTACTATTTTGGCTATGTAGCTCAACATCCTGTTGGCTTTACTGACTACTGTTCCTTGTTAGTTGAATATGTTTAGCATTAATCTCCTAGGTTTCTTTCCACTGCTCCCTTGGATACTTCGACAGCATTTGTGAAATTGTGACACCCTGTCTATTATTCTTACTTTCATGCATCACTTTACCCTTTTCTGCAATAAATTTCACCTGCCTTGTATTGTGCACTCGCAAACTTTGACCAACGCATTTAATAATTTCTGAATTGCTTCCTCTAATTTCAATGTCCTCCTGATTTGGTATCATCTTCAAATTTAGTCACTGTGTATTGATTTGATACATTAAAGTAATTTATGCAAAATAGAAATAGTAGGGGTTCCAGCACCAAGTCCTTCAGGCCCACACTCCAACACTTCTCCAATAAGAACTTATTTGTCATGAACCTTGGCTCCATAGCACCCTTTTTGTGTACAAGTGCTGTTTTGCTTCCAATCAGGTGAGGAGGGGTCGAAAGTCTCCCCTCTTGTCCCTCTCCTTGTTTGACCATAACAGGGTTTATTTCTTCTAAGCACTGTATGGGCTTACCAATTCAGTGAGTGTTTAACCCTTTATGTGCTATGATCATAAAAAAAACAATCAGACAGGTTTTCTTGAGTTTAAACAAGAAAGAGATTAGTTTATTATACTTAACACTAAAACCCGATCTAAGTAAAATCATAAACTATGCTCCAACTTTCACACACATACATGAGAATCACACACACACAAGTAAGTTACAGAGTGAAGAAGAATAGATTGGTTGGATTAGAGTCCAGAACAAATTAAAAGTATATACAGTCTGTGGAGTCTGGTAATTCAGTTGTCTTCCGGCTGAACTCATGGTCCTGAAGTTCCTGACTAGTAGAGGTAGCCACCTGGTTCAGGGTTTTCTTGGAAAGTGATGTAGACGGTTTTCTCCCCAGAGTCTCTGTCTCCATTCTCTCTTTTGCATCTTAATTAGTTGAAGTCTGAGATTTCCAATCATTTCAGTGTTTACCCTTTGAGGTTCGTCTCCACCAGTGTCAATGTTCCAAGATGGCTTTGAATGTCTAATTAATGGAGGTAAGGCAGGTAGCTCATTCAAAATTCACAAGTCATTGTTCTGGTGGGAGATTAACGTCTCCACCTCGATACCTTGGTATTTCGATGCAAATTGCGGTGGCCATTTTAGCCACTAGCAGGGATTCTTTTATCAGTTTTTCGCCTCCTGCTTTCTTTTTAAAGTTAAATTCAGGTTTCCAACTGATCAATTCAAAAAAAATCATTGTTCGGCGTAGAATGTGTTCATGACACTCCAGAAGGGGCATCTGTATTGCACGTGCAAACATCGGATGCTAGCCTTACCTGAAGCCATTTTGGTGAGGGTGTTAACATATGTGGAGTAAATGTCTGTGGGACGTATACAGAAGAGGCAAACTGTGATATCAATCAGCTTTGGCACCAGCACTGCCATTTTGGAGCTTAACGCTCCAGCTAATGCCCTCTCTTAACCTCGCACAGCTGAACAAATGTTCAGCAGCAGGAAGGAATGCTTCCCACCAACGTTATTTAAAGGATTATCAACTATTACTGGGCGGCACAGTGGCGCAGCGGTTAGCACCGCAGCCTCACAGCTCCAGTGACCCGGGTTCAATTCTGGGTACTGCCTGTGCGGAGTTTGCAAGTTCTCCCTGTGACCGCGTGGGTTTTCGCCGGGTGCTCTGGTTTCCTCCCACAGCCAAAGACTTGCGGGTTGATAGGTAAATTGGCCATTATAAATTGCCCCTAGTGTAGGTAGGTGGTGTGGGGATGTGGTAGGAATATAGGATTAGTATAAATGGGTGGTTGATGGTCAGCACAGACTCGGTGGGCCAAAGGGCCTGTTTCAGTGCTGTATCTCTAAATGAAATAAATAAATGAAAAAACTACTTTCAGGTTAGTTGCTGATTCATTTCTTCTAGCTCTTGATGCAATTTCGTGGTCTCCAAAGTAGTTTAAAGTTGCTGAAGTCTACAGAGAATCATGTGCCACATGCTGAAGGATTGTGACTTGACTTCAAGGATTCAGCAGAAACCAGTTGCTTCCAGACATGGGTGCAGTAATCCATCTCCCTTGGATTAGAACATTACTGGGTTTTCCAGTGTGTCATTAAAACCCATCTGGTTCACTAATATACTTTAGGGAAGGAGATCTGCCGTCCTTTTCCAATCTGGCCACTATGTGACTCCAAATCCACAGAAGTGTAATTGACTCTTGACTGCCTTCAGAAAGGGCCCAGCCATTCAGGTGTATTCAAAAAGATGGCTCACCACAACCTTCTCAAGGCCAATAAATGCTGACCTTGCCAGCACTGGCCACATTCCGTGAATGAATAAAAAAAAGAACCCCAGCGAGCAACAGTGTGTCAGACGCCTCTGCTTCACGAAGCGTGTCCTGACTGAAATCTGCCACCTACTGCAGCCACATCTGCAGCCTCAGAGCGGAGGTGAGGACAGTAGTGCCAATGGTCATAAGTGACCATGGACCTGAACTTTTATATGTCTGGTTCTTTCCAGCTTGGAGCAGACTAGCAAACCAATCTTAATTAAACTAAAGTAAGTACAGTATTGCAATATCAAAATTACCTCATCTCAGCAGATAGATATATAAACATGCAGTCGATTAATACGCTGATGGTGCTTTGGTCTTGGTAGAGAAGTATGAAAACATACGAACATGTGTTATACATCAAAAGAATTAAAGAGGAATGAGAAGTAAAAAGAGAAAATGGATTTACTTTTTACTGAAACACGTTTATCTTCCAAGAATTTGCAACAATGAAACATATATTCAGACAATTTGCTCTGACTAGTCGAGTAGTTTTGTGCATTTACTTCTTCCTCAGTTTTGCTGCACAAACTATGTGTACTTGCTGCTGGCATCAAAACTAAGCACAATTGTTCCAGTTTTATTATTTTCACATGTTAAAATGTAAATTCCAAGGTAAATGGATCTAATAAAAAGTAATATTTCAACCACAAAGACATAAATACTTGGATATGAATCAAATAATCATTACAACTACCAATTTTATATGGATGCATAATTGAGTCATTCAGCAAATTACTAAAATATCTATTCAACATAACAAATAAATCACAAAATTTTAGAAGTTTAATGAAATACAGACAAAAACACTACAGCTACCTTAACTGTTTGCAACTAATACTTAGCTTGCTTCAAGTGACAAAAAGGCACTTAGAACAGTTATTATAGAGGACTGTAAAGAACAAACAGATTTCTTCTTCTTCTTCCGTAGTCCCTTGGGACTGAGAATGACTTGCTTCCACTCCAGTTCAGTGAGTTCCTACATGGCTAACGAGTCTGATACGCAAACCGCAGACGCTACCACATGTGGGGTAGGTGGTGTTTGAAGAGTTGGATAGGCGAGTTACTTGGGAGGGCTGTGTGCTCCTGGACTTGGTTTCCACGTGCTCCTGTTGAAATCTCACGAGGTGCTCATTACCTTCCCGAATGCATCTTCTCCACTTGGAGTGGTCGAGGACAGCGTCTCCCATGAGTCGGTGGGTATGTTGGATTTCTTCGGTAGGGCATTCAGAATGTCCCTAAAGCGTTTCCTCTGTTCTCCTGGGAGTCTTTTGCCTTGGCGAAGGTCAAGGTAGAGCACTTGCTTTGGGAACCTGCTGACAGGCATGCGATTGACGTGGCCCACCCAGCAAAGCTGGTTTTGGGTGATTAGCACCTCGATGCTGGGAATGTTGGCTTGGGAGAGGATGCTGACATTAGACTGCCTATCCTGCCAACACATGCAAAGGATTTTGCGGAGACAGCATTGGTGGTATTTCTTCAGTGCCTTAAGGTGCCTGCTGTAGATTGTCCAAGTCTCTGAAGCATATAGCAGTGCAGGGATCACTGCTGCCCGATACACCATGTCCTTGGTCCCGAGTTTGAGGTCCTGGTCTTTGAATACTCTCTTCCTCAGTCGGCCGATGGCAGAGTTGGCATATTGAAGCCGGTGGTGGAATTTGTCATCTATGTCTGCCTTCGTTGAGAGAAGACTCCCGAGATATGAAAAATGGTCCATGTTTTCACCATGGATTCTGATTGATAGAGGATGATTTTGTGTTGCGGGAGTGGGTTGGAAGAGGACCTTACCTTTTTAGATGTTTAAAGGCCCATCCTCTTGTATGCTTCAGTAAAGGAGTCAACGATGGCCAGGGTTCGGCAACATGTCTGTACACGGACACCAATGTCCATGGTAAAAGATTTTGGGGTCCATGACTGATAATTTCAGACGTGAGAAATTTCCCATTGACTTCACCCAGGCCGGCTTTAAAAAACACAGCTGTTAGTTTCACAGCTCACAGGTGCTGGGAGCGGGAACAGCACTTCCGCACTCTGGACAGACTCGTGGTTTTCCACGGGCTTTTAAAAAAAGATCGGAACCTGCTGGAAAACCACAAATGTGTCCAGAGTTCGGAAGCTCTGTTCCTGCTCCCAGCACTGTTAGCTGTGAAACTGATAGCTGCAATTTTTTTTATTAAAGAACAGGCCAATCACAATGCTGTTCTACTGAGAGTTCCCACTCTCTGCAACTGTCAGAGAGAGAGAGACAGAGGGAGAGAGGGGGGAAAGAGAGAGACAGAGGGAGAAAGGGGGGAAAGAGAGAGACAGAAGGAGAAATGGGGGACAGAGAGAGACAGAGGGAGAGAGGGGGAAAAGAGAGAGAGGAAGAGGGGGAGAAGAGAGAGATGGAGGGGGGGCAGAGAGAGAGACGGGGGGAGACAGAGAGACAGAGGGAGAGGGGGAGGAAAGAGAGAGGCAGAGGATGATGGGGGACAGACAGAGACAGTGGGAGAAAGGGTAGACAGAGAGACAGAAGGAGAGATGGAGGACAGAGAGAGAGACAGAGGATGAGGAGGACAGAGAAAGACAGTGGGAGAGAGGGTACACAGAGAAAGACAGAGAGAGGGGGGAAAAGAGAGACAGTGGGAGAGAGGAAGAAAAGAGAGACAGTGGGAGAGAGACGGGATTCAGGGAGAAAAAGAGAGTGTGAAAGGACAGAGAGAGAGAGAGACGAGGGCAGAGAGATGGAGAGAGAGGGGAACAGGGAGAGACAGAGGGAGTGGGATGACAGAGAGAGGGTGAAAAGAGAGAGGGGGACAGAGAGAGAGGGGGACAGGGAGAGAGAGAGGGGACAGGGAGAGAGAGAGAGGGAGGACAGGGAGAGAGAGGGATGGACAGGGAGAGAGAGAGGGAACAGGGAGAGAGACAGGAGGGAGATCAGGGAGAGAGAGGGGGAGAGAGAGGGGTGTAGGAAGGGAGAGGGGGACAGAGAGAGGGGGACAGAGAAAGAGTGAGAGAGGGGACAAGGAGAGAGAGAGGACAGGGAGAGAGGGGGGACAGGGAAAGAATGAGAGAGGGGACAAGGAGAGAGAGAGGACAGGGAGAGAGAGAGAGGGGACAGGGAGAGAGAGAGAGAGAGAGAGGGGACAGGGAGAGAGAGGGATGGACAGGGAGAGAGAGGGGGAACAGGGAGAGAGACAGGAGAGAGATCAGGGAGAGAGAGGGGGAGAGAGAGGGCTGTAGGAAGGGAGAGGGGGACAGAGAGAGGGGGACAGAGAAAGAGTGAGAGAGGGGACGAGAGAGAGAGGACAGGGAGAGAGGGGGGACAGGGAGAAGAGAGAGGGGGGACAGGGAGAGAGAGGGAGGGGGAACAGGGAGAGAAAGGGAGGGGGAATAGAGAGAGGGAGAGGGCAGAGAGAGAGTGTGGGCAGAGAGGGGGCAGAGAGAGAGAGAGTGCAGGAGCAGAGAGGGGACAGAAGAGGGGCAGAGAGGGGGGACCCAGGGAGGGTGATACAGAGAGGGAGTGTGAGAGAGAGAGACAGGGAGAGACAGAGAGAGAGAGAGTTAGGGAGAGAGAGCGATTAAGAGCTCTCCTGGTAGATGGACATCTATCCAGAATACTCCGCATTGCTACAAGTGTGCAGTGAAACATTGACTACTTGGGCAAGCAAAAAAATGTCAGGTATCTCACTAAATCAGTGTCCAACATAGTGATGAGAAAGTAAGTCAATAAATTAGACTTCTCATTTAAAACATTTTGACAAAAATGCACATTTGTTGTTTTGATTAAAGTAAGATAAATTTTTATTGCCTTTATCTTTCCGAAATTGTTTCACCAGCCCCCTATGGAAGACAAAAATTATAATATGGCCCCTCATGCTAAAAGGTTGGACACCCCTGCTTCAAGCACTTAATCTTGTGTTTTAAAATAACCTAGCAGCTAGATTATTTTCAAACACACGTTTAAAGGCTTGTGTTATGCAAACACATTTTAAAACGGCAAAAGTCACTTAGGAAATATCTCGATATCTGGCACACATTACTTTCACTGGGACACAAGCTCAATGACATGTTGAAAGTTGCTGGACCTTTACTTCTATATAAATGTCACAATTCTGCTGCTATCCATTTGGAATCACACTGTTCCAGAACTTGTATTGATCGAAAGACAGGCAAAAAAATCTAAGGAATCTCCAGTAGTCAGCACTGTAAGTTCCTCGTGAATACAATAGAATGGTGTGATGGGACAGAGTGATAATGGCAAAAACAGGATGCTGCTGACCCATATACAATCGTTAGTCTATACAATTTAACAGATAGCTTTAATAAACCTTAATCTATGATGAACTGTCTATGATTCATTAACAAAATCTGTGCTGCATTTGCAGTTTTAAAATTTATTATTTTTCAATAACCATGTTTGAAATAGTCATTAAATGGATTTTTTTTTCTTGTGAATTGGATTAAAGGACAAGTATTTAGTATCCAGTTTGAGGGCAGATTAACTGAGTGGCAATATCATTTGAAAGTTGTCTGGATCAGATAATTACATTACGTTAAAAGTGCACCTTTGTTAACAGGTAAGAGATTTGGCTTGAACACAAATTGGTTAATCTGGAATACAATCTTACAGATCGTGACTAAACTTTTGTAACTGAATAATACATGCAGTAACAACCGCTCAACATTTTGCAGACAAGCTTTTTGTTAATAATTATCTTGTCAGAGCTGAATCAGAATGACAGTGATAGACTGAGATATAGACATAAGTGAATTTAAGAGAATTGCTTTATTCGAGGAACTGAATGAAGCGTGCTTTTTATTTGTAATTGTGTTATCTAATTTTGTCACTAGCTTTAGTGAGCAAATGACATTTTGTTCATGAGAGATTCTGTTGTTTCTATATTTAAGAATCCATCACCTGTTTTAACAGCCTATCAAGAAAATAAACTAGTTTAGGCTACCTACTTTTAATCTCTCTGTCCCTTCCTGTCCCACTCTGCTTTTCTGTTTTACATGATTCTTCTGAAGTACTATCTGCTTCGCCCTATAAAATTCTCCTGATTTGAAGATCACTGCCCTTTTGTTGGTTGCCGTCTTCAGACACATATTACAAGCAGGTGGAGAGGTTGCACAAACACAGACCATCACGGGTTAAATTGTCTTGTGACAACAGCAGTATGAGAAATGGTGCGTCATCCTGTTGCTGATTTTTCAACTGCCTCACCTCACTGACCACAATAACAATATTCTCCTTGAGTTTCATGGTTTATTGAATGAATTTTCACTCCTGGCACAGTGTGAATCCACAGAGGTCATCCGATAAGGTCCATCTACCATCCCATGACATGGTGTAGCTAGCTCTATTCTATCAACAAAAGTATTTCGCATTGGCATTGCATACTATTTTTTTTGCTAGCTAGCTAATACAGTTGTGCTGCTCTCCATTGATGTTTACACGCTGAGCTACTTGATTTATAGGGAGAAATGTGTTTTAAATCAGACTGTGTTTTGATGGCATTAGATTGGCTATACACTTTATATACAGCTTAATTGCCCCCATATCCGTGGCTCAGTCAATGATTTTGTCAAATGTCCGTGGTGCAACACGTCAGTGCCTATTCCCGACGATGATGACCTGAAGATCACTCTCCAATTGAGCAGATACAGAAGCATCATACTAAAGCACCAGGACTGAAGTTGGAGTGACCTTCATTTTGGAGTGGAGGCACAAACAGATTTATGCAGCAACTGATCACAGCCTCAGGACATCGCACAGCATTTTTCATCCAATCAACTATTTTTTCAACTTTTATCATGCAGCTGTTGTTATTATGTGCTTGTGTGCCTTTTAGAAACATTTTTAGTAGCTGTTGAAGTTATAGCGTTGACTTTTTTATTTCGAACCATGTAGCACAGCGATGATGTTCAAGCCACATCTCTTAACTGTTAGGTGCACTTAACATAACTGTAAAGGTGCACTTTTAACATAATGTAATTTATTTATTTATTTAGAGATACAGCGCTGAAACAGGCCCTTCGGCCCACCGAGTCTGTGCCGACCAAGAACCACCCATTTATACTAACCCTACAGTAATCCCATATTCCCTACCACCTACCTACACTAGGGGCAATTTACAATGGCCAATTTACCTACCACCTGCAAGTCTTTGGCGGTGGGAGGAAACCGGAGCACCCGGCAAAAACCCACGTCACAGGGAGAACTTGCAAACTCCACACAGGCAGTACCCAGAATTGAACCCGGGTCCCTGGAGCTGTGAGGCTGCGGTGCTAACCACTGCGCCACTGTGCCGCCCTATATGACAGACAACTTTCATATGACACTGCCACTCAAGTTATCTGCCCTCAAACTAGATAGTACATACTTGTACTTTAATCCAATTCGCAACAAAAAAATCCATTAATGACTGCTTCGAACATGGTCATGGTTATTGATAACTGGTACATCACTGCATCGAGCTTGAGTCAGTGGATGTCATCCCATCCACAAGCTCACTGTTAGCACGAGTGAAACACATTAACTGAAATTTCCATGGTACAAAACTAAAGGATAGGATAAGAAAAATTACCCCAGCAATCCAAGAGGGAACCATTAAAGGGTTTAAAAAGGTGTCTATTCAGTAAGCGAAACCACACCGAAGCGAATTAAATTTAACACTTCTACTTGCAGAACAATCAGAAGATATGCTTGTACCCCCATGCACACAGCATGCAGCAATTGCACAGAAATCTTTAAGAATTATGTTAGCATTTTTCACAATTCCAATTGCTAAGCATATAATGTGTTCAAATTATTTTTACAATTATTTCCTCTACCTTTTAAGATGGTTGCTGTTGAAAAATGAAACTACTAGTGAAAGCGTGTTACCACACTTCTGTCATGGGCCAAAGCAGCTCTTATGAGATATGATGATCTTTTATTTAAGCAAAAGGAAATTAATTTAATGCCACAAAAAGTACAAAATTGGTTGTGGCCCATACAGATATCATTTCCTAAATACTAGGACTGAATATATGACAGTGTGCTTTGTGGATCAGTTAGGTGCATGACCACATCACTGAGCATATAACATCATGGTATCATTCATTCACTTTCTAAAAGTGTGTTTTGCAGCAAAACATTTGATTTCAATTAGAAATTTTATAAAATTTCAATGAAGTTGTTTCAGAAAAAAAGACTTGCATTCATATAGCACCCTTCTCGATCCCAGCATGTCCCAAAGGGCTTTAAACCTAATAAAGTACTTTGAACTGCAGTCACTGTTGTAACGTAGGAAACGCAACAGCCAATTTGTGCACAGCAAGCTCCCACAAGTTAAAATTCCACAGCTCGCAGGGAAACCCAGACTTCCGAGTTTTCCATCCGAAACTTCCACCCCACACCCCCCCCACCTGTATAACCTACCTCAGTGAATATCCAATCCATTGTCTTCGGTTCCTGGCACAAACTCTGTTCCCTGGCCAGTGTTTTCATCCCTGGCAACTGTCCAAATCAGATTGCTTGCTACCTTGGTGTTCCATTTGGCCCCGAGATGAACTTCCAACCACATATCTGTTCCATCACTAAGATTGCCTACTGCTAAAATCCTCATCCACCTTTGTTACTTCCAGACTCCGATGCTCTCATGACCAGCCTCCCATCTTCCACTAGACATAAACTTGGCTCACCCAAACCTCTGCTGCCTGTATTCTAACTCGCACCATATCTCGATCATCCATCACCCCTGTACTTGCGGACCTACATTGGCTCCCAGTCCCACAACAACTCAATTTTAAAATCCTCGTCCTTGTTTTCAAACCCCTCCACAGCCTTATCCCTTCCTATCTCTGTAATCAGGGAATGGTAGCGTAGTGTTGTATTACTGGACTAGTAATCCAGGGGCCTGGATGGATTCTCTGGAGACATTTTTCGCCGGGTGCTCCGGTTTCCTCCCACAGCCAAAGGCTTGCAGGTTGAGAGGTAAATTGGCCATTGTAAATTGCCCCTAGTATAGGTAGGTGGTGAGGGAAGGTGGGGATGTGGTAGGAATATGGGATTAATGTAGGATTAGTATAAATGGGTGGTTGATGGTCGGCACAGACTCGGTGGCCGAAGGGCCTGTTTCAGTGCTGTATCTCTAAATAAATAAATAAATAAAATAAAAATGTCTGAGCGACATTGTTAGTGAAGACTATAGCTCAAATAAAAATTTGTTCAAATCCCACCACGGCAGCTGGGGAATTTAAATTCAATTAGCTAATAAATCTGGAATAAAATGCTAGTCCCATTGATAAGGATCATGAAGCTACTGGATTTTTGTAAAAACCCATCTGGTTCACTAATGCCCTTCAGGGGAGGAAATCTGCCATCTTAACATAATCTGGCCTACATGTGACTCTAATGTGGTTGACTCTTAACTGTCCTCTGAAATTTTGTAGCACGCCATTCAGTTGTATCAAACTGCTACAGAAAAAAGCACTGTGTGTATCGCTTCTCGGCCTTTTGGCTAAGATCAAGTGTAGTATCTGTTCTTATCAGTGCTTATTTGATTGAGAAGAGACCATGATCATTGCCTTTTGATCCTGGGGAAGCTTTGAGTAAAATGGCTATAACCAATTTTCGAGCTTCGGGCCAGGGAGTACACAACACTGTTCGGGTGGTCGTGAAGGACAAGGAAGGAGATGCACCGGTCGATCGCACCTTCTTCATCAAGAAAATTCTCTTCGATTGCTGCGGATTTCAAGCGACGGACCTCTTCTGCCTGCAGGATTTCCCCAGCAGTGGATACTTCGACGTGACGTTCCGGAACGTGGTGGGATGCATCAAGTTCCTGAAGGCGTTCAAGGAGAAAGGGGACCGGGCGCCACTGTCGATCCTCGCAGCGGAGCCGCTCTTCACGCTTCCGTCACAACGGGACCGGGTGGTGACGATTCACCTCTACAACCCCCATGTTCCGGTGGTAGATGTACTCACCTTTCTCGCCAGGTACGTCGAGGTGGCCGGCAGCAGCACTGATGTCAAGGACCCCTTTGGGATTTGGACCAGCAAGCGGCAGGTCAAGGTGACCTTGAAGGTAGATCCCAGTGGAGCCATCATCCACCCTCCCTCCAGCTTCGCTATCGGGGGAAGTCGAGGCTTCTTGGTCTACGCTGGACAGCCCAGAGTTTGCCGCACCTGTGGCAAATCTGGTCACATGGCAGCCAACTGCAGCACGGTTGTTTGCAAGAACTGCAAGGAGGAAGGCCATCAGACCAAGGACTGTAAGCAGGCTAAGTGTTGCAACTTGTGCGGTGCGGCAGGCCATCTCTACAAAACCTGCCCCAAACGCTGCCTCAGTTATGCTCAGGCGGTAAGGTCCAAGGAAAGGCCGGGAGAAGGTTCGACGAAGGCGTCCGCTGTTCAAAAGGAGACCAGCAACCTTCTCCGCAGTGAGGAACTTCAACCTGAGAAGGAAGGGGAGGCAGCTGAAACCAGCGACCCAGCACCTACCCAGCGCCTGGAAACCCCTCCTCCACAGACAGAATCAATGAAGGAGGAGGCAGCAGATGGACAAACAGGTCAGTGGCAAGTGGTCCAGAGGAAAAGCGCAAAGAAAAAACACCCCAAAGCGCAACAGGCCAACACCCAAACCAATGGCAAGAGGAGGCTATCTTCTGAATCAGACTGCAACAACTCCTCTTCACTGGACGGGGGAATGCTGGAACGACAGCCCCTTAAAAAGAGGCGGCAGAACTCCGAGATGGATGATAAAGCATCCCAGCCCCCGGGCACTGGAAGCTGTGATGGGCCCGGCGTGCCCCAACCCCAATGCGCCACACGTAATGACGTGGCCAACGCATCTCAGCTCCGGGACACCGGGAGCAAAGACACATCTGGCGCACCTGAGCTCCGGGAAGCCGGGAGCAGTGATGTTTTCGAGGAGGAACAGATGGAAGCAGCTGAGGACAACCCAATCCCCTCTGCCTACAAGACCCCCCCGATGTCACCCGAGCGGAACAAACACTGCATGAAAAAGCAGGAGGGGTTTCTGAGCCCAACCAACGTGAAACTGCTTGCGCACACGATGGGTATGCAGGAACATCCCGAAGGACTGGGACTAGCAAGGACAAATGGTATGGGAAGCAACAAATAACTTTTTAAAAATGGGTGTAAGAATTGCTTCCATTAATGTGCGTAGCATTAAATCTACTACGCGATGTGTTTCAACCTTGGATTACCTTGCCAAGGTCAAAGCTGACCTACTGTTTCTGCAGGAGTGTGGAATACCACACCTCAGCACCTACAGGCAGTGGTCGCGATGGTGGTCCCACGGGCCATCGATCTGGTCGGGGGGTAATGATTGCCGTTCCTCCGGCCTGGGTATTCTGCTGCGGGGAGGTAACTTCACCATCTTCGAAGTTAAGGAGGTGGTGGGCGGTCACCTCCTCGTAGCAGACGTGATGTACAACAACACTCCGCTCCGGTTGATCAACGTGTACGCCCCGGTACAACGCAGCGAGCGGCTGACCGTCTTCCAGCAGCTCCCACTGCTGCTGGCGACGTCCAGGCCGGTCATCCCAGGCGGTGACTTCAACTGCATCATCGATGCGGCTGGACGATCCGGCAGTGACGACAGCAAACTGGACGCTACGTCCAGATTCCTAATGGAAACAGTTAAAGATGCCAAACTGCACGACGTCTTCAGCAAACCTGCAGACGGAGCGCAGATACACATGGTCAAGATTGGACGGGTCTGCCCGTTCCAGGATTGACTTCCTGTTTGTGTCCCGTGCTGTCACGGTCGGATCCACCGACGTTCACTGCCTCTTACTGGCCGACTGTCACTTACAGGACGACCAGCGGGTTGGCAGAGGGACGTGGAAGCTCAATGCTACACTGCTGACCCCAGAGAACGTTGAGGAACTCAGAAGGGATTACAAAGGTAGGAGGACCGTGAAACCCCTCTTTGAGTCTCCAGTTCACTGGTGGGAAGCGATCAAGGAGAACATCAAGAGGTTCTTCATCCACAAAGGTGTTCAGAGGGCGAGAGAGAGACAGAGGGAAATGTCCCGACTCCAGAAAATTATGCAAAATCTACTCCAGTTGCAGTCAATGGGGGTCAAGGTCAAAGAGGACCTCCAAGAGGTGAAGAGCCAGCAGGCCTTGCTCTTTGCCAAGGAGGCCTCCAAGATCATCTTCCGGTCCAGAGTACGCTCCATCGAGCAGGATGAGACGTGCTCGCATTACTTCTTCCAAAAGGTACACAGAGAGAGCTCTGTTATCAGCAGCCTGAAGGAAGAAGATGGCTCGGTAATGTCTTCGCAGTCCGACATACTAAGGATCAGCAAATCCTTTTATGCTGGGCTGTATGACGCGAAGCCCACAGCCAGCAGAGCCTCCCAGTCCTTCCTGTCATCTATCACAGAGGTCTTAGATGACAGCAGGAGGGAGAGATTGGACAAGCCGCTAACTCTGGACGAGCTGACAAAGGCCATCGAGTCCTTCGAGACGAGTAAAACTCTCGGGAGCGACAGCTTACCGGTCGAGTTGTACTCGGCCCTGTGGGACTGGGTCGGCCCGGACCTGCTGGAAATATACGAGAGTATGCTCCTGGCCAGCAGCATGTCAGAATCCATGAGGAAAGGCATCATCACCCTCATTTACAAGCAGAAGGGGGAGAGGGCAGAAATCAGAAATTGGCGGCCCATCTCACTGCTTAATGTTGACTACAAGATTCTGTCCAAAGTCATAGCCAGTCAAGTCAAATCTGCTCTGGAGTTGGTGATTCACCCCGATCAGACCTGTACTGTACCCGGCAGGAAGATCTCTGATAGTCTCGCGCTACTCAGGGATACGATCGCCTACATACGGGACAGGAGGGTGGACACCTGCCTCATCAGCCTGGACCAGGAGAAGGCTTTTGACATGATATCGCACACCTACATGATGGACGTGCTTTCCAAAATGGGGTTTGGGGAGGGAATCTGCAATTGGATCCAACTGCTCTACACAAACATCAGTAGCGCAGTCTCAATCAACGGGTGGGAATCGGAAAGTTTCCCGATCAAATCTGGAGTCAGACAGGGCTGTCATCTCTCCCCGGTTTTGTTTGTTTGCTGTATTGAACCCTTTGCTGAGTCTATTAGGAAGGATGCGAGCATAAGAGGGGTGACAATCCCAGGCAGCGGAGGCACTCAGGTCAAAACCTCCCTGTACATGGATGACGTCGCCGTCTTCTGCTCGGATCCGCTGTCCGTGCGCAGACTGATGAGCATCTGCGCCTCGTTCGAACTGGCCACGGGAGCCAAAGTTAACCACGGCAAGAGCGAGGCCATGTTCTTTGGGAACTGGGCTGACCGATCCTTTGTCCCCTTCACCGTCAGGTCAGATTACCTGAAGGTGCTGGGGATATGGTTCGGAAGGGCCGGGGCGTGCACCAAAACATGGGAGGAGCGAGTAGCCAAGGTACGACAAAAGTTGGGCATGTGGGGGCAGCGATCTCTCTCCATTGTGCGTAAGAACCTGGTCATCAGGTGCAAGGCGCTCACGTTGTTGCTCTACGTGGCGCAGGTCTGGCCCATACCCCACTCCTGCGCTGTGGCAGTCACCCGAGCCATTTTCCACTTCATCTGGGGATCTAAAATGGACCGGGTCCGGAGGGACACGATGTTCAAATCTCTGGACAAGGGCGGGAAAAATGTACCCAACGTGGCCCTCATCCTGATGACCACCTTCGTGTGCGGCTGCATAAAGCTGTGTGTAGATCTCCAGTACGCAAACTCCAAGTGTCACTACGTGCTGAGGTTCTATCTGTCCCCGGTGTTGCGAAGGATGGGCCTGAGCACATTGCCGCGGAACGCTCCATGCAGTTGGGCCATGCCGTACCACCTATCCTTCATGGAGCAGTTTCTGCGGGAAAACACCTTTGACCACCGGTCCATCAGGCAGTGGTCTGCACAGAATGTCCTCAAGGCCCTACGGGAAAAGGAGACGGTGGATCCTGTCGGATGGTTCCCCGAGCAGACCATCAAAGTCATTTGGCGGAATGCCTCATCATCAGAACTTTCAAACAAGCACCAAGACGTAGCTTGGCTGGTGGTGAGAAGGGCCCTCCCCGTCAGATCCTTCATGCACACCCGAAGTCTCGCCCCCTCCGCACAATGCCCCCGCGGTGGCTGTGGTGGGGAAGAGATGGTCGCCCACCTCCTCCTGGAATGTGTCTTTGCAAAGCAGGTGTGGAAAGAGATGCAGTGGTTTTTGTCGAGGTTCATCCCAAGCAGCTCTGTAACACAGGAGTCTGTGCTCTACGGGCTGTTTCCAGGGACGCACACAGAGACAAACATCAACTGCTGCTGGAGGACTATCAATTCGGTGAAAGACGCCCTTTGGTCTGCCCGAAACTTGCTGGTCTTCTAGCGCAAAGAGTTGTCCACCACCGAATGTTGCAGACTGGCACATTCCAAGGTCCAGGACTACGTGCTGAGGGACGCACTAAAGCTTGGGGCAGCCGCAGCAAAGGCTCAATGGGGAAAGACCACAGTGTAAGGTCCCCCCACCAAGCTGAACTGAGGGGCTGGATCCATGGGAAACCCCTCGAACTGTACCGTTAATATTTTCAATTGCTGTAAATGTAAAACTGTAATTGGCATGACAATTGTGAAACGTCAGGGTTGTGAAGAAACTCATGATAGTATTGAAGGAAACTGATCTCCCTTGCAATGTTTGCATTTTTTGGTGCAGTTTTGAAACTGTTTGGCAATGTAATTTTTACAGATTTTTATGAATAAAGTATATTTTGGAAAAAAAAAGTGTGTATACCTACACATGGGCTGCAGCAGTTCAAGAAGGCTGCTCACCATCACTTTCTCAAGGGCAATTAGGGATGGGCAATAAATGCTGGCCTTGCCAGTGATACTCACAAATCAAGAAAGAATTAAAAACAAACCTCCTCCAGCCCTACAAGCCTTTGAGATCTCTGCGCTTCTCCAATTCTGGCCTCTTATACATACCCAATTTTAATCACACCACCATTGGCAGCTGTGCTTTCAGCTGCCTTGGCACTAAGCTCTGAAATTCCCTCCCTAAACCTCTCAGCCCTCCTTTAAGATGCTCCTTAAAACCTACCTCTTTGACCAAGCATTTCGTCATCTATCCTCACACCTCCTTATACACTTGGTGTCAATAATTATTATACTTTTGGTAAGTGCCTTGAATGTTTTGCCACTTTAAGCACAATATAAATGCTCATTGTTGTAAAGTAAATCGACCCTACTTTTAAGCCTATATGCATAACTGCAGTTGTTTGTGCTGAGAATCATTCTGGCAGCTATTCTCTGAACCTTTTACAAGGCCAGCATATTCCTTACTGTGGATGCAATGCTCCAGCTGCACTCTAACCAAGGACCTGTATAAGGACAGCATGGTGTCCTTTGACTTATATTGAATTATGGTTCTACTTTTCAGGCACAAGACAATATTGAGAACAGATTGCAACTCAAAGCAGCCTTTCTGAGCAATAAATAAATGTCAGAGGCCTACACGTATGCAGAAACATATTCTATATTCATAGCAGGGTACAGCTCTGTTTTTGCATTTATGAAAAGCAAGTTCTCCTTAAATAAGGTAAGAGCCCTGACAACCCACAGCATTACCGACAGAGATGCTTCAGAGGGCCGGGGGCACTGTTCCCACTATGAGACTCCATTAGTACAGTTGCACTGTCCATCCTGACAATTGCAGAATGGATCTATTCTGACCCCTGCTGGGGTCCCTTTAATTATTGAGCTTTTAATAGTCAGATGTGGGTCATGAACATACCCATCCGCTCATTGGCCCTGGAAGCAGGATGCCAATGCTGTGGCTAAATTAAAAAGCCTACACAAAGCCTGCTCCACTATATTTTGGGTTCCTGACCCTTGTCAGCCTCCCCTGCTGAAAGCGGGTCCAAATATTAAAATTATGCCCATGGTGTGGGCTCGGTGTTGTCCTTGGGCTTCGATTACTAATGCTGATTCATCGCCATTTTATGTTTGAGCGTGCTCTGATGAAATCGGGAGGATTCTTAAGCAAAACGTGACAATTAGCAAGCTCCGAGTGCATTATCGAGTCGACCTTTCGAGTTGTGCCCAAAGAGAAAGCTCCAGCCAACTGATTCTCAGTTTCTACAGAAAATAACTGTATTACAAAAAGTGATTCCAAAATACTAATAAAATTCCTGAAATCTAATGTAAGACAAAGGAATTTAACTTATTTAATTGCCTTGAAGCAATGGCTTTTGTGATTGGCATGTATTCAGGGCTGTTTTATTGTTATATATTGTTTTTTGAAGCAATTAGCTTGTACAAATTTTGTAGGTTGGCATATATGGCTCAAATCTACATCTTGTGTTACAATTATTAGAAAAATACTTTATTTAATTTGATAACCCAAGATAGATTTATAATGCAGTGTGATGTTACTTTTAATAATTTACAGATAGTCACTGATGATCCTCAGCCTATAAATATATTCAGGTAACATTTTGCTGCAGGTTTACTACCAACAAATTTGTTTTGAATTTTCTCTGTTCCTACATGATCTCATAGGTCTGGATGGTTGTTCGGTACTTCGCAGGGAATTCAACCACAGGCAACACAAAGAAGCTGAATTACTTCCGTATGCTGGTTAACCCCATGAGAAACAAACATTCAGGAACCTACACTTTCTTCACAGTACTTCTTTTTTTTCTATATTGGTACAATGAATGCTGACAATTGTGTTGAATGGATTCTTTTTCACCTGGCAAGCAACCCAACTCAATGGACAGCCATCGTCCAACAGTGCAAGCCTCAAAATGCATGATTCATCAACCATTCCATAGCATTTTACACAAAACTCATGACAGTAAATTATAGCAAAATCTATCCTTTTCAAGAAGTTCTGTTGACATAAGGGGCTGAATTTTATTGGCCACGGGTCGCGGTGCGGGGGCTGGTAAAATTCTACAGGGAGAGGTCCACCTCAACCCGCGACATCGAGAAGGGCCCGCTGCATATTACCAGCGGCAGGGAGATCTCGGTGCGGCCCCCACCCCTGGCCGCCTGGCGGCGGGCCCTTCATCAGCAAATGCAAATTAACATTAATAACATGTAAATAGAACTACCTGCAGGCGGAGGCCGTCTCCCGCCGATATTACAGCCACCATTCAAGCTTCACCCGCCTTCGGAACTCTGTGCAGAGTTCCAAGGCGAGAACCTGGTGGGGAGGGGGAAGGAATAACATTTTCAGGGCGGGAGGGGTTGGGGATCGGGAAAAACAAATTTAATTAGTTGTGTGAATGGCGGGAAGAGGTTAGAGGCCAAATGTTAGAAGGTTGCGGGGTGGGGGGTGAAGCTCGGGTCGGGAAAAAGGCATTGAAATGACCATTGGGAGGATTGGGGAAGGGCCTCCACATCTTTATTAATTTTTAATAAAAATGTATGAATAATGTTCCTTTAAAAATTAAAATTAATTGTAAGGGCTTAAAGCCCTTTAAAAATTTAAATTTATTTAAATGAGCCCCCACGCATAATATCCCAGGGGCTCAGGGACGGCGCATCTGTGCAGGATGCATGCCGTCATCATAGTGCACTGCTGTGAACTGCGGTGCATTTGTAAAATTTAGCCCAAGGTATACATTTCCTACAGGAATTTATTGCACGCCTTCTTTTTTTTTCTTCTGGTACAACCTCTCAATGAAAATCAGTCTTCTTCAGTGAAAGCAAGTCCAGCCATCAGAGAAATGATACACAATGGACATTTTTATGGTGCTTGTCATCAACAGCATATTAATGGAAAACATATTCGGGTGTGGAAATTTCCAATATTGGGATGGATCATGCTGGAAAGGTAATGGCATGTTATCAATGCAACCTGCTATGCATATGCAAATTTTTAAAATATTCTTTCATGGGATGTGGGTGTCGCTGGCAAAGCCAGCATCTGTTGCCCATTCTTAATTGCCCTTGAGTGGCTTGCTAGGTTAGTTCAGAAGGCAGTTAAGAGTCAACCACATTTCTGTGGGTCTGGAATCACACGTAGGCAAGACCAGGTAAGGACAGCAGATTTCCTTCCCTAAAGGACATGAGTGAGCCAGATGGGTTTTTATGACAATTGGTGATAGTTTCATGGCACCATGACTGAGACTAGCTTTCAATTCCAGATTTTTATCAATTAATTGAATAAAAATTCCACTAGCTGCCATGGTGGGATTTGAACCCATGACCCTTGACCCAGGGGATTAGCCTGGGCCTCTGGACTACTAGTTCAGAAAGAAGACTGATTTCCATTGAGAGGTTGTGTCAGAAGAAGAAAAAACAGAAAGCGTGTAATAAATTCCCGAATTCCTGTAAGAAATTTATTCCTTGTGTCAATAGAACTTCTAAAAAGGATAGATTTTGCTATAATTTACTGTCATGAGTTTTGCGTAAAATGCTATGAACTGGCCAGGGAATCTTCTGAATATATTGGTCGATCTCTGCTGCTCTGCCATTTGCTTTGCACAAACAGCATTAAGCCCTTCGCCTCCTATTATTTTTATAAACTTACTGGATTTACTTATTAATTGTCCATAAAACTTGCGATAGAAAGTTAAGTTGGTCGTTAAGAGCTTAGGTTTTTAACTTTTTAACAACATGATAATTGTTAATGCAATGCCAATCAACCTCACTGGCCCAGAATGGGAATAATTTCAAGTGTTCAATCTCATTCCTGCTCATAGTCAATTGGTGTAAGAGATTTTAAAAATGTAAAATTTAAAATTTATTTTTCTACTTTCTGTCCACTCTCTGTTAATCTAATCTTTCTTTCCCTTTTTATTTATTTTATTTTCATTTATTTAGAGATACAGCACTGAAACAGGCCCTTCAGCCCACCAGGCCTGTGCCAATCAACAACCACCCATTTATACTAACCCTACAGTAATCCCATATTCTCTACCACCTACCTACCTACACTGGGGGCAATTTACAATGGCTAATTTACCTATCACCTACAAGTCTTTGGCTGTAGGAGGAAACCGGAGCACCCAGCGAAAACCCACGTGGTCACAGGGAGAACTTGCAAACTCCACACAGGCAGTACCCAGAATTGAACCCGGGTCCCTGGAGTTAGTTTAGTTTAGTTTAGTTTAGTTTAGAGATACAGCACTGAAACAGGCCCTTCGGCCCACCGAGTCTGTGCCGACCATCAACCACCCATTTATACTAATCCTACACTAATCCCATATTCCTATCACATCCCCACCTGTCCCTATATATTTCCCTACCACCTACCTATACTAGGGGCAATTTATAATGGCCAATTAACCTATCAAGTTGTGAGACTGCGGTGCGAACCACTGTGCCGCCCCACTGTTCCTGCCCCCAATTTGACTAAATCACCCTCCTTCTCTGTTATTCTTTGGGTTCCTTCTCAATCCTTAAATCTCATTGGTTAGGGACATATACAGGCTGTTCACTAAGGTCCCCAATGTTCTGTTGCCTTTGCTGCACTGTTATCAGCTCGCACATTCAGGAAGTTACAGCACAAACCAGTTTTGAGCTGAAGGATGCAGAAAAATTTCTAACCAGACACACGCTGTGAAATAGGCCAGTTCTCTGATCTCTCATCAGAGTTTTGATGAAAGGTCACAGACCTGAAATGCTGGCCGGAATTTGACGTCATCCCAGCGAGCCGGGTGATGGCAGGGGTTGAGGGGTGGTGGGGGTGGTGTAAAATTGAGCAGGAGGCTCCTGGAAGCCTTCCCGGCCTGCTCCCACCTCTGCCCCACTTTACGTGGGCCGCAGGGGGGCAAGAAAAGACCACCCCCCACCCCAGGCCAATCAAGGCCCTTAAGTGGCCACTTAACAGCCACTTAAAGGTCTTCGCTCGCCTCCATGGGTATTTTACCTGTTGCAAGGCTGCCCAGTGATACCTGGTGGCCTCTCAGCGCCCAATTCTGGACTGCCCCCGCTTCCCCAACCACCCCCAGGACCCGCGACGTCCCCTTTCCCCAAACGACCACCCTTGCCTTGCTGAGTCGTGACCGATTCCCACGGTGAGGCAAACCCCAAGTTAACTTCAGTCCTGGCTCCATGTCCTCGGCTGGAGGCGCTGCTGGGACTAAGAGCTGCCGACTCGATGATTGGCCAGCAGCTCAATGAGGCAGGACTTCCTCCCTCAAGCGGGTGCAAGTCCTGCCTTGGAACAATTAAAGCCCTGGGACCCAGAAAATGCGGGACGGATCCCCTGGCCGGGCGGAAGCAGGTTCGCCATCTACTTTTGTTGTATGTTTTAAATTAATTAGCACTGTAGACAGAAACTAACCCCGATTCTTCTGCTTCTACTGGTGAGAATGGGGTGCTTTCGATCCAAAAGGCGCAGCATTGAACTTACTGCCCTGTTCCTGCTCCGCCTGCCACCATTTTGCAGCAATGAATTAGGTGGTTCATCTGTTTCAGGTGAGTGCTTCATTAACGTTTGCAAATTGAAGTCCTTTGACATACACAGGATCCTGGCGCAATTCTCATGTGCTGCTACCTGTTGGTACTTGGTGTAGAGCCTTGAGGGGATCGCCACAGGCCACTTACAGATACCCAGAAAAGAACTTGTGCCTCTGAAATCCTCCAGTCCATTCTTGATCCTTTTGTTCTGCTTCGCGATTGCCTCTGCCGCTAACTTCTAGTTTGGCATGGAGCAGCTGCCAGATTGCCTCCATCGATCCTGACTGGCGAGCTGATTCTGAACACTGGCTAAATGCTCTCTGCTCAGAATTCCAATGGAAATGAGGTCCAATCAATAAAACATCTCTGGCCTCTTACCAAGGACATCAGGTGGGTGGTGCAATTGCTCTGTCCACTGAAAGCTAAAAGTGCCTCTTCATGTTGATGTGAAAGTCTACAGACATGATTGTACTATTATCCGTCCTTCTATCCAATAGATTAAACATTATTCTTAAAATGGTAAAAATATCGATTGTCAAATATTAGATTTCAATTTTTCCTAAAAATACAACATTTTATCAAATCTTTTTAATAATAATTCTAAGTATTGATGATAATAGTTTAAAATCCATGCCTGTGCTGAATATAAATGGTATCCAAGAGAACTGGATTGACCGATTGATAAATAATTGATGAATAAATTAATTACTGATCCATAAGTGAGTTGGTAATATGATGCATGAAGCAGCAGTAGAGATCTTGTTCCAGCAGATGACAGCAGTTTCTTACTGAAGGAACATGAATGTGTGCAAATAGGGATCTTCCCTTGTTCTTTTATTAGCAACCATTCATCGTTCCCCTGACGTGCCATACCTTGACTTAGTGCTGGATTAACTGCATTTAAACTCTCCTAGCATCACACAGCTGAGTCAGACCTCAGCTAGTAGTAAAGCTGCCATTAATGGCTTCATGGTATCCCAGACTCTTCAGCCATATTTCAGTCTTAGTTCAAGCAAATCATACTTTCCTTCCTTTTTTTATTTACACAGCTGTGCAAAATATGATTTGATGAAGGCCTGATATCAGTCACAAAACATACAAGCCAAGATAATCAACAGACTGTTTTGTAATCCAAATAGATTTTAAATAAATAGCCCATTAATCTAGTGTCTCTTTAAGGGCAGCTACAAACAGATGACAAGCTTATATGCCTCAAATTTGAGATGGCTGAGATCGTGCTGTGAGATATTAATGGCTTTAACTGTTTAGAAAGTGCCAAATTTTAGCAAGAAGGGGCTTGCTGGAATTAAGAAATAAAGCTACTAAAGTAGTCAAAACAATCTTCCTACACCTCCCTCATTGATGCAATTGTCAGAAGTCAAAAAAGAAATCTCTTAATCTCTCCCTCCTTTCTTTTGGTGACGATCTTACATTTATCCCTTTTTACTTTATTTAGCACAGAGAGCTGCTAGGACATGGAACACCCTTTTTGGAAACAGGAGTGGAAGCAGAATCCACAGAAGTGAATAAACATCTCAAAAAATTGAATGAGGGAAGGGCAGAGTAATAGAATTGAGTGGATTTTGTATCAGAATTCAACACCTCAGGTCAAACTACTCAATGACCAGTATCTACAGCTTTACAGCGAAGAAGAAATTACCTTACTGGTGTGCACTGATTCTGGCTCAAAGTAATCATTTACACAATTTTTTTTCCATCAAAATAATCATGGTGTGAAATTCACTTCTTGGAAATCTCCAGGAATTTGTGCCATAAATGATTATTACACATTTGAAAATCACACAAGGTTACATTTTCGGTTTCCAATATGCAACATCTGAAGAAAGTTGCCCTGTTTCTATGCGAATGATGCAGATGGAGTTTTACCAAGTCGAGGGATCACCAACAATTAGTTTTTATTGTACTTAACAATTATGTACAGTGGCACGTAAACGCTAAGCACTGTTACATGAATTATTCAATGCCAGATCAAGCTGAGAAGTAACAGTCTATTTCTATTTCCAGCTCAATTTATGATTTTAGTTTAGTTTAGTTTAGAGATACAGCACTGAAACAGGCCCTTCGGCCCACCGAGTCTGTGCCGACTATCAACCACCCATTTATACTAATCCTACACTAATCCCATATTCCTACCACATCCCCACCTGTCCCTATATTTCCCTACCACCTACCTATACCAGGGGCAATTTATAATGGCCAATTTACCTACCAACCTGCAAGTCTTTTGGCTTGTGGGAGGAAACGGGAGCACCCGGAGAAAACCCACGCAGACACAGGGAGAACTTGCAAACTCCACACAGACAGTACCCAGAATTGAACCCGGGTCGCTGGAGCTGTGAGGCTGCGGTGCTAACCACTGCGCCACTGTGCAGGTTAATTTGAACTCTGCCTCACAGGGGATTAAAAGAACACGTAAATTGACCAAGAAGAAAATATTATTTGGGAAAAGTAGGTCCAACACAGAATTTTACCCAAAACACCTCAATAAAGTCCACAATTCCTTGCTGAGTAGGACCAAGGAACTAAGATCACACAGCCAAACTGTAATAGAAGTTTAAGTTTTACTAATGTCATGCAAGCCCCTACCTGCCAAGAATGAGGCACATTAATTTGGCCACATGGACATTAAATTTCAAATTGTTGCTGGGAAGAAGAGAAGGCCTGTTCCAAGGAATTGCCAGGCCCCTGGCTGGAAGGACATTTTTGCATATTAGCAGACAGTGTTGGAATAAAGGAGTTATCCCTTGCTCCCATACCATACACAGAACAGACCTGGTCAAACCAGTCAGTCGCGTGATGACCCTGATTGTCAACTTGGGGAGTTTTAAGTTGTAGAGACAGTGTCTGAACTGGCAGAAAGCTCTTTGCTGCTGGACTGAAGCAGACCTCCTCTTCTGTCTGCTCTCATCTCTTTCCCATGGAACTCCAAAAAATGACTGAAGACACATGAACCCCAAGAGAGAAAAGTCTCCTACAGTGAACAAGGTTTAAGAAGAATACTGGGCCCCAACAAAAAGCAAGATCCAAAAGGATCCTACACTATAACAACAACTCTTCAGATATTGCCTCAAACCTTTCCACTTTAATTTTTCTTCTGTTCTTTTCTGTCTCTATTTGCATATGCGTATCACATATACATGCTAGTGTGGGGTGCGGCGTGTATCCGTAGGCGTTAACCGAATTAGAGTTTTTAAGTTCAAGTTTAATAAAATTTCACCTTTCTTCTTTAAACCTAAGAAAGCCTGTTTGTGCTCATTTCTTTACCTTATAATGGAAAGCTGTGAACGAGGATTCACCAAGGGGGAGCTAAAAACACAGTGTGTTTAAAAATAAAACCCTGTTACAGTAAGACCACGTGAAGGCTGAAAGGGAACCCTAAACCACTTTCTCGCCTGGTCGTAACACTGAAAAAAACTAAATGGTGAAAATCCTATATATTAGGGACCCCTGTGGAGATGGGAGTGCTGCTAACTGTTTCTGTATATATTAATCAAATAGAAGCTCTAATTGTCCTTGTATCAAGACCATGACTTCCATCATGCACCAGTATTTGAACCACTGCTAAAAGGGCAACAGTTCAGCCCTCACTTGCACTCACCACCAGCTTACACAATCCATTATCAAAGATTTTATAGCAGAGCACTTAGAGAACAGTGGTAGAATCAGGCAGAGTCAGCATGGATTTCCGAAAGGGAAATCATGCTTGACAAATCTACTAGAATTCTTCGAGGATGTAACTAGTAGAGTTAATGAGGGGGAGCCAGTGGATGTGGTTTATTTGGATTTTCAGAAGGCTTTCGACAAAGCCCCACATAGGAGATCAGTGTGTAAAATTAAAGCACATGGGATTGGGGGTAGTGTATTGTGATGGATGGAAAATTGGTTGGCAGACAGGAAACAGAGTAGAATTTATATGGGTCTTTTACCGAATGGCAGGCAGTGACTAGTGGGGTACTGCAGGGATCGGTGCTAGGACTCCAGCTATTCACAATATACATTAATGATTTAGATGAGGGAACTAAATGTAATATCTCCAAATTTGCAGATGACACAAAACTGGGTGGGAGGGTGAGTTGTGAGGCTTCAGGGTGATTTGGACAAGTTGAGTGAGTGGGCTAATGCATGGCAGATGCAGTATAATGTGGATAAATGTGAGGTTATCCACTTTGGTAGCAAAAACAGGAAGGCAGATTATCTGAATGGCTATAAACTGAGAGAGGGGAATATGCAGCAAGACCTGGGTGTTCGCGTACACCAGTTGCTGAAGGTAAGCATGCAGCTGCAACAGGCGGTAAAAAAGGCAAATGGTATCTTGGCCTTCATAGTGAGAGGATTCAAGTGCAGAAGCAGGGATGTCTTGCTGCAATTAGACAGGGCCTTGGTGAGGCCACACCTGGAATATTTGTGCAGTTTTGGTCTCCTTATCTGAGGAAGGATGTTCTTGCTATAGAGAGAGTGCAGCGAAGGTTTAACAGACTGATTCCTGGGACGGCAGGACTGACGTATGAGGAGAGATTGGGTCAGTTAGGATTATATTCGCTGGAGTTCAGAAGAGTAAGGGGAATCTCATAGAAACCTATAAAATTCTAACTGGACTTGACAGGGTAGATGCAGGAAGGATGTTCTCGATGCTGGGGGAGTCCAGAACCAGGGGTCATAGTCTAAGGATACAGGGTAAACCTTTCAGGACTGAGATGAGGAGAAATTTCTTCACCCAGAGAGTGGTGAGCCTGTGGAATTCGCCACCACAGAAAGCAGTTGAGGCAAAACATTGTAAGTTTTCAAGAAGGAGTTAGATACAGCTCTTGGGTCTAAAGGGATCAAAGGGTATGGGGCGAAAGCAGAGAGAGGTTACGGAGTTGGATGATCAGCCATGATCATAATGAATGGCGGAGCAGGCTCGAAGGGCTGAATGGCCTTCTCCTGCTCCTATTTTCTATGTTTCAATGTGCACAGACTGGAAAGTCTGGTGTTCCTGGAAAGAAGAATGAACGTGCTGCTTGGACCTTTTTGTAAGTGGGCCAATAAAAGCAATTTAAAAGAAAAAAAATGAATTCACTTCCTTTCAGGCCCAGAACCCCAAGATAGGCTTCACACCCAACGAATCTGAGCCCGCTGCACCTCTGCCTCTTGGCATCCAGGCTTCCAAAGATGCATCAGGCCACTGAAAGCCTGAGGAAGATGGGATCTTTTGTGTAGCGGTCTGCACTCTCTCTACACTAGTGGTCTTGTTTGGAGTGGGCAGAGGCTGGACCCATAAACAAGGTCACAAGAATCCCAGGAAGAAGTCCTGGTATATTCAGGCCCCAGCCGAATGCAGTCATTTTGGCAGACTCCCAACAGTGTTATATGCTGGATGTTCACGGGAATGGCCCAGAAATTTCTCTTCATTTAACTTTAAATAAAGTCTATTAAAAATATATATGCTTGTGTCTCTAGTGTTGACAGTCTGTTTCTGAGAAATTGGATCTCAAAATTGCATTGAAGTCAATTGAGCGAATTCTCTAATAGCATAGTTTTAGAACCTTGGTTCATATACTCCACTAAAATACTTATATTTCTGAATCAAAGTCTGTTTTCATATTTGACTGGCTGGGATTTTAGAAAATAATTAGCATTAGCCTATTATCATTCAATGGCTTAATATCAAATGGCTTTAGCATGCAACAAGTATTTGGATGCAGTTTTTAAGGTATTAGTTGAATAACATTTTTAATCTTCTTAACAAAAGAAGTTATAAGGAAGTGCAAGACCACAATTATGACATTGTTAAAAAGTTTACTGCCGATCAATGTCTAGCTGACCTAGGCAGAATTCTGATCTGAGCATCGAATGCTATTGGACCAAATCATATCCCACTCAGTCCCATTTCTGATTCAATTACAATGGGCCAGATTTTGCGGTCAGCGGCGAAGCAGCAGCATTGGTTGTTGACCCCACTGAGGAATGTGAACTTACCTAGTTCATTGGCTGTAGCAAGAATTTTAACTTCTTGCTGCAGCAAGGCCCACCAACGAGAGGATCAGGGAGGCCTTGCAGTGAGGTGCATTGAGCCAAGCCACATCACCATGACATCATGAGCTGAAGACATACCCATTAAGATCAGTCTTCAGCTCAAAGGCAGGTATTTTATAATGATTTTAATTACTTATAAACACTTTAAACACTTATTAAAACCTCTATTCAATTTTAAAGACTCTTAAACACTTTTAAAAATGTTTAAATACTTTTTAAAAATCTTTGACTGCCCGGGAACATCTTGGAGAAAGCGCCTTGATTTAAACAGGAGCTGCGAGTCCATGCTGGACCTTGGAACTTGAAATACTTAAAACTATCAGAGAAAAGAGCAAACAGTGTTTCTATAAAATAAGCTCACACTCCATCTCACACTATGAGCACACAAATCTCCCTACCTATCTCTCCTTGTCTGGAACTGCACTGAAACTATCCAGAGTGAATTTGAAAGTTTCTTTACCCCCATGCAACATGTGTAGAGAAAGAATGCAAAATCGAGGAAATTTAATCCTTATTACACCACGAACACAAAGTGCTTTCAGAAAACAAGTACCACATTTGCAATCCTTTGATTTGGATTTTGCCTGAGACTTCATTGTCCAACTCAGGTGTCCTGTTCTCAAATAAAAGTGAATCAAGTGGCCAATCAAGACTGACATAATGCAACCTTTTCATGCATTATACATAGTTCTTTGCATTCTTCATAGTTATTATTGAATTGAGCGAGGAGTTTTCATAGCTGTATCTCCAGTGCAACACTAACCAATAATCCTTTTCTCCTGATTGAAAATGTAAAATTGTTTGAGAAATCAACTCTCCTGCCTTTGGATGAATACCAATGTAATACATCTTTGGAATTTTAATGTAATTGGGATTTCAGACATATTCCTCACTTTTAACAAAAGCTGAACCACTTATCTGTATTCCTTGGTGCTTGAGTCTTTGTAATGAAACAAAGCAGTAGTATTAAAGGAAATCATTTGGGTATATGTTTATTTTGTATGTTTATTTTAACTGAAGGCCTGGTACCTGCCTAAAAATTCCTTCAGCAACCTCAATTTTGTCTCAGTATTTTACTATATATCTAGCTATACAATACAGAAAAATAAAAACCAGATTATTTAGCAGATTTACTGACTTTCTTGATATAGTATTTTAAGGTCTCCCTTTTAAGACAAAGATGAGAATTTTTTTCTCTCAGAGGGTTGTTAGTCTGTGGACTTCTCTGCCTCAGAAAGCAGTGGAGGCAGGGTCTCTTAATTTATTCAAGGCTGAGTTAGATAGATTTTTGATAGACAAGGTAGTTAAGGGTTATGGGGGGCAGACAGGAATGGGAGTTGAGACCACAACCAGATCAGCATTGATCTCATCGAATGGCGGAGCAGGCTTGAAAGGCCAAATGGCCTACTCCTACTCCTAAGTCCTATGTTCCTATTAATAATTAACATGAATGCAAAATCTATCTAATTGATACATTCGTTGAAAAGTGAATGTTAATTAACTATACGAGGTAAGCAATTAAGAGGTTCATCGCCTTGGGTTCAGCTTGGCAACGGGCAGGTGAATTATGCAATGTTATGTAATTAATATGCAAACCATTAGGAAGGCTGTTTGTTACGAATCAAGTGAGGTCAAAATGTCCCACAGTGTTTTAGGTTAACACATTTAGTTAAAGGACTGAGAGGCGGTACACCTAATGTTGGCACACATGTGTGGATAGTTGTGTAATTATGTTACCAGTCCTATTGCTTCCCTTAAAAAGGCAGCTAATAACTGTGAACCTTATGAACTGAACAGACCAGTGTTTATCTTATTCAATGAAGGACTGCAGTGAATCCACTGAGGACAAACTACAAATGTGCACCGATCACAATTTCTGCTGCACAAATAAGCTTCGTGTAGACACATAGGGCTGGATTTTACCATAGGCAGATGGGAATTCGCCACTGGAAGAGAATTCCAAAGACTCACGACCTTCTGAGAGAAAAATTTCTCCTCATCTCTCTTAAATGGGCAACCCCTTATTTTTAGATCGTGACCCCTAGTTCCAGATTTTCCCACAAGAGGAAACATCCTTTCCACATCCACCCTGTCAAGACACCTCAGGATCTTATATGTTTCAATCAAGTCACCCCTTACTCTTCAGGATCTGACCTGCATTTTACGGATCCCCGGGCTTTAATTGTCCCAAGGCGGGACTTCCACCTGCTTGAGGGAGGAGGTCCTGCCTCAGTGAGCTGCCGGCCAATCAGTGGGCTGGCAGTTCTTAGTCCCAGCAGCGCCACCGAGGTAGTCGCTTGGGGGGAGGGAGGGGCATCTTGGGTCCCGGGGATGGGTTGGGAGGTGGGGGCGGCCCTCAATCGGGCACCCTTTGCCCAACTGCCATAGCACCCCCCGACATGCGGAAAGGCCGGCAGCTATCTCTGGGCGGCCTTTCACGTCCCCAGCACGCCCGCTTTCCACAAGTAAAATTCCACGAGTAAGGGAGAGGGGCTTAAATGGACGTTAAGTGGACACTTAAGGGCCTCGATTGGCCTTGCATGGGCAGGCAGGCCGGCCGTTTCCCCCCCCCCCCCACCCCCCAACCGTCTGACTGCCCTAAAGTTGGCCGTAGGCGGAAGCGGGGCAGGAAGGCCTCCGAGAGCCTCCTGCTCAATTTTACACTGCCCCCACGCCACCATCTGACCCGCTGGGGCAGCATAAAATTCAACCCATAGATAGTGTTTACTGGTCAATGTTTTGGGTTAAAAAAAGTCATTGGAAAGCAATCCCAATTTATTTTGCTTAGTAAATATGAACATACGAATTAGGAGCAGGAGTAGGCCACTCAGCCCTTCAAGCCTGCTCCGCCATTCGATAAGTTCATGGCTGAACTGATTACTCCACATTTCCACCTACCTCCAATAACCTTCCACCCCCTTGCTTATTAAGAATCTATCTAGCACTGCCTTAAAAATATTCAAAGACTCTGCTTCCACCTCCTTTTGAGGAAGAGAATTCCAAAGACTCAAGACGCTCTGAGAGAAAATTTATTTCCTCATCTCTGTCTTAAATGGGCAACCCTTTATTTTTAAACAGTGACCCCCTAGTTCTAGATTCTCCCACAAGGGGAAACATCCTTTCCATGTCCACCCTGTCAAGACCCCTCAGGATCTTATATATTTCAATCAAGTCGCCTCTTACTCTTCTAAATTCCAGTGGATACAAGCCTAGTCCGTCCAATCTTTCCTTGTAAGACAGCCCGCCCATTCCAGGTATTAGTCTAGTAAACCTTCTCTGTACTGTCTCCAACGTATTTACATCCTTTTTTAAATAAGGGGAACTGTACTGTGAACAGAACTCCAGCTGTGGTCTCACCAATGCCCTGTATAGCTGAAGCATAACCTCCGTATTTTTGTATTCAATTCCCCTTGCAATAAACGATAACATTCTATTAGTTTTATGTGCTGTACCTGCATACTAACCTTTTGTAATTCATGCACTAGGACACCCAGATCCCTCTGCATCTCAAAGCTCTGCAATCTCTCACCATTTAGATAATATGCTTCTTTTTTATTCTTCCTGCCAAAGTGGACAATTTCACACTTACGCACATTACACTCCATTTGCCAGGTCTTTGCCCACTCACTTAACCTATCTATATCCCTTTGTAGCCCCCTTATATCCTCTTCACAAGTTACTTTCCTACCTATCTTTGTGTCATCAGCAAATTTAACAATCATACCTTCGGTCCCTTCATCCAAGACATTTATATAAATTGTAAAATGTTGAGGCCCCAGCACAGATTCCTGTGGCACACCACTCGTTACATCTTGCCAACCAGAAAATGACCCATTCATGCCTACTCTCTGTTTCCTGTTAGCTAGCCAATCTTCTATCCATGCCAATATGTTACTCCCTACACCATGAGCTTTTACATTTTGAAATAACCTTTGGTGTGGCACCTTATCAAATGCCTTCTGGAAATCTAACTACAATACATCCACCGGTTCCCCTTTATCCACAGCACATGTAACTCCCTCAAAGAACTCCAATAAATTGGTTAAACATGATTTCCCTTTCACAAAACCATGCTGACTCTGCCTGATTACCTTGAATTTTTCTAAATGCCCTGCTATAACGTCTTTAATAATAGCTTCTAACATTTTCCCTCAGACAGATGTTAAGCTAACTGGCTTGTAGTTTCCTGCTTTCTGTCTCCCTCCCTTTTTGAATAAAGGAGTTACATTCGTTATTTTCTAAATATAAAACAGCAAATGTACCCTGTTGCACAACACTGATGGAGTAACTGCGAAGATTATAGAACTATTAATGTTTACTTTGTTAATGATAACTATCCTGTATTTTCATCTTCTGGAGTTGAAACTAGACATTTTTGTTTGAAAAGCAAATTGCTAATACCTATGTTTTTACTTATAATATTGCAATGGTTTTAAGCTTAATGGTTTGTGCTCATTGTGGCATTTCATTAAGCATTTAGCTATGCTTCTAAACATAGGAATATCGTTTTCATTCTGGAAAAAGGTCTAAATGTTTGAAAAACAGAATGCCGCTTTCAATCTTGAGTTTAATAACCATTCCTTGTTTTGCTGAATTTGGCACATTTTGGACATTGTAGACAAGTAACGTGCAGTTTGACTATTCATTTTTGCCATACACACTACCCCAACTATCAGTCCATAATTAGCCATCCCTATTTACTTTATATAGGCCCCTCATAATTTTATACACCTCAATTAAGTCACCCCTCAGCCTCCTGTGTTCCAAAGAAAACAACCCAAGCTATCCCATCTTTCCTCATAGCTAAATTTTTTCAGTCCTTGCAACATCCTCGTAAATTTCCTCTGCACCCTCTCCAGTGCAATCACATCTTTCCTGTAATGTGGTGATCAGAATTGTATGCAGTACTCAAGCTGTGGTCTCACTGGTGTTGTAAACAATTCTAGCATTACCTAAAAAAAACCCAGAAAGTGCTGGAAATACTCAGCAGGTCAGGCAGCATCTGTGGTGAGAGAAGCAGAGTTAACATTTCAAGTCTGTTACCTTTCATCAGTTCTGAGTATTTCCAGAACTTTCTGTTTTTATTTCAGATTTCCAGCATCTACAGTATTTTGCTTTTATTCCAGCATAACCTCCCTGTTCTTATATTCTATGCCTCAGCTAATAAAGGAAAGCATGTCATATGCTTTCGTAACCCCTTTATCGACCTGCCCTGCGACCTTTAACGGTCTGTGGATATATGCTCCAAGGTCCCTCTGTTCCTCCAAACTACTCAGTATCCTCCCATTTATTGTGTATTCCCCTGTCTTCTTGTATCTCCCAAAATGCATTACCTCACACTTCTCTGGATTGAATTCTATTTTCCACTTCTCAGCCCACCTGACCAGCCTACCATGTGGGACCTTGCCAAAAGTCTTGCTAAAATCCATGTAGACCACATCCACCTCATTGCCCTCATCAACACTACTGGTCACCTCCATGGAAAATTCAATCAAGGTAGTCAGACATGATATTCCCTTAACAAATCCATGCTGACTTTTCTTGATTAATCTATACCTTTCTAAGCCTATATAAAAAGGAAGAGAAGTATTATTTTGACCATAACTGGAAGTGGAGAAAAAGTTAGGATGTTTTTGAATCTTGCAAATATGAAAATGATGTTGATTTTACTAATGCCAAGTGTTTATTTTCTGATATCTTGAAAATGTAATTGAGCTTGTAGGATTTCTTAAAAATGCAATCTTCTGTTCAGTAAAGCTTTTTTAAGAAGGGGTGGGGGGCTGAAGAAACCTGGTCCAAGGAATCAAACTTTGTATTGCAACATAAACTCCAGATCCTGTAATGCCCAATCTGCCCCCCAGCAGGCTTTATGCCTGCTAATATCAGCTCTAATTTAAATAACGTTGAATCCAGCATTACTTGTGGGCAATCAGCCCAAATTCTCGCAGTACAGGTCCCTGCCACTTTCCAGAGCAGCTTGCGGAACCATCAGCGGAGGAACACATTAATGCGCAATGCAACTTCCTGTTTTCGGCACAAGTCTGTGCATGTGTGCAGGCCGGAAGTTACATTGCCATTCCAATCCTCAATAGTGGCCAACTTTCAGAGGCAACAAAATATGGGCCAATATTTAAATAAAAACTTAGGATACAAGAATAACATTTAAAGATACTCAGAATCTAAGCATAAATGTTCTTCAATTATCTCTTTTGCACTGCACAGCATGTTACTATCACTGGATCATTAACTTTAAGGTAGTAGCTGTCTTAATAAGGACCCCAAATTACCCTTCCAGTGATTACACCTTTGTTCTGCCCTGTGTTATCTGCCTCCAAATACAGCATGCATTTCAACCGGCCTGTTTCAGCTTCAGCCCAGCTCCAGCCACTGTTCTTTCAGATCACTTCGAAGAATAAGTTACAATTATAAGAAAACTGAAGTGATGCAATGTTGGGCGATCCCAAGCTGAAGCCATGAAGTTGGGGGAACTCTGGGTAAATAAGCAAATCTGAGCTATTTAAAAGAGAACATAACTATCAAGTTTTACCTGGAGATTACAGTGTATTCTACGAGTCTCTGAGTTTTTTAAAAGTTAATTTTTAGCTTTTGTTCATTGTTGGATTTATTTGTCTGCTTATCTTGACTTGCTTAAATTGGATATGGTACAAGAATTGTTTGTTTTTATCGGTTTATTTGAATCATGATGCACACGTAATCCTAAACTAAACTAAATCTTCTTGGCAAACTAGTTACCCATTTATTAGGATTTAGCTCAATGATAATTCATGTGGCATTTAAAAAACTAAAATCAACTTGATTATATTTGGAACTGTTTGAGTTCCGTTTCATATTTCTGAAACAAATAGTCTCTGGTAAAAATAAAAAATATTTACAATGTACAGTTTTGTTATCTGAACAAAATAAAGCGCTATGATATATATCTGGGGCACTTGCTATGCAACATGAGGACACAATGGCCTGGGTTTTGCAGTAATAATAATGGTGCAGCTATCAGCTCTCACCATTTAAGGAGTAAATCGGACTCCAATTTCTGCCTTCTGCAGTAAAACACAGAAATCCAGAAGTTGCTGTCTGAGTTACCCTGCCCCTCAAGCTTCCCTTCACAGGTATTGTGCCGATAGATTCAGCATCAACATACGTGAAGAACTCGAAGTTGCGGTACTTACTCATTAGTTCCCCATTAAACTCACCAGAAAAAAAGTTAGGGCTTGTGCATTCAGGTGCAAGTGAATTTTTAACTGTATGACAAGTCTTAATTACTGCCAGACAATATCTCTAGCCCTGAAAACTTAATTTTACAAATGTGGAGTTTCAGTCCTTCAGAATTTACTGTTTGAGATTTTTAAAAAATGAACATGAAAATAAAATGTTATTTTTTGCTTTTCTTTCTGTCGCTTGTCTCTCTCTACACTCACCTTTCTTTCCCTCACCTTATTTTGCTTTTTGCACATTACATTTAATTAAATATTGTAATTTGTAATTCCTGGTTTTGACTCTGCATGTCTCAGTGAGGATTCTTCAATCTGATTGGTTCAGGAGACACGCTAATGTTTGCCCTGCTCACACATGCCACAAAGAGGGCACCTCACTGAAAAAGATCTCTAAATACTGTAAGCTGCAACTCAAAAGCCAACAAAAAGACTTTGGGCAGCTGTAAAGGTGATAAGCGGCGAGCACTATTTCTTCGCCAATGTCCTCAAAATCAGGGCAATAAAAAATTAGATTGGAGCTCTCCTCAGATTCTATATCATCTCCCAAATTATCAGCAGGCCAATTACATAAAAAGTAGGATCTAAAATATAACAACACGTGTCATTGTAAATAATTGATTCAGTCAATAATTAAAATGAAGATTAAGTGAAATAAATGCCTCCGTGCCAGTTTGGACACTGACTGACGCAGGCAGCACTTCTACAACTGTTAAGTTCACAAGGTTAAAATTTAGTTCAATTTTTGCAATATTTACTCTCTCAATGAGCCACAGAGCTAAAATTTAAACCAGCTCTTACTAGCTATTAGCTAATTATTAAAAACAAATTTTCTTTTAACAGCTGCAAGAACAGAAGCTGAGAAATTGTGGATAATTTTTATATTTGTGCTGCCAGCAGACCTGTGGATAGTGCATGTCGAAAATTCAAGTCCACACTGCTCATGATTTTCCAATCACTTAAATAATGGTAGGAAAATCATACACACAATCAAACGCATCTGAATTTCCAACATTCGCTGCCAGAGGACAGAGCTTCCCACTGGGAGCACCAAATTGGAAAATTACCCCCATTGTGTCAAGCCCCACAGCATTACATAATATGCAGATCATAAATGGCCCATGACATTACTTACTCCATCTTTTGTATATTAGCAGTGTGCTTGAAATATAAACACTTATTAACTCGTGTGTGATTTTCTCAGAATTCGAAGATCTCAGATATTTCTGTTGTGTATATTTCGAGAGAAATGCAACAATTTCCAGAAATATGTATGCACTAATCCATATGGATTTCTAAAATTGTCATTGCATAGACAGTTGTGACGTGCTTTGCCTGACTGCTGAATGGATAAATGAAGCAGAAGGCTGAGTCATAAACAAGAACATACTAGGCTCAATCCCTGGTCTGTGATAAATTACTTTATCTCAGCATGGGGACATTGTAATTGGCTTCACTAATCCCAGATAGGAAGGGGGTGGGGAAGTTCAAACAAGGCCTCTGCTCTTGCTCAATAGCCAGACTCAGCTGGACTCTAAGGGCTGAATTTAGTGAGCCCGTCGTGGGTCCCAGCAGCAGACCCAGAAGTGGGCAGAGTCCCCGCAGCCGGCCCACCGCAATCATGCGGCGGGTGGTCACTTTACAAAATGGAGGCGCAGGGCCCAGCTAATTACGCGTGAGGGCGGGATTCGAGGCATCGAATATGGCGACAAATGACACTGGAGCTGGTGCTGCCGCCATATTTAAAGCTCTGCCAGCCCTGCTTTCATTGCTAACTTATATTAATTTACAGTTTCCCCGTCTCTGCTGCAGCTTTTGTTGTAGTAGCTGCTGGCCCTCTATCCTCAGGATGGCAGAGGCAAGACACAGGGTGGCCCACAGTTTAGCGATGCCTCCTTTGAGATTCTCCTCCAGGCTGCAAGGGAAAGGTGGGAGGTCCTTTTCCCCAACGATAGCAAGAGGAGGTTGCCCCAGCCTGACCAAGCAAGCCTGGATGGAGATTGCAGAGGAGATCAGCAGCCGCGGGGTCACCCCGCAAACATGGGTGCAGTACTGCAAGAGGGTCAACCACCTCCTTCATTTCACCAAGATGAGTGCTCCACACCCCTCTCCTTTTCAGGGTTCGCATGTGGCTACGCAGGAGGAAGTGGGACATGGGGAGGGAGGCAGCACAAAGACGCTGACAAAGGGGGTTAAGCATCACCGCATCCTGACAGAAGCATGGCTGCATCTCGACCACTGGCCACCTTCTTTCACAGCCCACCCCCATTAACTCCCCTGAGAGCTGACAGGAGGATGAGCTGTAGAGGAGACTCCAGCAGGGGATAAGGGGCTGCCACTAGCAGAACTGTAATGTTGATCTCTCTGCGAAGTATGACTATCTCCCTCTTTCCACTTGCAGGAAAAGAGGGCCCATAACAGCAGGGAGACATCGCAGAATGGCAGAGGAACACCAGATATCCGGCCTCTCTGAACAGCTGAGGAGGAGGCACTGGGATTAGCGGGGACCCAGGGCAGCCATTCAATAGCTGATGGTGAGACTGGAGTGTCCCTGCAAGACAGTGAGGATTGTTTTCAAACAACGTACAATTCACTTCTGAAGATCCACATCACGCACGGTTGGCATGACAAGATCTGCGCAGCCTAACCCTCATATATTTGTGTTCTCACATGCAGGTCAGTGTCAGCAAGAGACTCCAGATGAAGTGGAACATAATTCAACCTCTGAGGAGGAACCGCAGTCTCAGGAAGCACCGTCCCATGACTCTCCTGCACCCTCCACCAGCGCAGATACTTTCACTTTGTTGGGTTTCTGCTTCACTGTCGAATCAGGGTCACAAGCTGGTGAGAGCACCATACAAATGCACAAGCAGCAGGCTGAGACAGCCGAGGCAGCTGACAGTTGGAGGAATGTGAGTAGCCAGGCCTATGCTGATCCCCAGGCTGATGACGAGCCTCTGGTGTCGACAGCACAGGGCATGCTGGAGTTGCAGAGAGAGGTAAGGCAACATCTGGAGGAGATGCCAGAGGCCATGCGCAGCCATGAGCGGATGATGGAGGAGTCCATCCATGCCATGAGCATTGCCATGTCTCAGGTTTGAGAGTGCATGGCTTCCTCCATCGACAGGTTGGCGAACCTTATGGAGAACCAGATCCTGCAGATGTGCGTAGACCTGCAAACCATCACTTTGGCCATGAGCTCAACGCAGCAGTGGCAAAGCGAGAGAAGGACGAGGACCCTGGAGTCTTCTCCAGGTCCTCGTCTTTCTCTGGTCAGCAGGGAGGTTCAAATGATCCTTGAAAGGGAGGAGTGGCTGACCTCCACAGCTGGGGGTTCCTGTCAGAGTGGTCTGAGTGTGGACAGTGGCTCCTCAGCCCCTCTGCCAGTGAAATTAACTTTAATTGCGGAAAATGTTTATTCTATCATGTCTTAATTGTGAGATGTAGACTTCACCCTTCTCCCTTAGTGACTTCCAGTGTAGGCACTGCCCTCAATTGAGCAACGTCTCCCATGGGCCACAGCGGGTGGTTAAGCTGGGCGCTAGGCATGGAAATCAAATAGAAAGGAGCAACAGAGTGGATGCATTGAGGTGAGCCCTTATTGATTTCACTCTGTGAGGCCATCATGGTGGCTGGAAGTGGATAATTATGAGACTGTCTCTTGCCTCCTTGGCCTGTCGCTCAATGTGCCTGTCCTCCAGTGCAAGGGATTCAACATAGATTGATGGTTGCACATCACCCTCCTCTACGTCCTCCTCGTTTGTTGAGGAGTGGCGGTCAATCATGTCCTTGTCATGCAATGCCTCCCCCCTCTGCAGGGCAAGATTGCTCACCCACTGTTTTTTTTCATGTTTGTACTTGCGGCTGTTCAATTTTCAGTCCATTAACACCCTATCTGTACTCATGCTTTGTCTTTCAACACACCATTAACATATTGTTTGCCTTTGCTCCACGACCTTCTGGTCAGCTATTCTGTGACCATGTCCTATTTACACTTTCTCCTTTGTTATCTCTTGCCCCACCCCGCTTTACTTGCTTCTAACCTTTTACATTTCTAATATTTGCCAGTTCTGAGGAAGGGTCACTGACCTGAAACGTTAACTCCGCTTCTCTCTCCACAGATGCTGCCAGACCTGCTGAGTATTTCCAGCACTTCTTGTTTTTATTTCAGATTTCCAGCATCCGCAGTATTTTGCTTTTATTATAATTAAATGTTCTACGATTGAAATGGCAGTCCTGTTACGTTGGGGTAGCGATGTTGTCTTAGCGCTTTCCCGCCACTGACTAATTCCGGAACCGACGTAACAACGTCAAGTTTCTGGGCAGACGCATCTGACGCTATTCTCCAGCCTCCCATGCCCCCATTCCCACTCCAAACAGGCTCACTAAATTCAGCCCAAAATCTGCAGTATAACCAGCAGCAAACTCGTACTAGTCCACAGCTTTTCATGAAAGCTGAGTGCACCTCAAAGAAGTAGTCCCAAATCACTTCAGCTGCAGTATAGCTGCAGCCAAATGCAAAGCCATTTTTTAAACATCTGAAAATGAAACACTTGTTAAAAAAGTAAGCCAGCTGGATAGTTTTCACTTTTTAAACATCAAAATATTTACTAGACACGAACAGATCTCCAACTCTGTATTTAAGTACCAGTGGATCAATATTCTGCTTTCCCCCCAGTGTCAGAGTGTTGAGTGGGAGAATGTAATTTTTCATGCTGCTTACTCTCAGCATTCTCAAATTCGAGTTAGTGTAAAAACCATCAGTGTTGTATGACAGACCTCAAAATTAATTGCTTCTTCTTGCTGAACAGTGATGACATGGCAGAGGTTACAATGGTCGTTCTGCATAGAATTCCGAGCAAGTGAAGGATACAGGGCCGTTGGAGTTGTCATCAGAATGAACACAGCAGCATGTGAAATATTTGATGCTCTTGTATTTTAACATTGGGAGAAGTATAAGTTCAGTGTCGTGAGAGACATCTGAACTGGAGGAGTGAATATCACAGTATTCCTGTCTATATATGATCTCTCCTAATTGCCTACTTTATTTTACTTACAGTCCATGTTACAGTTACATTCTAAAAGTTGCATTTCCCTCCAAATACACTGCTGCAACTGCTTTGAAGTGGTGTCAAAGTATTTCCACAAAATATACACAGAACCAACTGAAATGCCAAATTGATGCCAGTTTGCTGCCCATTATGGGCGAATCTTAACAGGCCAACGGAGGCGGCTTTGGAGTCGGGGGTGTGGGGAATTTTTGAAAGTTGCGTGTCAGGTCAGCTCTCCAATGCATTCTCGCCTCTGATTGATCTTGGTGGAGGCAGACTGTCATGGAAACTTGCAACCCACTCCAAGGGGTCAAGCAGCCAATTAGAGCATTTAAGTTCCCACTTAGATGCCATTTCCAGAATCCGCCGGCATCACCCCGAAGACGGACAGGCCCCACGCTGAGGCCGGAACCCGGCAGCTACCTGGACACAGCCTCCTGGCGGTAGGCCGGGGGGGCTATCGGAGCCTCCTCTCAATCATCCAATCACTGGGCTGCTGGGATGAGAAAGCTACAGCCACAGCTACAAACAGTCCACTGATGGCCCTGACAGCTGTAGACATTCTTTGGTTTTAAATTTTCACCACACTTCAGAGGGTCCCGCCATTTTGAGGCATCTTGCAGTCCCCTGCCTCCTTCGGCAGCGCCACCTCTCCCGGTAGGGCTGCTGGCTGTCCTGTGCTGCATGCCCTCTGATTGGGCCTCTTGCCTCGGGAACCCTCCAGCTATCCTTAATTGAACAGTGAAGGCGGAGATGGCCTGTTAATTAGCCATGTCCCAGAAGATTCCAACTGTCGCATACCTCTGACCCTTACAGGATTGGGACCCAGAAATAGCCTCGACTCCTGAAATTCTTCAGAGACCATTAGATTCCATCCTGTGTGTCTAGCTGGTGTCTCTGGTTGGCAGCCAAGGAGAAATGTCTGGATAATTTTGTTGCCCCTCCCTACCCTGGAATTAGCGAGGCAAATTATAACACCTCCAATGTTAACCTTCCAATGTAACTGGCATTTAATATGGAAGTGCACAAAAACATGCAGTACCATTCAAAAGTAGCGATAATATGGTAACTCTCTGGTAATTTGCAATATATTTAGTTAGAAGCAACATGAGCACATGGGAGTGATTCATTTTCACTTCCTCTGGCTTGTGTGAAAATTATAACCTGCACCACTCCCATAAGAACATTTAAAAAGAGCGGGAAAGACCATCAGGTCTTCACTGCTTATCCTGTTCACTAGACAGAGTAACATAATATACTACCTCAGTTAGAACAAACTTGGAGTATTGTGTGCAGTTCTGGTCTCCATACTACTAAAAGGATATCGAAGCAGTGGAGGAAGTGCAGAAATAATTTACAAGGGTCTTACATGAATTGAAAGGATGCAACAATCAGGAAAGACTGTGCAAACTGGGGTTGTTCTCGGTGCAAAAGAGATGTGATAAAGGTCTTCAAAATTATAAAACAGATCAATAGGATGGATTTGCAGAAACATTTTCCACTTGATGGTGAGTCCAGTACAGAGGTCATAAATAGAAGATAGTCACAAACAGACCAAACAAAGAATTTAGAAGGAGTTTCTTTATAGAGTGGTGAGAATGTGGAACCCAGTGGTTGAAGCAGATGGATTTACTGCATTTAAGGGGAGGCTTGATGCATTGGGGCTGAAGGAAATAGAGTGATATGGAATCAGGGTGGGAAGAGGTAATTAGAGGAGGAGGAGGCTCATCTGCCCTATTAACGCTGGCATGGCCAGTTGGGTCAAATGCCATATTTCTGTGCTGTAGATTCTATATAACTATGTAACTGATATTTCCTCATTGTGGATAACCTCAACACTGTAAGACCATTCTCAAAGCTTATGATGCATTCACACTACAAGTGTAGCATCTGCTTGAAATGTTTTCAGCTTCATATCTTCACTAAACTTCAGGAGTTAAATCAAGTGTTCTGGCTCAGCCTGACTGTAAAGTAAAGCGGAGACAATATCCTTCAGAAAATCTCATTCCTTTGCACTGCTGCTGCCAGGTCAAGCCCAATTCAGGCAGCATTGAGGTTGCAACCAAAGTTAAACCACTTTGGACCAACACGATAGTCATATTGTGACTTCACCCTGAGATAGTTAAGTCTCGGTATCATTGCTATTGTCATTCTCTGTATTCTCTCTTGATCCTCAGTAGGGTTGTCTATTTTCCTTGAGCAGTCTCCCAGAATTGAAGGCTACTCTCCAGGGTTGCCAGTGGAACTTTGCACCTCAGATACTTTCAAGACAGGAGAAAACCTGAGAAACATCACTACAAATATCACAGAATCACAGAATAATACAGTGCAGAAGAGGCCCTTCGGCCCATCGAGTCTGCACCGATACATTAAAACACCTGACCTGTCTACCTAATCCCATTTGCCAGCACTTGGCCCATAGCCTTGAATGTTATGACGTGCCAAGTGTTCATCCAGGTACTTTTTAAAGGATGTGAGGCAACCTGCCTCTACAACCCTTCCAGGCAGGGCATTCCAGACTGTCACCACCCTCTGGGTAAAAAAGTTCTTCCTCAAATCCCCCTTAAACCTCCCGCCCCTCACCTTAAACTTGTGGCCCCTCGTAACTGACCCTTCAGCTAAGGGGAACAGCTGCTCCCTATCCACCCTGTCCATGGGCCTCATAATCATGTACACCTCGATCAGGTCACCCCTCAGTCTTCTCTGTTCCAGTGAAAAACAACCCAAGCCTATCCAACCTCTCTTCATAGCTTAAATGTTCCATCCCAGGCAACATCCTGGTGAATCACCTCTGCACCCCCTCCAATGCAATCACATCCTTCCTATAATGTGGCGACCAGAATTGCACACAGTACTCCAGCTGTGGCCTTACCAAAGTTCTGTACAACTCCAACATGACCTCCCTGCTTTTGTAATCTATGCCTCGATTGATAAAGGCAAGTGTCTCATATGCCTTTTTCAAAGAACAAAGAACAGTGCAGCACAGGAACAGGCCATTCAGCCCTCCAAGCCTGTGCCGATCTTGATGCCCGCCTAAACTAAAACCTTCTGCACTTCCGGGGACCGTATCCCTCTATTTCCATCCTATTCATGTATTTGTCAAGATGCCTCTTAAACGTCGCTACTGTACCTGGTTCCATCACCTCCCCCAGCAGCAAGTTCCAGGCATTCACCACCCTCTGTGTAAAAAACTTGCCTCCCTATTAACCTGCCCTTCTGCCTTCAGAGATCTATGGACAAACACGCCAAGGTCCCTTTGTTCCTCGGAACTTCCCAGTGTCAGGCCATTCATTGAATACTTCGTGTCACATTACTCCTTCCAAAGTGTATCACCTCACACTTTTCAGGGTTAAATTCCATCTGCCACTTTTCTGCCCATTTGACCATCCCATCTACATCTTCCTGTAACCTAAGACACTCCACCTCATTGTTAACCACTCGGCCAATCTTTGTGTCATCTGTGAACTTACTGATCCTACCCCCCCATATCGTCATCGATGTCGTTTATATAAATGACAAACAATAGGGGACCACAGATCCCTGTGGTACACCACTGGACACTGGCTTCCAGTCACTAAAACAGCCGTTTGTCATCACTCCCTGTCTCCTACAGCTAAGCCAATTTTGAATCCACTTTATCAAGTTACCCTGTATCCCATGTGCATTTGCTTTCTTGATAAGTCTCCCATGTGGGACCTTGTTTTGCTTGAAATCCGTGTAAACCACATCAACTGCACTACAAAGATGTTAAAATCCATCCAATAACTGGGGGTAGGAGGGAGCGGGAGAATGGGAAAGGCCCTGCACAGGTTGGGGAGCACAGATTTGAAACATGAAAAATTAACTTTCTGTCCTGCTGTAGTCTAATTTTCCCCTCAGTTTAGGTTACCCATGTGAAGTCCTGAAAAGGCAAACAGCCAGATTGGACACCAGCAATTGATTGACAGGAAGAGTGGGACAGGGCCAGAATACTTAAAAACACAGGGTGGAAGCAGTGAGAACTGATGGAAAATACAGGTAATGCAAAGGCAAAATATGAAATGCAAAAGAAATACATGGAATTTGAGGAACGTTCTCTTTTCATGAAGGAAAAAAAAGTTTGCCAGTAATCCAAAAACAGCTCAGGAACCAAGACTTGCCTTGATTTATAAATAATGTTGTAATTTAGTGCATTCTTTATACTTTACAAACAAAAAGACTGAAATATTTTATTTGGCCTTTGGTAATACATAGGCACAACTAAGATACAGGGGGCAAATATCACATGATCAATGTCACATGATTGAATACCACATGATCAAACTTTACACGATCAATAGTAATGAAACCTCTATTTACCTAGCATTCCCACTACTTAAATACAAATGCAATTCTGTTTCTTCAATAGAGTCAACACCACTACTTAGTGGGAATAATTTAAAATGACAATGCTTCATCAGAAAGCTGAGTTCATCCAAAGGTTCCTTCAATTGTTTTGGCATGAGGTTAGCATGCAGCAGCAATTAGAATGGGTCTATTTAATCAGTGCTCTAGGAGGATTATGTTGAATGCTTAAGAATTTTTACTTAATTCCCCCTACTGCTGTTTTACCCTGCACATATACTATGCATGTGAAATTATTTAACAACGTCAGATTTCTGTCATGAACTTAAACAAAGAACACATCTTTAAAAAACATTCAAAGAACTTACATCCACTGCAAAATGTTTAATGTCATCAAATATTAGATTAAACCCAACCTATTTATGCCAATTTTCTCCTTAAAGAAATATTAACTTTTTAATGCATTGTTATTTTTACTTGTTTCCATACATTATAACCATGATTACAGCTATAAAAGTACCACACTGGCTGTGAGTGCTTTGACAGTCCGAAGCTATGAAATACACTACAAAAATGCAAGTTGTTTTCTTTCTTCAGTTTCTACCACATTCTCATTGTTTTTGATGTTTGTGTACATCTGCCATCATCTGGCAGAGCACACAGTCTGAAATCTTTATCACTGAATCAGTAAGCTGTGACTCAGTTGGTAGCACTCTCGCCTTTGAGTCAGAAAGTTGTGGGTTCAAGTCGCACACCAGAGGTTTGAACACAAAATCTAGGCTGACATTTCAGTGCTGTATTGAGGCAATGCTATACTGCTGGAGTTGCCGTCTTTTATGAGACATTAAACCGAAGTCTCGTCTGCCCTCTCAAGCAGATGTAAAAAATCCCATGATACTATTGACAGGGGAGCTCTCCCTGACATTATAGACAATATTTATTCTCCTACTAAACAGGTTATCTGCTCATTATCACATTGCTGTTTGTGGGACCTTCCTGTGAGCCAATTGTCTGCTACTTTTCTTACATTCCAACAATGACTACATCTCTATCTTAAATTGCTGTAGAGCACTTTGGAATGTCCTGAGGTCATGAATGGTGCTATATACATTGGAAGTTATTTTCTTTCTATTTGATAACCCCATTTGCTACACAGCAATATCAAAGAGATGAATCAACTACTCATTTCCTCTGTGGATTAACATCACCCCCTCCACAAAGGTAATCAACCCAAGAGATGTAGGAATATAAGACTTTTTGGTTTCAGACCTGCATGCCAAGCACTAGTACTGTTAATTACAACAAATTTGTTTAAGTTCTTTATTCTCACCGGATCTTTGGTTACCCAATATTTCCTGAATGCGTTCAGCGTCTTCTACTATCAAGACTGATACAAAGGGCTGGATTTTACCTGCCCTCTGGAGATGGGCTAGGAGGAGGGAGGCTTTGTAAACTGGTGGTGGAAGGCATCAGGAGGGAATCCCATCGTCTTCCCGCCACCACAGGATTTTCTCAATGGCGGAAACCTCAGCAGTGCAGCAGAGGTGGGCAGCCAATTAAACCAATTAATAGGCTAATTATTGGTCACTTGCTGCCCCCGCCAGCTTTTACCAGTGTCAGGAGGGCCCACCATTGTGTGGGGAGACCATCAGGTAAAGCATGGCGGCCTCCCAGCGGGTTCCTGGCATGGGGGCGCTCCTTTATGGCTGCTCCATGGCCCAAGGAGGGGTTCCCCAGTGGCAATGTCTGCCCCCGCAGCTATGGCGTCACCGCTGGAAGATACACCCCTCTGATCGCTGCAGCCTGCCTGTCTGGCCCGACACGCTAAATAAACAATACTTACCTTGCCTTTAAGGGCGCCTCAACATGGAGGCACCATCTTCTTCATCCTATAGCCTCAACAGTAGCCACCTCTATCAGTGGTCACTGCCAAGGTTGCCAAGCTGCCGGCCCTCTGATTGGGCCAGCTGACAGCTCTGGAAGGTAGGTTACAATCCTCAATTGGACAGTGTTCCAGGTGGCAGCCTCTTAATTGGCCACTACCAGTAAAATGCTGCCCCGGGTTCCACCATCCATCTGTGTAGGCTTGGGCGCTACCTGCAGTCCTGGTGGTGGGACAACCCAGGCTTTGGTAAAATTCCAGCCAAAGTAATGTCTCTGCCATTTCGTTATTCCCCATTATAATTTCTCCTGTCTCTACCTCTAAGGGACCCATGTTTACTTTCACTAATCTCTTCCTTTTTATATACCTATAGAAGCTTTTCAGTCTGTTTTTATGTCTCTTGCTAGTTTAGTCTCATATTCCTTTTTCTCTTTCTATATCAATTTCTTGGTCATCACTTGCTGAATTCTAAAATCCTCCCAATCTTCATGTTTACTACTCATTTAGGCAACCTTATAAGCCTCTTCCTTTAATCTATTTTTAACTTCTCTTGTTAGCTACGGTTGGATCATTTTTCCTGGTGGGTTTAATTCCTCAAAGGAATGTACATTTGTTGCAAATTGTGAATTAATTCTTTAAATACTTGCCATTGCTTATCTTCCATCATATCTTTTAATCTAGTTTCCCAATCTACCTTATTCAGCTTGTCCCTCATACCTCCATCGTTTGCTATGTTCAGATTTAAGATTCTAGTTTCGGACTTTACTAAATCACCATCAAACTCAATATAAATTTCTAACATGGTGTGATCACACTTCCCTAAAGGTTCCTTTACTACGCCTATTATTATTATTAATTTCTCAATGCACAATACAAATGGTTCCTTGACATATTGATCTAGAAAATTATCTTGTTCCGATTCCATGAACTCATCATCCACACTATTACAGCAAATTTGGTTTGCCTAGTCTTTATGAAGATTAAAGGCCCACATGATTACTGTATTCCCTTGTTACGTGCACCTCTAATTTCCTGCTTTATACTCTGCTGAACACTTCAACTATTGTTAGGGGCCTATAAATTACTCCAAACAATGTCTTCTGTCCCTTGTTGTTCCTTAGCTCCACCCAGATTGATTCTACATTAAGCGTTAGGCTTCTTGAAGAGACAAGTCTCCATCAGAGAGCATCAATAAATACATTTAAAACACAGAAAACACTATTGCATAGGCAACTTTAATTATCTTCTTATGCATTTTGTAATTTTTAATGGCCTTATTATGTCAAATGATAGCCTCAATGTTATTCTAACCGCAAAAACTGGGCCAAATTTTTGTCTGCCATTTATGGAATATTGGAGATTCAGTATTTTGAAAAGAAACATGGTTGGCATGTTTTTTCAGAAAATAAGCTGAGTAAAATGCCTTTGCATTTTTAGAAATTTCAGAATTGGTATCAAGGTCTGAATAGCCACTCAACTTCCCTAATCTATATGTGTGATAAATATAAGAAAGCACAACTAATTAGTAAATCCATTCACTTTCGAGCAAAACCTGTCAGGAGTCCAAGTGACATCCGCAGCTCACTGCAATATGCTAATGAGGAACACGGCCCAATTTTAGGTGAACCTCAAGCTTCTGGCAACACTCTCAGCAAGTCGCCTATTTCAGAACAGAAAATAGGCCAAAACGAATTTCCATCCCGTAAATCAAGCTGCCTCAAAATTCCTGTGCCACTTTAAATGCAGAAGTAGCATTGCAAAAGTAATAATTGTGTGAAAAAAACCGAAAGCCAAAAATATCTATTTTGAAAATGCTCCAAGACAAAAAAAAATGCATTAACAATAAAATCAAAGACACCTGAACTTTAAGAGACTTCACTAAATTGACCTTGGCTGCTCAGCACTGGTGCAGATATTATGGCTGAGGGTGGAACTTCGCCCAAACTCATGAAGTTCAGCATGGGAAATGATTTCCATAATTTAAATATTTATTTGAGGTCCACACGGGCTCACTTTCAAGCCAAAAATATCTGTCACACATCTCTTTTTATGAGCTTTGTCCATTGCATGCAAGGCCCTCAGCTGTTTGCAGGGCCTCACAAAATCAGGGCTGTAGATTTTTACTGATAATATTTATTAGGCAATTGTTCCATTTGCAGTAAAATTTCTAAATGTAAATCTTCAGCCGTTTTGATTGTTACAGTCCGCCCTATCCCACATGAAGCCATATCTTTAAAGTGAAAGCAGCTGAACTAATGTCAATCTGTGGTGAGTCCAATCTCTGTGGGTTCCATTTACACCTTCTCTGTAATGTTTGTACTTATAACGACTCTTTTTGATTTGTTCTGCAAAGTACTTCTTGATTATTTTTATATCTTTTTTATTTTCAATGTTGATAAGTAAGCCATTATTATCCAAGCTTTGATCTCACTGTTGCCAGCACAGCTTTACTATCTGCTGTGATCTCTCCTCATTCCTCACATTAATAAGCTTTGAGTTGGCTTATCAGCACACATGCCATCTCACCATAACAACCAAACTACCAGTCTTTGCACTGTTGCCACTGTGCTCTGTTATGTCGACATTTCTCTGGCAAAAAATGTTGAGAACCAACAAAGCCCAATATTTATAGTCATTTAGTAGTACAGAACTTGAGAATTGCTGAAAATAGAGACATGTCGTCGAAGCTTTTCGTCTTGCACTCATCAGGACAATCCACAAGAATAACCAATGGAAGGGAAAGCAACAACTTATACTGCATGAGATGAGAGTGCTGATTGGTTGGCAAATGAATTCTGATTGGTAGAGGCATTGCCATGGAGAATGCACCACTTTACGGTGACTGACAGTCAACTGCCAAGGTTTGTTTGAAATTTAAACCAGGCAGCTTGACTCTGATTGATCAAGGCATTGCTCTGAGGAATGAACCAGCGAATGGCTGCCACTTATTTTGTTCAGCTGAAACAGGCGCAATGTTTGTACATATTTCTCTCTGCAAAGAATACATTAATATATGTAACTTCCAGTACGCGCAAATGCGCCACACTGCAAGCCCTACTGACAATCTTAAATTGGTTCTTAGCATAATTCTTAGCACGCTGTGGATTATTTAGCAAATGTTGTCCAATCGCGGAATCACATCTCATGTTGGACAGTGTGTTTTACTTGTGGATTGTCCTGATGAGTGCAAGGCGAAAAGTTTCGACAACATGTCTCTATTTTCAGCAAAGCCCAATATATTTTTCCATCATCTGACTGAAATTCAGTTTTCAAGCACATTTTTTTCTTCACTGAAACCACTGAAAGCAAGAGCAGCTGAGTACATTCAGTCCTCAGTAACAAAACACTCAGTCATATCAGACCACTAGGAAGTCCTACATGACTGCAACAACAACCCCAGCCCTGTCGACCCTGCAAAGTCCTCCTTACTAACATCTGGGGGCTTGTGCAAAAGTTGGGAGAGCTGTCCCACAGACTAGTCAAGCAACAGCCTGACATAGTCATACTCACGGAATCATATCTTACAATGTCCCAGACACCACCACCACCATTCCCAGGTATGTCCTGTCCCACCGACAGGACAGACTCAGTAGAGGTGGTGGCACAGTGATATATAGGCGAGAGGGAGTTGCCTTGGGAGTCCTCAACATTGACCCCGGACCCCTTGAAGTCTCATGGCAACAGGTCAAACATGGGCAAAGAAACCTCCTGCTAATTACCACTGACTGCCCCCACTCAGCTGATGAATCAGTACTTCCCCGTGTTGAACACCACTTGGAGGAAGCACAAAGGCAAGGGTGCAGAATGTACTTTGGGCCGGGGACTTCAATGACCACCACCAAGAGTGGTTCGGTAGCACCACTACTGACCGAGTCCTAAAGGACGCAGCTGCTAAACTGGGTCTGTGGCAGGTGATGAGGGAAAAAAAAAGAGGGAAAAACATACTTAACCTCATCCTCACCAATCTGCCTGTCACAGATGCATCTGTCCATGACTGTATTGTTAAGAGTGACCACTGCACAGTCCTTGTGGAGATGAAGTCCAGTCTTCATCGTGTTGTGTGGCACTACCACCGTGCTAAATGAGATAGCCTTTGAACAGATCTAGCAATGCAAAACTGGGCATCCACGAGGCACTGTGGGCCATCAGCAACAGCAGAATTGTATTCAACCACAATCTGTAACCTCATGGCCTGGCATATCCCCCACTCTACCATTACCATCAAGCCAGGAGATCAACCCTGGTTCAATGAAGAGTGCAGGAGTGCATGCCAGGAGCAGCACCAGGCATACCTCAAAATTAGGTGTCAACCTGGTGAAGCTACAACTTAGGACTACTTGCATGCTAAACAGTGTAAGCAGCATGCGACTGAGAGAGCTAAGTGATTCCAAAACCAACAGATCAGATCTAAGCTCTGCAGTCTTGCCACATCCAGTTGTGAATGGTGGTGGACAGTTAAACAACTAACTGGAGGAGGTAGCTCCACAAATATCCCCATCCTCAATGATGGGGGAGCCCGGCACATCAGTGCGAAAGATAAGGCTGAAGCACTTGCAACAATCTTCAGTCAGAAGTGTTGAGTTGATGATCCATCTCGGCCTCCTCCTGAAGACCCAAGTATCACAGATACCAATCTTCAGCCAATCCAATTCACTTCACGTGATATTAAGAAAAGGCTGAAGGTACTGGATACTGCAAAGGCCATGGGCCCTGAAAGCATTCCAGCAATAGTATTGAAGACTTGTGCTCCAGAACTAGCTGCACCCCTAGCCAAGCTGTTCCAGTACAGCTACAACACTGGCATCTACCCAGCAATGTGGAAAATTGCCCAGGTGTGCCCGGTACACAAAAAGCAAGACAAATCCAACCCGGCCAATTACCGCCCCATCAGTCTACTCTCGATCATCAGTTAAGTGCCGAAGGTGTCATTGAAAGTGCTATCAAGCGGCACTTGTTTGGCAATAACCTGCTCAGTGATGCTCAGTTTGGATTGTTCCAGGACCACTCAGCTCCTGACCTCATTACAGCCTTGGTTCAACCATGGACAAAAGAGCTGAACTCAAGAGGTGAGGTGAGAGTGACTGCTCTTGACATCAAGGCAGCTTTTGACCGAGTATGGCATCAAGGAGCCCTAGCAAAACTGGAGTCAATGGGAATCAGGGGGAAAACTCTCTGCTGATTGGAGTCATACCTAGCGCAAAGGAAGATGGCTGTGGTTGTTGGAGGTCAATCATCTCAGCTCCAGGACATCACTGCAGGAGTTCCTCAGGGTAGTGTCCTGGGCCAAACAATCTTCAGTTGCTTCAATGACCTTCCTTCCTTCAATAATAAGGTCTGAAGTATTTGCTGATGATAGCACAATGTTCAGCACCATTCATGACTCCTCAAATAATGAAGTAGTCCATGTAGAAATGCAGCAATCCTGGACAATATCCAGGCTTGGGCTGATAAGTGGCAAATAACATTCGCACCACACAAGTGCCAGGCAATGACTATCGCAAGCACGAGTCAATCTAACCATCTCCCCTTGACATTCGATGGCATTACGATCGCTGAATCCCCCACTATCAACATCCTGGCGGTTATTATTGACCAGAAACTACTGGAGTAGCCATATAAATACCAGGGCTACAAGAGCAGGAGAGAGGCTAGGAATCCTGTGGCAAGTAACTCACCTCCTGACTCCCCAAAGCCTATCTACCATCTACAAGGCACAAGTCAGGAGTGTGATAGAATACTCTCTACTTCCCTGGACAGGTGCAGCTCCAACAACACTCAAGAAGCTTGACACCATCCAGAACAAAGCAGCCCGTTTGATTGGCACCCCATCCACCACCTTCAACATTCACTCCCTCCACCATCGACGCACAGTGGCAGCAGTGTGTACCATCTACAAGATGCACTGCAGCAACGCACTAAGGCTCCTTAGACAGCACCTTCCAAACCAGCGACCTCTACCACCTAGAAGGACAAGGGCAGCAGATGCATGGGAACACCACCCAAGTTCCCCTCCAAGCCACACACCATCCTCACTTGAAACCATATCGCCGTTCCTTCACTGTCACTGGGTCAAAATCCTGGAACTCCTTCCTAATAGCACTGTGGGTGTACCTACAGCCCAAGGACTGCAGCAGTACAAGAAGGCAGCTCACCACCATCTTCTCAAGGGAAATTAGGGATGGGCAATAAATGCTGTCCTAGCTAGCAAAACCCACATCCCATGAACAAATGAAAAAAAGCTCAGAGGGTAGTGAGTCTTTAGAATTGTCTATCGCAGGGGGTTAAGGATGTTCCTTTGTTATGTATATTTAAAGTTGAGACAGACAGACTTTTGGTCTCTCAGGGAATCAAGGGATATGTGGTGTGGGTGGGAAAGTGGAGTTGAGGCAGAAGATCAGCCTTGATCGCGTTGAATGGTGGAGCAGGCTCAAGGAGCCATACAGTCTACTCCCGCTCCTATTTTCTATGTTTTTATGTTCTTGTCACCAGCAAAGTTTTATTCCACCGCAATCAGTAACCTCATGGCCTGGCATACCTCCTGCTTCCATCACCATCAATCCAGATGACCAACTCTGGTTCAATGAAGAGAGTAGAAGAGCATGCTGAGAGCAGCACCCGGTATATCTGAAAATGAGCTGCAAATCTGGTGAAGGTACAACACAGGACAACATGCATTCTAAACATAGACATTTTACCACTGCTGCGTGTAAATCAAGAGTTATCATTCCCTTTGAAGACGTTAGTGATCAGTGTTGGGGGTTCCATTGTGCCAAAATGAAAAGGGCAAGGTTTCTGCCCTTATTAGGTCATTACATTTTTCCCAGCACTGTTCTGCTATTCTGGGATGGAAGAGGTGGCACTCCACACCACCGCCACCTTCCTCCATGTGGCTCGAGATGACTATCTTCAGTTGCTTTCATCTCTACGAGCCTAGCAGCTGATCCCTCCTCTGTTGAATCTCATCCAGAAGTTTATGTAACTCTGCATCAGAAAATTTTTGCCTAGCGGTGTAACTAAGTGATAAGTGGAGCCTTGGGTTTTTGGTCCCTGTTCTCTAGGGCTGTATCCTTCAGAGCTCCAACATTATTTATACCGAAATGTCAAAAAAAGGATCATATAAAATAAGCTAAAGCAAAATTACAAAGTAAAAGTAACTCCATCATCACTTACTCCTTGGATAAATGGTACCATTTTATCTACTATTGTTCTATCAAACTATGCAATCTATCAAGGCGGAAAACAAAGACAAAAACACATCGTGTCCTGAACAGAGAACTCTTCTTCGCTGATGATGCTGCGCTAGTCACTCACACGGAAACTCAGCTACGAAGACTCATGGACTGTCCCTCCCATGCCTGTAACTTGTTCTCATTGACTATAAGAGTCAAGAAAACCGTGGTCATGGGAAAAGCTGTTGCATCTCCGACCCTGATCACACTAAATTACACCCCACTGGAAGTAGTTAGCAAATTATGCTACCTTGGGTCCACGGTGACAATCTGTCCCTTAATGCAGAGCTCAATACACACATAGGGAAAGCAGCTACCATCTTTGGCCAACTTGCAAATGGAATAACATCAAGCTGACCCTTAGGACCAAGCTCATGGTTTATAAGTCCTGTGTTCTCAGCACCTTGCTGTATGGCTGTAAAAATGGGTGACCTACAGCTACCAGGAAAAGAAGCTCAATAATTTCCATCTTCACTGTCTGCGTCGCGTTATGGGTATATCCTGGCAGGACAAAATCACAAATATGGCAGGCCTCTCAAAGGCAGAGCTCCCAAGTGTGTTGGCACTAATCAAACAGAGGCGGTTTCGCTGGATCGGACATGTCCACAGGATGGAAGATGATCGCATACCCAAGAACCTTATGTATGGTGAGGTAGCCAGGGCCAGATGACCAGTGGGGTGCCCAAAGCTTCGCTTCAAGGATGCTTGTAAGCGTGACATGAAGGCACAAATGTTGACCATTGCACTTGGGAGTCACTAGCTGGCGAAAGAGGGAAATGGCGACACATCCTGTGAACTGGTGTGCTCTACCACAATAACCAGTTGCTACAGTAGCTTGGCAATAGGCGCCAACATCAAAAACAATAACTCACAGCATCACTTGACAGCTTCACGTGCAGCACTTGTGGCAGAACCTGCCTCTCAAGGATTGACCTTCACAGCCATCAACAAAGCTGCACCAAGAGAAAACACCCCACCTCAATGGATTGTTTGCTGTGTGTCCATCATCTTTCATAGATGGAAGGATGCCAACCAACCAATGGTTGTTTTGAATATGATCATTGTAGTGTGATTATGGCCTGAAGCTTGAAAGCATACTGTGCTGATAGATTACTGATTTGTTTTTTTTACTTTATATGCCATTGGTGTAATGTGCTTATAAGTATAAATATTAGAGTGGAAGGTAAAAGTAACACCATTTGCAACTTCTAAACAGACAAATTTGAGGATATGGATGTTTGTTACTAATGGCAGCACAAGCCCATCTGAAACTACCCTTTCTCTGCCACATTGTGAAAACCTCTAATTTAGCCTGACATATAATTTCAGAGATTTTCTTCAATAGGTTCTATGAACTTGAACTCAATAATTTGTTATATTAATACATAGTTTGTATCCTTAAGCTTTATACACTGGGTTTTAGAAATTCAATGGAGCTACTGTAAGAGCAAATCATTTATTTTAATAATTCTTATTTTAAACTACAGGAATTTCCTTTTCGGGTTTCCTGAAGCCAATTCATGGCAGTGTCTTTGCAGAATGCAAACTAACCAACTGACTTCCTCACTCCTTTGGATTAATTGGGTTTCCCCGGCACAATCAAACCTGACTAAAAGGTAACAATTGAGATTTTACTCAAACATATATTCAAACCCATGAAGGGAAACCAACAGTAAAGCTCACATTCGACAAACTTCCTTTTGCACAGCTCAAACTGTAAAAGTAGCTGAAATCTTCAGAAGATAAATCTAATTAGGAAAAACTACACTGGCCTGTCCTGTCTCCACCCTCTCCCGAGTCTGCACTAATTACTTTGGCTGTGAGGCTCAGCAGGGCTTCCATAAATAATTCTAAACGTTAAATATGGATAGCTTGTTTAGAAGTGCATCTGAATTTACAAAAAACATATATACATTCCTGCTGGAAAAAAATTTCAAGTTGTCATTGCAAGGTTTGAATTTTTTAAAAACTGAGCTGCTATATGCACTGTATGGATAGTGAAATCAAGATTTCTTTTCTAATATTGGCATCCTTGGAAAAACAGTTAGAACATGGGCATTTTTTCTGAAAAAAACAGAATGATAGAGACAGTTTGTGAAGTCTTTTCAGAATACAATTTGACATGAATTGGGGCAATCCACATATATTTGGAATTGATTTTGCAGAATTAGTCCAGCTATGAAGACTTTAACCATCACCTGGATTGTAAGAAAGGACAGCCATATCAGCAAACTTTGGAAACTGCACCATTTGTAGTTTACATGGATTAGTGCTTTGAGAAGTTTCTCAGAGGCATGATAAGGTGATACATAAGGCATGATAAATGCAAGTCTTTTTTCATCAGACCCTCAGAATCCAATATCTAACTTAGAATGTCTGAAAGCAATATCCCTCAAGGTGGGATCCCCAATGTTTTTCATGCTCCAGAATAGCCTGCACTGTCATTATTCAATAGGCCTGAACTTCCACTCACCTTTTCTATTTAATACACTTTGGAAAATATAGTTTTTTGGGGGGAGACCAGGCAATTATCGGTGGCATAAATTAAACATGTGAATGCTGGAACATTAATTTATATCATCCTCAAGAGTTTTGTTTTTCTAAATACTGGAATTCAAATTTGTGAATAAATAAAATAATGGCCGCATATGGGGACACCACAAGTCCAAGCCAGAATGGAGATGATTGGATAATTCCCCTGTCAATCATGCCTGAAGACTGCTGTTAAGTGACTAGGATTGATTTTACCCACTTAATTTGTATTAAGTAATTTTCCTCCACACAAGATCAGGGGGCAGGTTGTTCAACCTTGCCCGTCTAAGAGCGAAGTCCAAAGTACGGAAAGTCCTCATCAGAGAACTCCTCTTTGCTGACGATGCTGCTTTAACATCTCACACTGAAGAATGCCTGCAGAGTCTCATCGACAGGTTTGCGTCTGCCTGCAATGAATTTGGCCTAACCATCAGCCTCAAGAAAACGAACATCATGGGGCAGGATGTCAGAAATGCTCCATCCATCAATATTGGCGACCACGCTCTGGAAGTGGTTCAAGAGTTCACCTACCTAGGCTCAACTATCACCAGTAACCTGTCTCTAGATGCAGAAATCAACAAGCGCATGGGTAAGGCTTCCACTGCTATGTTCAGACTGGCCAAGAGAGTGTGGGAAAATGGCGCACTGACACGGAACACAAAAGTCCGAGTGTATCAGGCCTGTGTCCTCAGCACCTTGCTCTACGGCAGCGAGGCCTGGACAACGTATGCCAGCCAAGAGCGACGTCTCAATTCATTCCATCTTCGCTGCCTTCGGAGAATACTTGGCATCAGGTGGCAGGACTATATCTCCAACACAGAAGTCCTTGAAGCGGCCAACATCCCCAGCTTATACACACTACTGAGTCAGCGGCGCTTGAGATGGCTTGGCCATGTGAGCCGCATGGAAGATGGCAGGATCCCCAAAGACACATTGTACAGCGAGCTCGCCACTGGTATCAGACCCACCGGCCGTCCATGTCTCCGTTATAAAGACGTCTGCAAACGCGACATGAAATCGTGTGACATTGATCACAAGTCGTGGGAGTCAGTTGCCAGCATTCGCCAGAGCTGGCGGGCAGCCATAAAGACAGGGCTAAATTGTGGCGAGTCGAAGAGACTTAGTAGTTGGCAGGAAAAAAGACAGAGGCGCAAGGGGAGAGCCAACTGTGCAACAGCCCCAACAAACAAATTTCTCTGCAGCACCTGTGGAAGAGCCTGTCACTCCAGAATTGGCCTTTATAGCCACTCCAGGCGCTGCTTCACAAACCACTGACCACCTCCAGGCGCGTATCCATTGTCTCTCGAGATAAGGAGGCCCAAAGAAAACTGTCCTCCACTCACTGTATTTTGGAGAAATAATCCTGATGTACTCAGGAGACTATGCTATAGTCTCCATCTCTGCTAGCTGTTTGCTGTAGTTTATGAGTAAATTAAAATCACACTTCTTGTCCCACCTGCAACTCATTGGCTAACACAGCAATGTCAATATTCATTCTGTAAATGTAAATAAATAGATGGAAGGCAGGAAACTGCAGCCTATGGTCTTCTCGATGACCATAATTGCTCCCTTGGCAAAGTAGTAAGCAGGCAATTCAAGTGGGTCGATTGGATTAGTTACATTGTTTTTAATTCTAACTGAGAAGGAAAATCAATCATTAATGAAAGGATCTCTCACCCACCAGGCTAGTTAAAACAACATACTGACAGAAGTAAATGAGGTCAAGTTCAAACTGGCCTTGCAATAGAAACTCAGACGTATTTTGGGAAGGCAATTAAGCAGGCAGAACAGTGCCACCATCCCAAGGGAAATTTTCATGTTACTTTCACATTAACTAAAAAAGTCCACCTCTCTTAAATAACAGATTTGTCTGCCATCACTTCAATGTGAGCCAAAATATTATCGAGCTAATGGATTACAGTGGTGCAGTGGTTAGCATCGCAGCCTCACAGCTCCAGGGACCCGGGTTCAATTCTGGGTACTGCCTGTGCCAAAGACTTGCAGGTGATAGGTAAATTGGCCATTGTAAATTGCCCCTAGTGTAGGTAGGTGGTAGGAAATATGGGATTACTGTAGGGTTAGTATAAATGGGTGGTTCTTGGTCGGCACAGACTCAAAGGGCCTGTTTCAGTGCTGTATCTCTAAATAAATAAAAGACTAAGACATCTTTATTGAAAGACCATGGCTGGAATTTTACGGTGGGAGGATGGGAGCCTCCGAAGTAAAAGTCAGTGGCGAACCCGCTTCGGCCTTACCTGAGGATCCGTTCCGTATTTTACAGGTCCCCAGGTTTTAATTGTGCCAAGGCGGGACTTCCACCCGCTTGAGGTAGGAAGTCCCGACTCATTGAGCTGCCGGCCAATCAGCTGGGACAGCAGCCCAGTCGAAGATAGAAGAAGACGTGGAGCCGGATGGAAAGATAAGTTTTGGTTGCCTCGCCAGGGGTAGTCAGTTGGGGGGAAGGGGGGGGGGGCATGTTGGGTGCTGGGGGTGGTTGGGGTAGCAGGGGCAGCACTCCATCGGGTGCCCCGGGATGATCGTCAGCCGCCTGGTTTTCCCAGCTCCAGGACGCCCACTTGCCGCGTTAAATTCGCATGGAGGTGGGCAAAGGCCCTTAAGTGGCTGCTAAGTGACCACTTAAGGGCCTTGATTGGCCTGGGGCAGGCGGGCTGTTTTTCGCACCCTCCTCCCCACCCCCCCCCCCCCCCCCCACCCCCCGCCCTACGTAAAGGGTGGCGGAGGCGGGAGCGGGTGTGGAAAGCCTCCTGCTCCATTTTACCCGGCCCCCCCCCCCCCCACTGCCACCATCCCACTCGTTGGGGTGGGGTAAAATTCTAGCCCATAAATCAGTTTGCTGGATAGAAATAAAGGGTTGATGCATCCAAAAAAAACATCAAAGCAGTTTCTGACTAAATGTTATCGTTTTCAGATTGTTACTTTATACACACAGAGAGCAATTAAAAAAGCCAGTACTCCGTTCAAATGGAATTTTTCATTTCAGTTTAGTAGAAAAATATGTGAAAGCATGCAAAACAAATCAATACAGAACAAAAACAGCTGTAAGTACATGCTGTAAAAGACTATGGAGCCGATCCTCATTGCCTCTGCTGTATGGGAAAGGAGTGCAAGCGCTTCAAATATTGTGCTACTTGTCTTACTGCCCCCTTCCCGCTCCACCTGCCACCATTTCCCACTGGTCCTAGAAATAGGTGGCCAGCGCACCTGACTGTTCAGTCGGGCACTTCATTAAGAAATGCAAATTGGAGGCTGTGAGATACCTAGTGCCCGATGCAATTTCAGGCACTAGTGGGCAAACGCATACTGCACATGCTCTGGTAGTAGGTATACAGCGGCCTAAGCACCAGTCCTTAAAGGATTGTTGTAGGCTGCTCACAAAAATGTTCCACTTCTATTTATAAAAAATGTATTTGATGGGGCAAGAGAAGCTTGACTGCTCCCCCTGGCCCCACAAAAAATCTTCCCAGCTCTCTGCCCCAATCCTGTGATTGCCTCCCACCTTCTTTTAAGTTCCAACTTCTGGTTTGGCTCCACAGAGCAGCCACTGTATTTCCTGAGGCTCCCGATGACCGACAAGCTACCTGTGAGCATCAGAAGGAAATGAGGCATGAGCATCAAAATAATTTGAGTGCTCTGCCCACTGCCTCCACAACACCCATCAATAATGAACACTCACCCTTACAGGCTTTAAACAGAGAAAGTACAAAATGTGCTCACTCCACTGAAAAAATATGGTTGCAAAGGTCTTCAGGGCTTTAGCGTCCAGTGGGGTAGCCAGTTTTCATCCAGTACAGGGTACCTCTCTTTCGGAAAAACTCAGCAATTAGTGAATAGATTTTCCCAGAGACTTTAAGAATGTTTGTGGTAAAACATTTTAACCAGATGGCTTTATAAAAAATTGTTGCAAATAGTTTCCAGATCAGCTGTCACTTTATACTTCAACTGTTACTGTTTTTATTGTAAACAATTGTGTCTGATTTTGTTGCTCTCAATGCCAAAGTGCTTAACCTTTCATAATCTAAAATAACTTCTCAGCTTTTGTTTTGTATCACACCTGCAAAACAGTTTTTTGCTATGTTTCTCATAATTAGCTACACCATTCAATTTGTTAAATTCAGATGTCTTTATTTGTGAAAGACTAAAACAGCAAAAAAAGTTTAGAATTTTGTGAAATACTGCTGAAATTCTGAATGGGTAAATGCTGAAGGTTATAAAGTTGGTGTGCAGCAATTATTTTATGCTTTAACAATGGAGAAGGCTCTATCCTCTGTACACAACAGTCACAAACATCTTAGTCAGTTTTCCAGTTTCAATGATTTTTGATAAATGAGTTTTTAATGTTCCACCTTTGTTGAAGAGCAAGTTAACAACCAGCTGCCAGACTTTAACTGATGCCACTCTTGGTCCAACATGAAAACACTCAAATCTAGATTATCCAATTGATGTCATTTTAACACCAGCATTGATGTGTTGATTGAAAAATCTAGCCTAATTATTTCATCTGCTCTCCAATTTCATTAACTCCTTGGGCTGAATTTTGACCAGTCATCTGAGCAGAATGGTGGCATGGGGCAGGGGGGGGAGGGACAGAGAATCGCGTTGGAGGTGTCCACCTGCAAATCCGGCGTCATGCCACTGTTTCCAGATTTAGTCAGCGGTGGAAAAGCACCAAGGCAGAGCTGCTGCCCCAACAAGACGGGAAAGTATTTTAAATTGTTGAGCAGTTAATTTCAATGCATTTGCATCTAATTTGTCACGATTCAATGCGGGGCTTAGGATTAAGTGAACAGTGGGCGGCACTCACATTCCTTTGGGTTCACGAAAGCTGGCAGCACCAAGGCGAGGCTGCAGTGCCGCGATGGGTAGGCAGCTACGAACAGAGCTGCATAGGGGAAGACAGAGTATGGAGGCCATTTTCAGACTGTAGTGCTCTGTGCTCTGCAAGGGGGGGTTTGGGATTTTGGGGGCTCTGCAAGTGGGATCGGGGTCTTGGGGAATCTGCAAGGGGGGCCGGGGTCTCGGGGGCTCTGCAACAGGGGGCTTGGGTGAACAATCTGTTGGGTGAGATGTGTGCTTGCCAATATTGCTGGATGAGAGGGTTAGCCATCAGCAGGGTGGGCACTGAGAGCCATCAAGGATTCTTCCACACCCTTCTTTTTGGACCTCTATGGCATGATGGGCACCTCTGACAGAGGGAGGGCCAAGAGGCAGCTGTGCCTGCCCATGAAGCTTGACAACAAGAGCAGCAGCAGTCAGCCATGCCAAGAAGGGCCCACCAGTGCCAGAGAGTGTACCAAACTTGTATCAGCTACTTCTAAATGTCTGAGCAGCAGTGTCAGTGAAGACTGCGGCTCTCCAGAGAGGCTGTCACCAACTTATGTGCCCTGCTGAAGGATGAGTTGTGACCCTTGGGATTCACCCTATGCCAATGGCCCTGAAGATCACCGAGGCATTAAACATTTATGCATCTGGATCATTCCAAGGATCCACCACGTGTGCAGACTGCAGCCCACTGCTGCATCAAGGAGGTGACCAATGCCATGTGCAAGAGGGCTGGCGACTATGCGCGCTGCCAGACTGACCCTGACAGTCAGGCCGAGAGAGTCATTGGATTTGGGGCCATCGCTGGATTTGCCTGGGTGCAAGGTTTGATAGATTGTACATGTGGTCATCAAGGCTCCCACGGACCAGCCAGCTGCCTCATCAACAGGAAAGGCTTCCATTCAATCAACGCTCAACTGGTCTGTGACTACTGAAAGAGTTTCCTGCAGGTGCGTACTTGCTTCCGGGGAAGCAGTCACGACGCCTACATAGTTCAACAATCCCAGGTGTCACAGCTTTTCTGGCCCACTGCTCGCCTTCAGGGATGGATTCTCAGAAGACTTGGCTTCAGATGTCTGTGAGGAACCCGCAACAGAGGAAAGGTACAACACTTGCCACGGCTCCACCTGAGCGACCATTGAGCATGTCATTGGGTTGCTGAAGATGAGATTCCGCTGCCTGGATTGATCTGATGGAGCCCTGCAGTTATGTCCCAGCAAGGGTCTTGTGTAGCGTGGTGGTCTTTTGTGCTCTGCACAATCTAGCAATGCAGAGGGGCGAGGCCTTGCATGACGATGAGATGCCTGAGCGACACTCCTCCACCAATGAGGAGAACAGGGAGGAGGGGGCAGATCAAGCAGCATTGGATGTAGAAGCCCTTGCACCGGAGGCCAGGCAGATTGAGTGACATGCCAAGGAGGCAAGAGACAATCTCATAATTACCCGCTTCCAGCCACCTTGATGTCCACTCACAGTGAGACCAATAAAGACTCACCACAATGCATGTAGTCTATCGCCTTCTTTCCATTTGTGTTCCATACCCAGCACCCATGAGATCATATTTAAATGAGGGTTGTGTCTCCATTGGCATCCACTAAGGGGGAAGGGGGAAGTCAGCAGCTCATAATTAAAGCATGATAGAATAATCACTTTTACACAGTGAACGTTACTGGCTTGAATTTTATATGAAGCATCGCATGTCAGATATCAACCACCCGTGAATCCTCAAGTATTTCTAGGTGCTTTTCTTTATACACTTGCGAGTGCTTCTACAAGGTGTGAACCCATTGCCAGCTGCTGGGATGGAGGCAGGCTGCTGATCATGCTGCCCCTTGGCCTGATAACAAGTTCAATGGCTGTCCTCTGGCTGCCTGAGGCCTGGAGAGCCCTGGCTGCCTGATGGTTTCCTGCACTGTTGCAGGACTCTCCTCAGGCGTGGAAGCTACCGGAACTGGGCTCACTGACAGAGGGGCTGAGGAGCCGCTGTCCACACTCAGTCACCCTGAAGGGAGCCCCCACCAGCCTCTCTTCCTCTCTTTCAAGGCTCACTGCAACCTCCCTACACACCAGAGCTGGAGAAGACTCAAGGTGCCTCGTCCTTCTCTCTCTTTGCCACTGCTGCGTTGAGCTCATGGCCAAGGTGTGCAGGTCTGCGCGCATCTGTGGGATCTGGTTCTCCATGAGAGTTGCCAACCTCTCGATCGAGGAAGCCATCACTCACATGCCTGAGACATGACAGCGCTCATGGCATGGATGGACTCTTCCATCGTCCGCTCGTGGCTACGCATGGCCTCTGGCATCTCTACCAGATATTGCCTGACCTCTCTCTGCAACTCCAGCATGCCCTGTGTTGTCAACACCAGAGTCGCGTCATCAGCCTGGGGCTCAGTATGGGCCTGGCCACCCATAGTCCTTCGACTGTCTCGAGGCCTCGATTGTCTCAGCCTCAGCCAGCTGCTCGGACGCTTGTGCACGCCTCCCTCCCCATGTTGTGCTGCCTGCCATGTACCCGCAAACAAGCCACAAAAGGAGAGTGGTATCAAGCCAACCAAACGAGGTCATTCACTCACCTCCTGCACTGGCTCCATTTCCGAGGAGTGCATATCTGGGGGGAGTGACCCCCACGGCTGCTGACTTAGAACATAGAGCTTCCTCTGTGATCTCCATCCAGGCTTACTTGGTCGGGTGGGAGGGTCTCTTCTTGCCATTGCCGGGGAAGAAGACTCTTGCCTTTAACTTGCAGCCTGGAGGAGAATCTGCAGGGAGGCATCGCTAAGTCATGGGGCCACCCAGTGTTTTGCCTTGGACATGGTCCCAGTTCTATTCGGCTGTGTTCTAAAGGCCGATGGTCCTGGTGCAGCGGCGTCCAGGAGTTGCAGTCACAGGAACCTGCAGCTACAGCAGTGTTGCAGGGGGGTCCAACAGTTCAAAGTACCATCAAAGGGCTCCAGCAGTACTGCAAATTCACAGTCTCACTGAAAGGCAGCAATACAAGCAGGGCTGGCAGTGCTTTAAATATTGGGCCAGCTGACGATGTAATTCGTCCCTTGGAGCCTGCCCCCACGGCGTAATTGGACAGGCCTCCATTATTGTAATTGACCTCCTGCCATATGATTGCAGCGGGCCCACTGCACACATAATGAGTGGAGACAGCACCCACTTCCGCGTCCACTGCCAGGACCTGCGACGGAGTCAATAAATGCAGCCCCTTGTTGGCAAACACCTGGCCTCTACTGTGTCACATTCCAATCATTCTTTTGAAAATATTTATTTTGAGGACACTGTAAGAAGTTACAAACCAACATACAGCACCACAATATGGGAAACTCCAGTTCAATTCCACATTTTTGTGTGAAGACACTGACTAAAGGTTTAGAAATGCCCCATGGGCGGTGGAAAATCAACAGATGTGTATTGCCAGGACACATAGTCTAGCAGCAAGCTCAGAGTGGTAATGGTGCACGGATGGTAGCAGATTAGATGTTCATCTGCTCTCTATGTTTGGACCAGAGAGACTGGGGAGGAAACAAAGGGTTTCATACCCTCAAAAAAGTGTATATGTGGCACAAATCATATTCAGTAAAATTTAATATTGTTGCTTTAGAATACTCCAAGAAATATAAACAATCTATGGCCTGCACTTAAAAGCCCTGGGGGAACTCAATTCAGTTTGTAAATAAGAAAACCGTATAACAAATAATGTTAAATGATCTCATCAACTATCCAAATCAGTTAATTTTCTATCTTATTTCCATTCACTGAATAGTGCTGCAAATTACATCAACAAGACAGGCAGGCCACTGTTAAAAAAAAAATCTCAAAGCAGTAAAATAGCAAAATAAACATAGAAAAGTAGAAAAATAGGAGCAGGAGTAGGCCATTTGGCCCTTCAAGCCTGCTGATCATCCAAACTCAGTAACCTGTTCCCGCTTCCCCTCCACATCCCTTGATCCTATTAGCCCGAAGAGCTATAGAAACACATATAGAACACATATGAATCACCACATAATATGACACAATAACAGCATTTGAATTAATTCAAAGTGTGTATCACCAAGTAATCAGCTCAGCTAATCAGCAAAGTCCAATACCACATTTGATATATATATATATAAAATATTGTATTATATATATGTGTGTGTGTGTGTGCATGTTGTCACAAAAGGTTTTATTTTTGTACTAAAATCTTGGACTTCTATGTGTTTCAAAAAATACTGAAAAGGATGTTGCTTAGTGAAAGACAACTGCAAAAATAATTGGAATTCCAGCAATGTTTTGAAAGAAAGTTCAGAACAAAGTTGAACTTTATGGGTGTTTTGAAAGGAAGCTAAACTTGTAAAAGGACAAGAAGGTCAGCAGTTTCAAGGAAATCACAGGGGTTTGACCTTTCTTCAGAGCAGCTTTTGAACCAGGGGGAGACACCATGTCTGGACATGTGACCATGTTCAGGAAGGCTGTTTTTCACTTTGGACCCTTTAAAAAAAAAGCCTGTGAATTGGACAAAAAGCAGGCATTTTGAAATCTTTGCTTGACCTGCCTGTTGCCAGGGAGAAAAGACCCAGAAAAGTGCTACCTCTCTCTCTCTAAATGAGACTCACATCTCTTGAAAAGGAATCCTGCATTTGAAAGGTAGCAGATTCCTGTTGCCTCCAGTTTCCAAAGAATTTCTGCATCCAGTGAGATTCCTGCTGCCTCATGTGTTCCATGAAAATCCTGAAATCTGAAGAATTCTTCTACTGCTAGACTGCTGCTTCAAAACCCAGGCAGATCTGTTGCTACACCCCTGATGGAAGATCTATGTGATGCCTGCTGCAGTTAAATTGCCGTGAACCCATCACAGACTGTTCATCAAACTTGCCTGGAGAGACTTCGAATGGCATCTGACTATTCAACTCTTGGACACCTCACCTTACTGAAAACATCCTACCAGAACATGAACCTCAATTATTTTTTTTAATTATTCCTTCTATTCCTAAGAAACAGTTATAATCCAAAACACCCTTTTGAAACTGGTTAGCTGTTTCTTTTTGAATGTATAGGTGTGTGCATGAGGGTTAAGGGAATAAGTGGTTTTAAATGTATAGATTTATCTCATTAGTAGTTAAGACCTATTATTTCTTTTCTAATAAATAGCTTGTGTTGTTGCTGTTTAAAGAAACCTGGTTTGGTGTGCTTTATTCTGGGGGAAAATACAGGGTTTAATTTGGCTCAGCTTCTGTAGGTGGGAAACTTTATTTGATATGCTATGACCTGTGGAGTAGTGGGACTGAATTAACAGTGCATTACCCCCTCCTTGGTCGTAACAATGTTAAATTAAGTTTGCATGTTTGTGTATGGCTATGAGCATCTGTGTCCACTTCAAGAGGGTCCCACAATAAGAATTTGCTAAAAAATAAAAATAACTTTGAAAACTTATTAGAACAGCAGAAAAGTCTGACAATATATTATTGTTCTGTTAAGAAACCATCCACAATCCGTTCCTTTTAAAGGTCATAAAGCTCTTTGTTGCAATTTGGGTTTTTCCAGACATTTTTCTTGTGCCCAACACAAAAGGCAGCTTTCACAGGCAAGCCCCTGCTCTCTATTTACTGAAGCAAGACCTTGCGTTTACAGTAATCTGGGATGGTATGTCCTCAGCAAACAACATACTTGTTTTTTGTTTATTGGATTACACATAGGATTTCCATTATGTGCTTTGTCACTTCAGATAATGATTGATATCAGTCATGTCAGCCAGCTCAATAACCAACTAAAGAAAAAGATTTATTCACAGCTGGAGTCATTCACAGAAATAAGTCAATATTTGACATTATTAGTCAAAAGTTCCTTGAACACATTTGAGTTGAACATAAGGACGTTATTGTAAGTACATAGAACATATAGAACATAGAACATACAGCACAGAACAGGCCCTTCGGCCCACAATGTTGTGCCGATCCTTTGTCCTCTGTCAAGGACAATTTAATCTATACCCCATCATTCTCCTTTATCCATATACCTATCCAAAAGCCTTTTGAAAGTCCCTAAAGTTTCTGACTCAACAACTTCCCCGGGCAAGGCATTCCATGCCTCGACCACTCTCTGGGTAAAGAACCTTCCCCTGACATCCCCCTTATATCTCCCACCCTTCACCTTAAATTTATGACCCCTTGTAACGCTTTGCTCCACCCGGGGAAAAAGTTTCTGACTGTCTACCCTATCTATTCCCCTGATCATCTTATAAACCTCTATCATGTCACCCCTCATCCTTCTCCGTTCTAATGAGAAGAGGCCTAGAATGTTCAGCCTTTCCTCGTAAGACTTATTCTCCATTCCAGGCAACATCCTGGTAAATCTCCTCTGCACCCTCTCCAAGGCTTCCACATCCTTCCTAAAATGAGGCGACCAGAACTGCACACAGTACTCCAAATGAGGCCTTACCAAGGTCCTGTACAGCTGCATCATCACCTCACGGCTCTTAAATTCAATCCCTCTGCTAATGAACGCTAACACCCCATATGCCTTCTTCACAGCCCTATCCACTTGAGTTGCAACTTTCAATGATCTATGCACATAGACCCCAAGGTCTCTCTGCTCCTCCACATGCCCAAGAACCCTACCGTTAACCCAGTATTTTGCATTCATGTTTGTCCTTCCAAAATGGACGACCTCACACTTTTCAGGGTTAAACTCCATCTGCCACTTTTCAGCCCAGCACTGCAACCTATCCAAGTCCCTTTGCAGACGACAATAGCCCTCCTCGGTATCCACAACTCCACCAACCTTTGTATCATCTGCAAATTTACTGACCCACCCTTCGACTTCCTCATCCAAGTCGTTAATAAAAATCACAAACAGGAGAGGACCCAGAAGTACAAATGAAGCAGAGGATGGCAGCCCTCCTTCCTGTACAGACATCATGGGTCAATTTTCTTGAAGACCTGGATCACATTTTCAAATTATTTTAGGGCAGTAGATTGAACAATCTGATTTGTGACAGATTTGAAATATTAACTATGCTCCTACGGAGGAAGAAGTGGCTAACAGTGAAGACTGCTCACACAATTACAGCCCACACATACAAGCTTTGCGCTCCTTCTGATGATAGGTCACAGACCTGAAACGTTAACTCTGCTTCTCTCTCCACCAATGCTGCCAGACCTGCTGAGTATTTCCAACACTTTCTGTTTTAATTTACGCTCCTACTGCCCAGAAGCATTCAGAGATACATTCTGTGCTTTTATGTGTAAACATTCTGCATCTCTGTTGTACGTGTAAGTTTCACGTGTGTAAAGTGTTAACTACCATTTATGTGGAAATCTGGAAAAAGGAACTGTTACAAATTAATTCATTTTAAAATGACATTTACTTCATCCAAAGGATTTAAATAAGGAAAATAGAGGACTACTTTTTTATGGAACACTACCATGTAATAAAAACTGAGTCACACCACAGATCCAAAGATTTCATTCTTGTGGTTGCTTGCCCATTTGGCTTTGATACAGCACAACAGGCTAGCAAATACAATGAACTTAAAGTACCACACAGGGGATAGGCATTATTTGCAAAGAACCACACCAAAAAGCACTTAGTTCCATATGGCTTTAAAAAATCATGTCTAGCAGCACTTTAGATCAGAAAATCAGATTTGTACAAACTAGCTACAAAATATGTTCCCCACTCGCAGTTTCCAGCAAATGGTCTATTCCTTTGTATTTTTATATGTTATCTTTATTTAAATTAGAACTGCAACAATGTAATAGAATTTCATTACTGAAACAAGTTGCCAGCAACAGTTTCAAGCAGTATTGTGTAGTGTATAACAGATTATGCATTAAAGCCATTTTCAAAATAACATAAAATGGGAAAAGAACAAAACATGGTCTATTTGAGGTACAATTTCTATTCTGTGGCATATTTCCATCCAGCTTTTCTTCATTTCCTTTCACAGCTGTTCCATCTCTAAGCATCTTTCCTTCCGTTGGAAAGCTGATAAACTGGCCACATACATGACTGTGACTTCCAAAGCAAATAGCATTGGCAATCCATGACTGGGCTAACAGCAGGGACAGTCCTGCATGATACGGCACAGCATATCACACAGTAACCTGACCAACCTGATGCCCAATAACTTGAAAGCTTCAACATCGGCACACTGGGCCTGTGCGAACTTAAGCATGAAGAAAATATCTTAAATCTATGTGTTCCCAAAGTGTTCTATTATGTAGTCATCTTTAAAAGACATTCCTAGATCATAAATAACCCCAAAAGTCACAAAATTCCCAAACTAGTCATTGTTCTCAGACTTTTTAGCAAATGCTGTATAAATCTTGCAAGCAAAAAGTCAAGGAACAATTCAAAGCCATGTAAAGAAGCTTGATTACTGATTTATCCTGCCAATTATATATTCATCCATTTGTATTCGGGGTTTCCCTGCTGTCAGTGGTGAACACATGATGTGAGTGTAATGGGACTTCTGACACTGGAGGCAGAGTGCATGATCAAAGCAGATCATTCTCAGTTCAGTCTCCAACAACAGTGCTAACTCAGCAGCCAATATAAATGTCAATTACTACATCAGTAGACAGTATAATTGCCTTACTTGTGAAGTAAAATGCTGCAGTTATTCTCACTGTACTCCAGGTGGAACAGGGTTGGGAGGCTGAATGGCCTACTCCTGCTCCTGTGCATCAATTATATAACAATTGAGTCATCCAAAAGGTACATTATTGCTGCCCTCACCCCTCCCAACAGGGGTCAATTGATAGCCATTAAAAGCAGGAACTTCAGCTGATTTCTCTCTTCCTTCATTCAAAGCATGCCATAGCCAACTGCAGTACCTCCTATCCTGCTTTAGCTGAGATCTTTCTTGATGGTACTGCTCAGTACCACAGATGCTTGGCAATATGGGAGGGTTCATGCCTTCATCCATACAGCACTGTGAAAGTCAATTGCACTAGTATAGTTGTTAAGTGAACCAATGACTGCAGGCAGATTGTTGCTTTCTGTCAATCTGGGTTTGAAAACTACAGTGAATGAGAGAGAAGTCTGGCATGATCATCCCACTTTCCAAAACAGTGCCCATCAATCACAGTTCTGAGCTGATGTCTGGAAACCACCATAGCAGTTCAAGGATGGGCCAATACTCACTGATTCAGGCACAGTATGGATGCTGCACGAGATGTGTGCAGCCCAATTCTTCTGTCCTTTCCTTTTAAAACTACAGGTTTCACTGGTTGTTATAAAGGTTGCTGTCACATGACAAATAGAGAATCCAAATACAGCATAATGATGTCAAAGTGATTCTCATAGGGGCTCCCAGAAACAGGAGGGGCAATTTTAACCTCGCCCACGTGGCGGAAAACAGACAGGCAGGCAGTCAAAATTGGCTGGGTCATTTACTCATTAACCTTCTGTTCCCTTATCTTGGTCTTCAATTTTAATCTGCTCTTCCTATTAGGCAGCAAGAACACCCAATGAAAAACAACCGGGTCTTTCTTTAAGTATGCACATCTGACTCTGATCACATCATCGGGGCCCGACTTTTGTTTCACCCAGTGGCCTGGGCAGGAGTGTTCCTCTGGACCCCACAAGGAAAGTTAAGGCTTTCACTGCCCTGGGTTCCCCCCACTCAACCCAATTGTGAAGCCCTCCAGAACCCACCAACCACACCCGGCCATTTACTTGAGTGGTGGGAACTGTTCCCTCAGTCCCGCTGAGCAGCCTCTTGCTGCCCTACATTTCACTCCCACCCACCACTTTTTGCCATTTTCAGGTGGGTAACTAATGAGGGCAAGACAATGAGGCCCAGGAATTGAAAACACTCAGGTCTTACGGTGCCAAGGTCATGGGGGTTTGCTGCTTGCCTCAGCCCTTTCTGGGTCTGATTCCTGTTGGTATTAAAATTGGGGCTACTGTATTTTTCTGAGCTTTTTTGACCTCAGGAACCAGCACAGAAAAAGCCTTCTGCAGTGGCATTCAAATAGAACATTATAAAAGAGAGAAATGAATATTTGCAATCAGAAGGGAGACCAAAGCGACTACAAAAACTTTGCAAAATGAACAGGAGAGCAAGGAAACTCAGGGAAAATGATCCAGAAAGGACTGCAGGTAGCAAAAAAATGCATAACAGCTGAGGCAGAAAATGAAAATATGGAGACAAAAACACTGCAGAATTAGTCTGAAACATGAAGGGCAAGGAAATACTACAGAAAGAGTTGAGACTAACCTGGAAGAGCAAGGAAACTGATCGACGCACCAACACTTCTATACTTGCTGAAATCTCACTCATGAGATTGTAGTCTTCCATCCTTTTGCTCAGGAGTGTAATCTCATACTTTCAAGGTTTGTGCTAGCAATTCCTGCTTTCAATCTGATATTCCCTTGTTTTCTCTTATTGGAGAGCAAAAGAACTAATGCTCAAAGCAAGGCTGGTGTGAAAAGAGAAAAAGAGGAACAGAAATAGGAGCAAAGTGTTCAAAAGTTAAAAGAAGTGTAAAAGGAACAGGAAAAATTAGGAAAAGAATGATAAAAGGAGTTAGAAAGGAGAAATTGAGAGACAGGAGAGAAAATGTATTAATGTTGCTTTTTCACAGCACAGCAGTATGTACTCCAGTGCCAAGATTTCCTCTGGGTTTCTTGTGATTGGCTGCCATAACTTCAGCAGAAACCCTATTAAGATATCTATCCAGGATTTATGCCAATCACCCACTGAAGTTATGGCAAATATTTTGGAGCATCCCCAAGGGAATTCCCGGCATATTTTGGGGAAGGATCCATGTTTGATCCTCCAATGTACGTATGGAACACAGCTTGCCAATCTATCATCTACGCGGTAATGTGGTCAATTATTTTTAATAACTAAATGTGCTTGTATTACAATGGTGCACTAGAATTTGCTTTAAATGTACAAGCGTATGTGCTTTGATTGAGTTTTGTAATAGTTGCCTTTGTACTGCAGCCAATGCCCCCTTCCTGTTTGGCATAGGAGCTCCCTGCCAAGGATATTTCTGATAGGTGATTGACTGAAAATGTCTCCAATAGTTACCAGAAGACAGGACTCTTGCTCCAACAATAACTGAAGTGAAATACTTTGGATCAGCTAAGTCAGCAGTAATAGGCTAAATAATTTGCACTAAAGCACAGACAAACCATCCTGCACAACACATGCAATGGTTATTGCTTGCTGCTTTTAACCATTTGTTTCCTTTTGGCCTGATGCAATGTCCTGGCTAGGTTGTCAATTCTCACATCCTAAATTTGCCCAGTGTTGAATACTGGAACGAGGAACAGTGGTGATAGAATGATAGAACGAAGGGGCAAAGAAGCAAGAACCATACAATCTGGAGGAGCAATTAAACACTGTAGATATATTGAGGAGCAAATTAGCATTATAGAAACTGTTCAAGACAGATGAAGGAACAAGAAAACACTGAAGAAATAAGCTGAGAGTAGAGGGAGCACATTTTTTCTTTAAAACTGGTCTAAGAAGAGCAATATCACATTCATCATTTCATTCTATGATCAATAGATTGCTGAAAGAAAAAATCTAAGCACTGAAGGTTAATTTAATAATGGCAATTGCATTTTAACCTAATTTAGATTAAACATTACAATTTGTTGTTGCTACTGGTCCAGATTAAAGCTGGGACCAAACAACCATAGAACTTTAGCTTAATGGACTTGTTCTCAAGCAACAGCAATGGAGTAATGACTTGAGCAGTGTCAGACCAGGCAGACTTGTACTTGAAATAAATGCTACAAAAGTGTAGACAGATCAAAGATGTGGCTGTGGTCAGGTCACAGTCATCAGCAAGACATGTTTGACTTGAAAAGTGAATTATATTAGCCATTTTCAACTGTCGAGTACAAAAATGCATATGCTACTCCTGGTAATTTAGTTTCTACGTAGTCATATATTTTCTAAAACTGTTACCATTTTTGAAGTAGAGCATTTAGCGTTTGTACAATAAAATCCTTCACAAAAATTTCCAAACCAATACCTTCACTTTTGTCATTTTCTGTGGACACTGTGCAGTCTGGATTGCATTATTTAGGGTAAATGTAATCTGTTAATTTTTTACATGACACCTTGGGGCTAAATTTGATAGACCCCGAAGCCGGGCACAAGAATTGTGATGCATGATTTACCTGCACCTGTTGATTGGAATGCAGATAGCACACCAACTTCGTACTGCCTGCTCATTTCCTTGATCTCTGCCTCCAGCCTGCATGATCTGTGCTTTTGATTGGCTGGACACATTACATGGGGATCAATATCATGACTAGCTAGCACCACTTAAAACTAGTCTACACTGCTTAAGCTAACCTGCACAATTTAAAGGGGAGGTGCATTGTGGATGGAGCAGGTTCTGGAAATCTTGGATGAAGATAATCTGACCTGGGAAAGAGTGAGGAATGGCAGAAATGGGGAGAGAGCAGGCTTCAATGTGATTATCAGATCAGGATTTGTTTTATCAGAGGATAGCTGGTGCAATGGAGTTTCCTCACAGCCAGACTGTCATCATATTATCTACCTAGGATGCCCAGAGCGCCTCCTGTCCCTTTGTATTGGCAGATAGGAGATATCAGGTTAAAATTATTTAATAATCAAATTATCAAGATGGCCATTATGTTGACGTCTGGAGGTTTAGTGAGAAGGAATCTCATGTTAATATACTGTCTGGGCAGCGAGAGGACTTACATTAAGGGGAAAACACAAGAACAAACAACAGGCCTTTTGGGTTAAGCTGTCAGGACAGTCGGAATTCCAACTTACAGAAGCCAAGCTTGATCACCTTGGGTCTGCAGGAAACCGGGTTGTATGAGTTTATGGTGTAATGGTAATAATAACTGTATTTTTGTGTCTGACTGATAAACTGGCATTTGAACAACACACTCGAGCCTGAACCAAGAATCACCTAATTGAGTTTAAGAAGATTCCTTACATGGAGGAGTTGGAAAGGAAGAGAGATGTCCTGTATTTGCAAGGGGAAAGGGGGCTTTCCAGACACACTGTCGAAAGGCAGTGAGAGCAGGTAGCCATGGAGGTCAATGCCAGGAGCCATTGCCTGACTGCAGTACTGCAAGAAGTTCAATGACCTCACCAGAGTGGTCAAGGTCAGTGAATGCATCTTCAAATGCCATCAACTTGCACCACTAGCCTCAGACACTACTCAAATTATCACACCCCTATCACCCACTACCAACAATTTCTTTCATTTAGGCCTCATACCTAACATTCAAATGCTTCACGTCTTCTTCACACACTTAGTACTGCTGTAAGTCTCACACTCAGATCTCACAGCTTGCATACACTGCCAGCTATTCAAGCATGACAATCACATCAGCCAAATAGATTACACGACACTCACTGACACAGTTTCCTCTTTCTTGCAGGTCAAAGTGGCGCACAACCAGAGGGGAAAAGGCATGTCTGCATGTCCTAACCCCCATGAAGGAGATGGTGTTGGCCATTATTGGGACGTCCACTGCTGAGGCCATGGCAATTGACGATGGTGATATCCTCATAACTAATTCTCCTCCTCACATCCCACTTGCCCCTCATTCCACACTCCCTTCTGATTTAAAAGCTGCATATGGTGTAAGTATGCACCTCTTATTTTCACCCCTCCCTGCACCACAAACATACCCTTGTGTCTTTTTCCTTTCAGACATCCAAGGGGTGCAACCTGGCCAGGCAGCAGAGGAACACCACAAAGAGAGTGTTAATGAACACACAGTACTATCACTTACATACAAACCTACGAATTAGAAGCAGGAGTAGGCGACTCGGCCCCTCAAGCCTGCTCCGCCATTCAATTAGATCATGGCTGATCTGATAGTAACCCCGACTCCACGTTCCCACCTACCCAATAACCAGGAGGGGGACAGCAGTCCAGCAATCTGTCCTCCAAACAGATTACTCGGATTATTGAGGTGCTATTCTGGGGGAGTGGCAGCGGCTGCACGATGCACCAACTTGCTGTCCACTTTCAGGAAGACAGCATTCATCCTCCCACCACTGCCATGGTGCCAGTGCCCTTGCTGTTGCCTGTCACCAGCCCACCCAGACTGCTGCCACTGGTACTGGCCAGCCTTCTAGGCTAAGAGCTGCCTAAGTTGTTTCCAAGGTCATCTGCAGTCTCCCCTAATGAAAGAGAGCTGCCTTCCGCCAGGCACACTACAGCCACTGGGGGAGCACTGCATAGGAGCACTAGGACAGGCAAAGGACACTGGCAACAGTTCTGGGACAGGAAGGAGCTGTAACGATGGACGGGCTCCACGTGAACCAATATGGGACCCATGTCCGATCAGACAGTCATAGTCATAGAGTTATACAGCACAGAAACAGGCCCTTCGGCCCATCGTGTGTGTGCCGACCATCAAGCACCTAACTATTCTAATCCCATTTTCCAGCATTGATAGAGCTCTTAGACAGGCCAAATAGGGAGGTGGCAAAGGCTTTAAACTAGTAAGATGGGAGGTGGGATCTACAAAAAAAGTAGGCTGTTTAAACGTAAACAAAGCAGGGAAGGAGAGCATAAGAAAGAATAACATAATGGAGGATATTGATGGCACGGGAATAAATAGAGTTACAGAACAGGAGTCTAAAAGGATGGTTAAACATAAAGAGAGAGGAAATCGGATTAAAAATGAGTTAAAATATCTGTACAGCAATGCACACAGTGTCCATAATAAAACAGGGGAGCTGGAGACAATCATGCATTAGGAGGAACCAGACATAGTGGGGATTACTGAGACATGGCTACAGAAAAATCAGGAATGGGAATTAAACATTGGAGGGGATAACATATACAGAAAAGATAGAGAGGAAAAAAGGGGAGTTGGAGTAACTACTTATTCGGGATAACATAATGGCAGTAGAAAAAAGGGACACAGCTATCAGCAAGACAAAGATAGAATCCATATTGTGATGGAAACCCCATATATCAAATGGAAATATTAATTTCATCATATGGAACTTTGCCTGAGAACTTTATTGGACATTATTACAAATAACTTTTAAAGAAAACAGAACTACTGGCAGCCAAGATAGGCATGAATTTGCATGTGAAAAACTAAAGAATCTGCCTGGAGACAGAGGTGATTACCTAGTCTAGCCAGAACAATGGGGGTGCTCTCTGATTAAATTACCTAGAATGGTTTTGTCAATGTTGATCGTCAAAAGCCATCGACATCCATTGACTATAAAAGAGCCAAACCCCTTACCAAATATGTTTGAACAGCTTGAGAGAGGAACTTTGAATTTCAAAAAACCCTTCTGGAAACTTCTGTTTCAAACACAAAGAGGTGGTCACATCACATGACTGTTTGGGCCACACTGGAGATTTGTGAATGATGACTCAGAAGTCAATGAGTAACTGAGACCCAGGAAGAAAACAGCACCTCTCTCTCTCTCTTCCTCTCCAGCAAAGTCCCAGGGAAGCCTTGGCTTCATCTAAACCTCAAATCTACAGCTCCTTACAGTCAGCAACAAAGAGGACACAGATAAAGCTCCTCTTTGGCCTTCAGAACCAGAGAAGCAAGCCCGAATTGTGCACATGGCCCAGCGAAGAAGTCAAGACTTTCATTTCAACTAAAGACACTGAGACTCAGTATTTAACTCCATTTTTATTAAGGACTCTACTCCAACCTCCAAACTCTGTTTTCCCCCTCTGTAATCTATTTGTGTGTGTGTGTGCCGCATGTGTGAATGTGAGCATGGATACATTGCATATTTTAATAATTTTAACCAGTTTAGAGTGATAATAAACTTATATCTTTCTTGTTTAAACTCAAGAAAACCTGTCTGGTCCATTTGTAATTATATTTGAGGAACAGGAGCAAGTGCTCACTGAGGTGGTAAGCTAAATCACTGTGTTAAAAGAACAAACCCTGTTGCTGTCAAATCAGAGAGAGGGCAAAAGGGGAGCGTGAGACCCCTTCCTCATCTGGATAGAGATAACAGACAATAAAGGATCAATCACACTAATAGGTTTAATCTATAAACTACCTAACAGTGGATGGGAGATGGAAGAAGAAATATGCAGACAAATTAGGGAATTATCAAAACAACAAAAGCAACAACTTATATTTTTTTTATATTTATTTTACAACACCTTATATTTATATATCTAAGGAATTGAGCAAAAAACAGAATAATCATCATGGGGGATTTCAACTACCCTGATATTAAATGGACAGAACAGGTAGGTAAAGGGGTTAAGGGAATGGACTTCCTACAATGTGTACAGGACTCCTTTCTAACCCAATATGTAAAAAGCCCAACAAGGGAAGATTCGGTAATGGATCTAGTAATTGTGAATGAACCAGAGCAAATAAGAGAAGTAAAAGTCGGGGCACATCTAGGCAAGAGTGACCATAATATATATTTTAAGATGATAATAGAGAAGGATGTAATTATGATGAAAACTAAGCTAATAGGTTGGAGAAAGGCTAATTTTGTGGGGCTGAGAATAGAACTTGGAAAAAAAACATGGGCAACGATATTGGCAAACAACGATGTGGAACAATAATGGAAAACATTGAAAACATTGTTCAACAGAGTATAGGGAAAATATATTCCGCTAAAAGAAAAGAACAAGTTAAACAGTACTGAGACTCCATGGATCAATAAAGACATAAGGAAAGAACTGACAGTTAGTAAAGAGGCATATATTAAATAAGTAGACAGCAGAGGAGTGCAAGGTTAGGGAGAAAATTAAGAGATTAGGAGAGAAGTGAAAAAAATTAAAAAGGCAAAAAGGAACTAGAAAATTAAATTATCAAGGAACATAAAACAAAATAGCAAAATATTTTACAGGCACATCAATAAAAATGGAAGGCTGGGATGGGAATGGGACCATTAAAGGGATAGACATGATAATACCACAGGTAATGATAGAGAGATAGCAGAAATATTAAATAATTATTTTGCTTCAGTATTTACCTGGAGATTGAACAGGTAGACATAACATTGAATGATGAGATGATTAATGTGCTAAGTGCATTTAAAATACAAAAAGGATGCATTGATAAAACTAACCAAAGTTAAAGAGGATAAAACCCTTGGTCCAGATGGATTTCATTCACACATTTGAAAAGAATCTAGGGAAGAGATAGCTGAGGCATTACCACACATTTAATAATTTTTTTGAAAAATGTGTTGTGCCAGAAGACTGGCGGATAGCTATTGTAAGTTCTATATTTAAGAAGTGGGACAGAACATGCCCAGGGAATTATAGACAGTCAGCTTAACATTGGTGGTAGGAAAAATAAAGGAATCCCTGCCAAAGGAGACAACAGAAGAACATCTAACAAAGAAAATATAATAATGAATAGTCAGTATGGACTTCAAAATGGAAAATCTTGCTTGACCAACCTTATTGAATTTTTCTGAGGAGGTATCAGAGACAGTAGACAACGGTAATGTTATAGATGTAATTTATCTGGATTTTCAAAAGGTCTTCAATAGACTGCCCCATAATAGACTAATGAATAAGGTCAGAGAATGCAGAATCCAGAGACAAGTGGCAGAATGGATTGCTAGCTGGATTCAAGACAGAAAACAGAGACGGGGCGTAAAGGGTAATTATTCAGTGTGGCAGAAAGTGGAAAATAGTGTTCCACAAGGATCAGTGCTGAGACCACTGCTGTTCACAATATACATTAACGATTTGGACTTTAAAATCAAAAACACAATTTCTAAATTTGTGGATGACACCAATTTGTGGGTTAAAGTCAATACTGAGGAGGTGCGCAATGAATTACAGGATGACATTAATAAACTTGCAGAATGGGAAGTAATTGGCAAATGAAGTTCAATACAGGTAAATGTGACGAAGAATAGGGAGGTCACATATTACTTGGAAGGTGTGAGCCTGGTTGGGGTAGAAGGACAAAGGGATCTTGGAGTATAAATACACCAAACACGAAAAGTTGCACCACAGATTAGCAAGGCCATAAAAAAGCAAACTAAGCACCAGGCGTTATATCAAGAGGGATAGAATTGAAAAGTAGGGAAGTTATGTTAAACCTGCATCTCACCTTGGTTAGACCACACATGCACTGCATGCAGTTCTGGTCTCCATTCTAAAAGGATATAGAGGATTGGAGAGGGTGCAGAGAAGATTTGCAAGGAAGATACCTGAAATGCGTGGGTATACATATCAGGAAAGTTTGAAGAGGCTGGGTCTCTCTTCTCTTGAAAAAAGAAGGGTGAGTGGCGATCTAATAGAGGTCTTTAAAATTATGAAAGGTTTTGATGGAATGGATACAGACAGACTGTTTCCATTGGGGGGAAACAACATAATTAGAGGCATCAATATAAGATTGTCACCAAGAAATCTAATAGGGAATTCAGAAGAAACCTCTTTACCCAAAGAGTGGTGAGAATGTGGAACTCCCCACCTCAGGGAGTGGTTGAAATGGATAGTATAGATGCATTTAAGGGGACGCTAGACAGGCATATGAGGGAGAATGGAATAGAGGGTTACAATGATAAATTTAGATGACGAAAGATGGGAGGTGGCCGATTGGAGCATAAACACTGGCATGGACTGGTTGGGCTGAATGGTCTGTTTCTGTGCACAAGGGAGACTTTGTATGCATTGGGCATGATTTGATTTTATAAATTCGGTTTGGAATGCTTATTTTCTGGTGGCTTTGTTTTCGCACAGTGGCCAAGTAGACACTGTGATGGCCAGAAACAGAGGGAAGGTAAGGTGTGTGGGACTGCTGGTGAATGGGGAATTGGGGTAACATGCTTGGATGAGTTCTTCACAGACAGCCCAAGCAGAAAGGGACTGTCCAGGTTGCCTCCACCCTTCCTCATCCTCTTCATGCTCCTGCTCCTGAACTGCTCACCAAATAGCTGGTTGCAAGGGCTGTGCCTTTATGCTGTGACTGTGCAGCATGTAGCAAACCCCCACAATTCTTGATAACTGCTCTGCCGAGTATTACAGAGCTCCTTCAGAGTAGTCCAGTCAAGGAAAATGTTGTGTCAGGAAGCCAATGGTCTGCTCTATCATATCTCATGTCAGAGCATAGCTTTCACTGTATGCATGATGTGCATGTGCGTGTGTAGATTGAAGTCATCATTTATGTGGTCAGTGGATTGTCCTTATCTCCCAGTAGCCACCCTTTGATTTGCCATGGTGGCTCAAATGCAGCTGGCACAGCAGACTGCTGCAAAAAGAAGGCATCATAGCTGCTGCCAGGATACCAGGCATTGACCTACATGATTCACTGCCCACACACCAGTTGGTCGTTAAGGGAGTGGAATTTCTTTCGGTTCTAATACATGGCAAAGTTGGCATATGGTATCCGCAAAATGACGTATGTACAGTAAATAGCACCCTGCAATCCTATTGAAGCAGTTCTCGCGCTGCCTGCTGGTCATTGTGAAGAGAGAATGAAATGTAGTTAGTTCTCTTTAAGTAGATAGCCTCACCGATCTCCCTTGCACAACAGTGGATGCCAAATGCGAGATAGTTTAGAGATACAGCACTGAAACAGGCCCTTCGGCCCACCGAGTCTGTGCCGACCATCAACCACCCATTTATACTAATCCTACACTAATCCCATATTTCTATCACATCCCCACCTGTCCCTATATATTTCCCTACCACCTACCTATACTAGGGGCAATTTATAATGGCCAATTAACCTATCAACCTGCAAGTCTTTGGCATGTGGGAGGAAACCGGAGCACCCGGAGGAAACCCACGCAGACACAGGGAGAACTTGCAAACTCCGCACAGGCAGTACCCAGAATTGAACCCGGGTCCCTGGAGCTGTGAGGCTGCGGTGCTAACCACTGCGCCACTGTGCCGCCCTGTTGCAAATATCTCCAGCTCCAGCCTAGAAGGAGCCAGATGCATAAAAAATCATTGTCATGGTCATTTTCACAGCAATCCTTACCCTGCTGTGAGACTGCAGTTGTGGCTGCAGCAGGTAGCAGATTTCAGTCAGGATGTCCTTGCTGAAGTACATACATCTCATACATTGAGCAGGATTTCTGTTCAGAGGTTGGGTCCCCGATTTTGCATTCACTTCTGGGTCCCAGTCCCGCACCATGCCGACACACACACGCATTATAATTTTAATTAATTAGCCCAGAGTCACATTTGCCGCCGAATTAGTGGCAGTGGACAAGGGAAGGGGGCGGGACAAAGGGAAGAGCAGGCGATTGGCAGACATTGCTGTGGTTGCCGTTCATCTGAAAAATGGAATGCGAGGCTGAGCAGAGAGCAATGGATAGGGAGGGCCCCTGTTCCAGGGCAGCCCGCCTACCTCCCCCATCATTTTTCTGATGTGTCACTCGAGGTGCTGGTGGAGGCGGTGACTGCATGGAAGAACATCCTGTTCCCTGCCAGTGGCAATAGAAAGCATGGCTGAAGGTGGCTAATGAGACCAGCAGCAGAGCAGTGGTGAGAAGGAACTGGGTCCAGTACAGGAACTGTTTCAATGACCTGCTTAGGTCTGGCAAGGTGAGTCCAAAGATAGACCCACATGGCATGCCTCCTGCTCGGCAGTCACCAGAATTCAAAAGTGAGGGGTATCCTGAGGGCTCATCGAGTTCTCCTGATGATAGCAGAGATGTTTGCTCAGCATCATTGATAACCCATAAGCATAGTTCATTATCTGAGCGCTACTGAATAGTGGGCTACGGGGAAGTCTGCAACATCCTACGCGAATGAAAAGCTGCAAGTGGTGAGAGAGGCTTTGTCCTAATGAAGAAGCGTCACTGACCTGAAACGTTAACTCTGCTTCTCTCTCCACAGATGCTGCCAGACCTGATGAGTATTTCCAGCATTTCTTGTTTTTATTTCAGATTTCCAGCATCCGCAGTATTTTGCTTTTATATTATTGTCCTAATGGCATCTTTTTTCATCTCGCAGGTCAAATGGGAGAAGATTGCCAGGCAGAGCGAGACAGCACACTTGGACGGTGGGGTCCTCCAGTTCACAGCTCTGATGCATTTTGAGGAGCTGGCCCTTGATCTGGCCAGAGTGGTAAGCCAGCGGGATGTTGAAGACAGAGAAACAGAAATCCAACATAGACAGGATGAACAAATCTCAACATCCTCATGTTCAGAGGATGCATGACAATCCAGCCAGTATACTGAGCTGTCAATGCATAAGCTGTCAGCTCCTTATTTCATGCAATTGAAGCATCTGACGATTGTGCCAATTTCTCATAATCACCTTCTCTTCTGTATCCCAGGAGGAGTAATCACGACACCACCAACCACTTCTGGGTGAGTCAGAGGAGGAAAACAGCTCGGAGCTTGCACCGTCACATCTTCCTTGTGCACCCTCCACCAGAACAGATACTCACACCTCAGTGGATCCTCGCACATTACTAGGAATGGTGGCAAAGTCTGATGTGGCCAGTCCCCCTTGGAGGATGAAGGATAGGCACAGCCCTGCTCAGCAGAGCGGAGATGCCTCAGGAATGACAAAACAGGCAGCTCTACCTGGAGAACCAGCATGAGATGTGTGCCCACATGTTGGCATTACCTGAGCACTGCGGAGTCATGGGATGAGAATGGAGGACACTTTTTTATAAAGCTCTGGTTAGGCCCCAACTGGAATACTGCATCCTGTTTTGGTCACTATAGAAAGGATGTGAGGGTCCTTGAGAGGGTGCAGAGGAGATTTACCAGAATAGTTCCAGGGATCGGGGATTTTAGTTACAAGGTTAGGTTGGAAAAGCTGGGGTTGTTCTCCTTAGAACGAAGGAGATTGAGGGGGAGATTTAATGGAAGTGCTCAGGATTATGCCAGGCTTAGATAAGTTAGACAAGGAAAAGCTGTTCCCATTAACAAATGGTACAATGACCAGGGGACACAGATAGAAGGCTTTGGGCAAGATGCAGGGGGATTATGAGGAAGAACGTTTTTTACACAGCAGGTGGTAACGACCTGGAACTCGCTGCCCACAAAGGTGGTGGAAGCAGAGACTATCAATAACTTCAAAAGGAAATTGGATGGCCACTTGAAGGAAATAAACTTGCAGGACCATGGGGATCAAGCAGGGGAGTGGAACTGACTGGATAGCTCCATGGAGAGTTGGCATGGGCTCGATGGGCCGAATGGCCTTCCTCTATGCCATAAATGAGTCTGACGATTTATCTCATGTGCTGCACAATGTCTCAGTGTTGCGCACATGAGCTCCTCCGTTGAGAGAGTGGCCAACGTCATGGAGAGCTATTTGCAGCATCACTCAGAGTGGATGCAGAACAGCACACTGACATTCATGGATTTGTGCCACAGACTGTAGCATTGACCAGTCAGTGGTGCAAATAGCACAATGAAGCATGGAGTGGATGCCAGCTGCTCCCCAGCTGGTGGTTCCCTCTAGAGATTAAGGGCGCCATGAAAGAGATAAGGTGGCGACAGATGGTAATGAGGGGCCACCCCTCACGGGGCTCCATCATCCGCCTCCGTGGCCCCTCCGGATGAAACATCTGTAGTGTTACACCCTGTGACACAGTCTGCCCCTGCAGTGATGCCAATGCAGCAGCCTTTAGAGGGTCACCCCACCTGGCACCTCCACAACGAGGCCGACCACCACAGCTGTCTCAGGCTCAGACAGGCACTAGTGAGCACTCTGCCTCCACCGTATCCTCAGCCACAAAGGGAGCAACTTGTAGGAATGGCCGTGAGCACAGGCCACTTTTTCAGTAATGGCACTTTGTGGGTCACTTAGGTGTTTATGTTGTGCACAACATTAAACTGTTATTGGATAAAGCACTGGGCATGTTGTTGCATTAGCTGACTTGTGTGTTTTCATTTCTTCATGGCATACGATAGGAAGATGGAGAATAAGGTTTGATAAAGCAAAGGAGTGTGTTGGGGAAGAATGTGCCAGGTGGAGATTCTCAAGCCTTGCAGTGTTTGTGCCATTTGAAGGTTTCTGACTTTTGTTCGTAGTGAATGCTTGCTGTCACTCAGATGAAGGAGAATCTCCTCTCCAAATGTCCTGCAGAATGAGTATTGCTGAGCTGAAACGTGTCTGGATCAGAGTGCCCTGCCATCTTGATAAGTACTCTGCCTCCTGAGCCTACCACAGCTAAATCCCTACATAGCATGGGCACCATTCTTCTGTTCTCCATCATTCTCTTCATTCTCCTCCTCTTCTTCCTCTTCTGAGGAGGTGCACGGTTCCAGCGCTTCTCCCTCAAGGTCCAAAGCTGTACACAATACTCCAGGTGCAGTCTCACCAAGGTTCTATCCAATTGCAGCAAGACTTCTTTACTCCTGCACTTAAATCCTCTTGCAATAAAGGTCAACATAACATTTGCCTTCCTAATTGTTTGCTGTACTTGCATGTTAGCTTTCAGTGACTTAGGAACAAGGACACCCAGGTCCCTTTGGACATCAACACTTCCCAATCTCACCATTTAAGAAATACTCCGCATTTCTGTTTTTCCTACCTAAGTGGATATCTTCACATTTTTTCCCACATTATATTCTATCTGCCACGTTCTTACCCACTCACTTCGCCTGTCTAACTCCCCTTGAAGCCTGTTCCTCACAACCCACATTCCCACCTAGTTTTGTGTCATCAGCAAACGTGGAAATATTACATGGGGTCCCCACATCCAAATCATTGATATAGATTGTGAACAGCTGGGGCCCAAGCACAATCCTTGCTGTACCCCACTAGTCACAGTCTGCCAACCTGAGAATGATTTGTTTATTTCTACTCTTTGTTTTCTGTCTGTTGACTAATTCTCAATCTCATGTGCTCTAATTTTGTTTACTAACCTCCTGTATGGGACCTTATCAAAAGCCTTCTGAAAATCCAAATACACCATATCCGCTGGTTCCCCCTTATCTATTCTGCTAGTTACATCCTGTTGCCTACAAGATGCCACCAATGTCTGCTGCTGCTGCTTGGAAGGACCTGGTTGCAAAATATGCAAGGCCATTGCGACTTTTACAGCCATGGAAAGGCTATGCCGACGGTTGCTGCTAACCATTGGATGACCCTCAACAAGGGCACACAGGTCAGCAACCATCTGCCTGGACAGGCGTAGCCTTCTGCGACACTGATGCTTCGACATGTCCTGGTAGCTTCTCCTTTGGCAGTAGACCCTCTGCTGGGGGTGTCGGCTTCGTTGCCTTCCTGCCCTTCGTTCCTGACCCCTGCACCCCTGTTGCCCAGGGGTCTGCCTCTGCTCCCACAGATGCTTCTCCTCATTGCTAGTCGAACCTATTGTTCCTTTCTACTGGAATGTGCAGTCTTTCTGTACATCCCTCTCATTAGCCTATGAGGCCAATAAGCCGAGGGACCCGTCCGCCCCCTCCCCCCAAAGTGCCCTTATCAAGTGTGAAGAGATATGACAGATAAATCTCCTGACTCTGTACAATTGGTTGCTTGTGAATGAAGCGCTTCTCTGAGCCGTCCCTCTTTAATGGTGCGCCTTGCCTCAGTGCTGCCATTCTGCCTGGCTCCCCACTGTGTTTGCGCCTCCTCTTGTCTGCTGTGGTTGGGACCCTGCGTGGATCCCATGCCTTACAAAGAAAATTCAAAACTGGTCCCTAACGAGCTGACAATAAGTTTGTTAATTGGTTTACCGAGCCATTAATTGATCCCGGGCAGGGTGGCTCCTCTGGCTCTCGGCAGAGCTTTTTAAACTTTAAGCGTGACGGTTTTGCGGTGGGCAACCCACAACCGATCCAAGGGTGGGTTTAAGCGACCACCCGTCCCTGTTCCTGCCCTCTAATCTAAGTAAAAATCCTGACTATTGTTCCTCACTGAGGTTCAGGTAGCAGAATTGCTCCCTGAACACCCTGGCTGGATTTGACCTGCTGAGGTCCCTCCCCCTCCTCCCTCTTCCAGCAGCTTGTCCTTCTCTCTGTGACTTTTGTTCATTCTCCAAGCCATGCTGTATTTCAAGGAGAATGTCTACTTGTGCACACATATGTGGGAGCAAATGGTTTGTGCAGAAACCTTGAAGTGAGCAAAATGTCCTCAGCACTTGCCACACCACTTCCTTTGAAACTTGAAACAACTATAGGAAGAACCAAACACTTGTAGAATTGTAGCAATAACCAGAAGAAATCAACCAGCAACCAACATGTAAGTAGTTGATGATCCCTCTAAATAGTACTGGAGGGGTGTCCTTCTTGTTGCTGAATGTATGTTCAGCTATGTGGGGTTAAGAGAGGCCATTAACTGGAGCATTGAGTTCCAAAATCAGCATTGCATGCTGACTGACATCATGATCTGCCTGCTCTGCATACATTCGCTGACCGTTCACTGCACACGAGCGCTAACACCTGCACCAATATGGCATCCGACGTGATTCACCCCATGCAAGGTGTTTCGGAAAGATAGGAAAGTGGGAGGATGGCAGTTTTGATTAAGGAGAAAACTGCAGCACTGGAGAGAGAGGATGTCCCAGAGGGGTTAAAGACAGAATCTATTTGGCTAGGGTTCAGGAACAAAAAAGGTGCAATTACATTGTTCGGTGTAGTCTATAGGCCACCAACTAGCAGGAAAGATGTGGAGGGACAAATTTGCAAGGAAATTACAGAGAGGTGCAGGAATTATAGAGTGTTTATAATGGGGGACTTTATCTGAATATAGACTGGAATAGTAGTAAAGCGCAGAGAGGGAAAAACATTTCTAGAGTGTGTAGAGGCAGGGGGCATGGCTGAGGTATTAAATTAATACTTTGCATCTATAAAGCGTGCTACTCTAAAGGGGGTGCAGGAGCAGAGGGACCTAGGTGTATATGTGCATAAATCATTGAAGGTGGCAGGATAGCTTGAGGGAACAGTTAATAGAGCATAGTGTCCTAGGCTTCATTAATAGGGGCAAGGAGGTTATGTTAAACTTGTATAGAACACTGGTTTGGCCTCAACTGGAGTATTGTGTCCGGTTCAGGGCGCCACACTTTAGGAAAGATGTGAAGGCATTAGAGAGAGTGCAGAAAAGATTCATGAGAATAGTTCCAGGGATGATGAACTGCAGTTACATGGATAAATTGGAGAAGTTGGGACTGTTATCCTTGGAGAAGAGAAGGTTGAGAGGAGATCTGATCGAGGTATTCATTGGCAATAGAAGCAATAGCGACATGAGGAAAAATTTTTCCACACAGCGAGTGGTTCAGATTTGGAATGCACTGCCTGAGAGAGTGATGGAGGCAGATTCATTTGAGGCATTCAGGAGGGAATTGGATTGTTATCTGAAAAGGAAGAATGTGCAGGGCTATGGGGAGAAGACGGGGAGTGGCACTCAGTAAATTGCTCTTTTGGAAAGCCAGCACACAGGACGGGCCGATGGCCTCCTTCTGTGCTGTAACAATTCTGTGAAATTTCTCTGTGAAATAAGTGTGTGCACACAACGTGGACATTATTTTGGAGCTCTAATGACACTCACAGTGGTCAAACAACAGGCGCTAATGATCCCAGTTTCTCACCCCTTCTCTACAAACCAAGGCTGCATGACTGTAGCAAAGCATAGCACAATACAGGGACACACCAGAACACTAGGGCAAATGTGGTCTCCTTGCACCAGTCTAATTCTCACTCATTTCTTGGTTCATTCTAAATAGACATAATAGACAGACTCTATTCATCAGGAGCAGCACATTTGTACGACTAACATTATGCAGTTCAACCTTGAGCTGTAAGTTCACTAAGTGTATGAATTTACACCAGTCGCAACAATGAAGTGCAGGAGAAATGCCAAGACATTGGTGCATTTTCTTAATCTGATTGTCATACACCTCCAAACCCTCTTGGCACTCTAAGAAAAAACATGTGATGATGACAGGTACATAATAGAAATTGATTATATATCCAATACAGTTTGCTGTTAGAAAAACAATGCATTTCATGGATCTGTAGTAAGAAAAAAACACAAACTGTTATGAAATGTGAAGGCTTACTATATTATTGTAGAACACAGTGACTCTTGAAGGCGCTGAAGAGGCAATAATTACACATGACAGACTCATAGTTCAGCTAATTAAACATTTTGACTCTGGAAGAGGGGGAAGGATAGCTCTAGGTGTAGTCTGCATTCCAGGTTTTTGATCTAAAGCAAGAAAATTCTTAAATTTTTCCTTAGTTAACACCCTGGCACAACAACCCTATAATCTGACCTGGTATATCTAGCACTGTACCCTTTACAACACCAACACTTACTTACCTATAAAAAGCAGGTAAATCAAGGTCATTTAATCGAATAAGAGCTGACAGCATCCAGTCCTGTAACAGCTGGGAATTTAAATTCAGGCACTCGAAAAGGCAAAGAGAAATTAAACATATGCTTGTATTGGCCCAGCAAAACAAACAGAGATATTTACCAGTCAATAAGAAGCGTCGCTGAGAAACACAAATAATCTTTTCAAAATCAAACAAAATCCACCATGGAGGAACACTACGGGCTGGATTTTAAGAGCCGGCGAAGGGCAAAGAAAAATGGCACCACACCGCAGAGCTACCACGTTCTACCGTGCGGGGGCTCATTTAAATATCCAGGTTGGCCTGCCCCACCCCCCAATCACATGGAGGGGGCAAGCTGTCTGACGCCTGCAATGACGTAAGATGCCTGTGCACAGGCGCTTGTGCCATTTTTAAAGGGCAGCCAGCCCTGCCTGTGAATTTAAATTTTTAAAGAAATACTTCCCCCATTGTTGTAATAAAATTTCTTACCGGCCTTTCCCACCCCCCAATACCAATGAGATTAAGTATTTGCCTTCCCCTCAAAAACATTTACCTTTGAAATTTGACCTTCCCCCCACACCCAACTGTACAAAGTTTAAAGTTCACCCCTTCCCACCATCCCCTACACTCATTACGATTACTTGACCCTGTTTCCTGCCCCCTCCTCACTAAAACTCTCAACTCCCCCCCCAACAACCAGTGCCAAGCTTGTTTTCCCCAGATGGGGAAGTGAAGGTGCGGGAGTGCCGGCCGCCACTCTGAAGATTGCAGCTGGCCCGGAAGATTGGAGGTAAGTTTATTTAAATGTATTCAGTGTATTGATTTCAATTGAGGTCCCGTTTCCCAGCAGCGGGGTAGGGGCCTCCACAGAGCCTCGCCGCTGCCGGGAGGAACGGGCCGGGCCCTCCTGGCGTCCGGCTCCATGGCGGGCCTCTGCTGGAACCATCTTCCAGCCCCACCACCTACCCCCCCTCCCACCCAACGCCACAGAGCCCTTGTCAGCGGCCCAATATAATCCAGCCCTACGTTTATTTTTAAATGGAGATTAAAAACAAACTAATTAATCCAAAATAATAATTTCTGCTCATTATTAATGGGGACTTTTGGATTTAGACCTATATTATCTTCTCTTGCATAACCAGAGTATCAAGAGAAATAAAAACCCAGAAACAAATGAAGCTCTGCAGAGTCATCATTCTACTGACCAGGCGAACAACACTGGAGCACTGTAGATATTTACAATCTGGAATGCCATGATTATGCCATCTTGATGTACTTAATGCACATCAGCGCACTAGAAGAACCTTGCCAATCAGGAGTTTAATATTTGAACTGAAGTCTATTTTGGCCTGCACATGGAATGGAATACATTGAAAGCTCTCTGCTGCAGTGCTAGAAAGCACCCACTGAGCTGAAAAAATGACAGCAGTCATATCAAAGACTAACTGTGCAGCAGCTGAATAAAACTTTCTATGTCTCATATTTTAATAGAAAAGTACAAACAACTCTGCCAGTACAAACCTGCAGGAAGGATGAAACTGATTCTAATAACTAAACATTATCACAACGACACCATAATGCGGCATGACATCACAAATGTAAAAAACAGAAATATTTCAAGCCTTTTCCATTAAGTAATTTTCTTTTTTTTTCCCCCAAAAGCAGAAAGAACTGCCAAGCTTAACTGAACTCTTTTCAGCCGAACAAACTCTCAGGATTTATAGACCATGCCGTAGCACTTTTAAGATGTTTCCTGTTCAGTGTAATCAGTAGTTAAAAACTTAAAAAGCAATACACTTACCTCACAGTTAGTCGGCTGGATGTGAGAGATGCATTTCTATGTTGGGAATGCAATGAACTAGCAGGACTCCTGCCCTCCACAGCCTTTCAGCAGTCTGTGAAAAAGAAGTCTACATTAGTGACCACAACCACAAGAATGAAGCTCACGCCCCCCCCCCCCCCCCCACCCCCACCCCAGTCTCTGCAGCCAGTAGCACAGGATTTTGCATGGAAGTGGAAGCCAAGCAAAGACAACTTGATTTATCTGCCTGAAATCCAGCCCAAATCTTGGCTACAAACTGACAAAAGACTTGCTGCCTATGTTAAATGGACAGTATTGCCAAGTACTGACAGTGCTGCTTTAATCAACTCTCTAGGGTAGGTTTTAAATTTAAAAAACTGTGACAAAATGTCAAATAATGTGTGATTAAAAGAGGATATGAAATGACAAGGTCCTAGTTTTCTGATTGAAACAGGAAACATCAAATTTGTTGATAGCTCAGCACCATGTTTATTTCAGCATCAAACAAGTTGTTTACATTTGTTTTATTCCTGCCAGTTGGCAGAGAACAGCATGCGCCCCTGTAAAATTACAATACAATCTGTGCAACACGTAACATTCTGTCAATGTTGTTTCAAATTAAAACTACTGTCACTTAGAAGTGACATGGAAAAGAAAAATTAAATGCCAATTATCATACAGTAAAAAGTTGGGAGTCATTCTGGACTATCTCAAATCGTCACTATTCCAGAGCTCTTCAAAATATGCTGGCTGGTCCAACAGGCTTTGAACTCATTCACATACTAGACGCAGAACAATAATTACATTTTTAGAATAATTCTTCCAAATGTCTGACTGGAGTAACAGCAACAAAATTTAGACACTTGAACTATTTGTGGCAGGCACCAAAATTACTTAACTTTAAAATAGCTTGATGCTAAGAGTTACCAATTTGTACGGCCACCTTTCTTAACTGATTAATAAATTGGCACCTGTGCACGTTCCACACTTCTGCAGTATTTCCTGCCAGAATATTAATTAGAAAACAGAACCTCGTTTAGCTAGCCTAGGAATTAGACAATGTTTTGTTCACAGCTGTTCTGATCCAGAATCAATTAATCATTTTTTTCAAGTTCTTCAGATTAAATGATCACAATGCACCTTCCAAATTCCCTGGTAAACTATTTGAGTGTCAAAACACAATCAACACATATGAAATTCAGCATACTCCAATTAGTAAGATGTCACTAATGTAGTATCTTGACACAGAAGGATTGTTTAAAATGCAATATCATGTGACTGGTATGTCTTAGTTCTCAGTATATTGTTCATATATTCAGGTAGATAACATATTCATTTGTTCGTGGCTCTTCTGTTGTGCACTCCTTCTTGGATAATCAATGTAAACAGATGCCAAATATAGGCTCCTGAGTCAGCATTGATTTAGCAGCTTTCTAATGTTTCCTCACCACTGTGTGAGATTGAGAGGAAGGTAATTGCCAGGAGGGACACAGCCAATCTATGGTGAAGGAACAGAATCAGTGTCTTACTCATTTCCAAATAGAGGTTAATGCACAGGTCATTTATTGTAATGTCTCAGAGGTGCTCAAGTCTGGTATACAATGACACTCTCTCATTCCTGAAGTCTCATACATTCGAATAAAAATGGAATGAACTGTTCTACTTTTTAAACCTTCAGGTAGCCAGTGTAAATCCTATTCTGACAAACAAACTGCAATGTATAAAACAATTAATGCCTTCTCCAAACATTTTTTAAAAACTCAAGAAAACACACTTTCTTAAAAAAAAGCTATCTATAAATATGGTCTGCCTTCTGCTAAACCAAATACTTGAGACATAATTGTCCAATAGTGAAAGTAGCCTGCAAGTAGCACGTGTGTCCCACTGGAAACACTGTCTGCAGACTGCTGTGGGCTTCAACAGCCAAAATGGCCTTTGAATTACTGGGCTGCTCACTCAGGGAATCCTGGTAATGAAAGAAAAACAGAAGAGCTTGCAAGCATAAGCCTGGGGTGTGGTAATTCAAGAAGTCAAAGCTTTGGGCAATGAATAAAGTCTTTCAGTACAGCCCAGTAAAAGGCAATAGCACACAAGAATTCCAGGTCTACCCTCTGGGACAAGCATAGGACAGACGAAGAGAGATCTGAAGGTCAACTTTCCTTAACCTACAGGTAGAGTACATTAAACAGAACCTATATATGCTACTACCATTGAACTGAGGACACCTTTTATACCATTATTTGAAGATAATAATGTATCTATACAGAAATACATGGCTCAAAATAGTTTAAAGGGGAATAACTGAAGATACTGGTAATCTAAGAGAAAAGCGAAGTGCTGGAAACACTCATCAACACTCGAGAAACAGTGCATTATCTTTCTATCAGGCATTTTGCATGGCCACTTGCCTTATTATTAATTTTAATATTTTCAGACATTAACTTTAGCACCTGTTTTCTCTACGACACGAGGTGCTGGCAACGTGGGATGGTATGTCGGCACTGCAGGCACGAGGAAAGGAAAGAGATGGGTCGGTGCTTGAGGTGGTGACTCTTCATCAGAACATGGTGCTGGGAGGCCACTCTGCATCCCTGGTGTTAGCTTGCTTTGCCCCTCTCCCAGGTGTCTGAGCATGGGAGCTGGTTCCACTTTGCCAGCTTTTCCCATCTCTACCTGCCTTACACTCTGCTATTCATACATTATTGGTGTCTATAAAGGTCTCTAATATCTCTCAGTATACTTCCTATAGCCTCATGTTAATAACACTTCAGCCATCTTCTGTCTTCATTTAAGCACTTTACAGACCATTCTACTTCAGGGTATGCATGCATGCATTTTTATTTTTTTCCCCTCCTTCCCCTTGCTTTATTCCTTTTAAAGTACTACCCTTCTTTTATTTTTTGTTAATTGGTCCAGTTCCGATAAAGGTTCTCCATGCAATGTTAACTTGTCAGTTCTCTCTACAGATGTTGACTGACCTGTTGAGATTTTACAGTATTTTCTGTTTTTGATTTCAAGGAATTATCAGGCTTGATTCAGTTGAAAGAAGTGGAAATGATAATATAGTGACGCTAATAACTCAAAAAACCCAGAAACATAGGGAGGGATATTTAACTCACAGCCAGCTGTTTTGCACCTGAAAAATGGGCGGGAACAGCTGAAAACGTCTTTCCTGGAACTCCATGATTGAGTCCATCCAGTCAGGTTTCCACCCCATCATCAGCACTGAAATGGCTCTTATTAAAGTCACAAATGACATCCTATGTGAGTGTGACCATGGTAAAGTATCCCGTCTCATTCTTCTCCACCTGTCCACAGCCTTTGACAAGGTTGACCACGCCATCCTCTTCCAATGCTTCTTCTCCGTTGTCCAGCTGGTTAGGACTGCGCTCACATAGTTCCATCCTCATCTATCTAGTCGTAGCCAGAAAATGGCCTGCAATGGCTTCTCTTCCTGCTCCTGGACTGTTACCTCTGATGTCCCCCAAGGATTGATTCTTGGCCCCCTCCTATTTCTCATCTACATGCTGTCCCTTGGCAACATCATCCAAAAACACAATGTCAGGTTCCACATGTACACTGATGACACTCAGCTTTATCTCCTTCCCATCTCTCTTGACCCCTCCACTGTCTCTAAATTGTCAGACTGCTTGTTTGACATCCAGTAGTGGATGAGCAGAAATTTCCTCCAACTAAATGTTGGGAAGACCAAAGATATTGTCCTTGGTCTCTGCCACAAACTCTGTTCCTTAGCTACCAACTCCATCTCCTTCCCTGGCAATTGTCTGAGGCTGAACCAAGCTGTTCACGATGTTGGCGTCATATTTGACCTCGGGATGAGCTTCCGACCACATATCCAGTCTATCACTTTCGTATCCATATCATTGCCCAACTTTGCCCTGCCTCAGCTCATCTACTGCTGAACTCCTTATCCAAGCTGTTACCTCTAGACTTGACTATTACAACGCTCTCATGGCCGGCCTCCCATCTTCCACCCTCCATAAACCTGAGCTCATCCAAAACTCTGCTGTCCATATCCTAACATGCACCAAGTCCCACTCACCCATTACCCCTGTGCTCATTGATCTACATTGGCTCCCAGTCCGGCAATACCTCAATTTTAAAATTCACCTCCCTCTCCTTGTAATGTCCTCCAGCTCTACAACCCTCCGGGTTAATCTGCACTCCTCCAATTCTGGCCTCTTGTGTATCCCGTATTTTAATCACTGTCTCGGCCCTAAGTTTTGAAATTCTCTCCCTGAACCTTTCCGCCTCTTTTCCTCTCTCTCCTCCTTTAAGGCAGTCCTTAAAACCTATCCCGTTGACCTAGCTTTTGGACATCTGTCTAATATCTCCCAATATGGCTCAATGCCAAAATTTTGTTTGATAATGCTCCTGTGAAGCACCTTGGAATGTTTTATTGTGTTAAAGGCGCGATACAAATGCAAGATGTTGTTGAAAATAGTTGCACAGGCACCTCAGAAACCCTTTGACACCCAAGGCCCACCAAGCAATATTCAGGAAGGTCCATACATGGGCAAGCGGCCTATATATGGGCAAGCAGCCCACTCTCCACCCCCCAAAACAGGCATAAGGTCAATTAAACATACAAATTAAAAAATTAAGTTTGAAAATAACAGAAATAAAGAAATAAAATTTCTTTCATTAGGCTCACTCTTTTGAATACGCAACAACACAAGGCCACTGTTGCTGTGCATTCCTATCCACAGCCTATTCCACCACTTCTCTCCTACAGATCTAACCCATTTACATAATGACACACAGGCAGTGCCCCACTGTCATCACTGACACTGTAACTAATGGACTAAAACCAATACGATGAAGTATAAAGCTTAGAAGTTCTGTTAATGCTAGACAGCTGGACTAGCTAGTACATAAATTGGCACACTGGTGCATCAATTTAGTGCACTACATGGTAGCAGGATATGGCTTTATGCCAATTTCCCACATGGTGAGTTTCTGATGTTGGTCCAGCCATCAATGATGTAAGGAGTCCAAAGTGAAAACAATCATTTGAAATGGATGGAGAGAGCAGAAAAAATACACAAAACAGCTGAAATTGCATTTTATCCTGTGCTATCAACAGTTGTAGTGCAGCATTAGTCCAAAAAAATCACCCTGAATTTGGACAAATCGCTGACGAAAGAATTACAGTTTTGGAAGCTATCATAAAAATGAATCAGTATGAAATGGCCCTGCCAGGAACCCAATGGAAACAATCATTTTTGATTGCTCAAAAGAGACAGCAACCAACCAATAGTACACTTAGAGCAGATATTCACATTAAAAACATGATGTGAGCTATTTGCATGGAGCCACATAACAACATAACAACATAAGTACATAAGAAATAGGAGCAGGAGTAGGACATGCTGCCCCTGCTCTGCCATTCAATGAGATCATGGTTGAATTTCTTTATCAACTGTACTTTCCCACTCTATTCCCATATCGCTGTAGTGCACAAAAATCTATCAATCTCAGTTTTAAATATATTCATTAGCTAAGCATCCACGGCCCGCTGGGGTATTGACAACCTACAAGTTAACTTTGTCACAAAGCAAAGGATATCTTGCATAGTCATCCCAGAAACACAGATGCCATTTTAAATTCAGATTTACTTGAAGATGATATAAACTAAAGACCTAAATTCCAGTGTTTATTAGTGGAGAGGTTCCTGATGACATAATTGACTTTCATTTTCATGGCTTGCAGCCACAGAGAACTGACATTACATTGTTGGCAGTGCTTGAGCTCATTTCTTTACTAGAATGCTGTTGAAATGCTGGTATACCAACATAAAGCATTCTGAAAGTTGTTTTGAGCACTTAATAATAATCGACTGTCAAAATGCAACAATAAGTGAATCTAATAGGTCACCAATCCAATAAAATTCCCCCTCTACATTATTTCTGAAACTTCATAATAGTTTCAAACTGCTGTTTGTACACAACTGCTATTTTAACATTGTGCTACTCTCCTACTTTATTCGTATCCGACATTGAGTAAACAGACTCGTTTGCACTGGAGTGCTGACTTGGGGCTGCATTAGAGTGCTCATGTGGGAGTTTTGTGACTGAGGGAGTTCAGTGAGGAGGGACCGAGAAGTTCCTTTCATTTCCTACCTGTCCTCAAAGAGGGTGAGGGGAGCCGAGAGTTTCCAAAGAGCACAGCTGACTGGTGAGTAAGTCCTGGTGGGTATTTTATTTAGAGATACAGCACTGAAACAGGCCCTTCAGCCCACCAAGTCTGTGCCGACCATCAACCACCCATTTATACTAATCTTGCATTAATCCCATATTCCTACCACATCCCCACCTTCCCTCAATTCCCCTACCACCTACCTATACTGGGGGCAATTTTATAATGGCCAATTTTCCTATCAACTGTGGGAGGAAACCGGAGCACCCGGCAAAAACCCATGCGGTCACAGGGAGAACTTGCAAACTCCGCACAGGCAGTACCCAGAATCGAACCCGGGTCGCTGGAGCTGTGAGGCTGCGGTGCTAACCACTGCGCCACTGTGCCGCCGTATTTTTCAAACTGGATTGAATTGTAAGTCATTGTTTTAGCAATACTTAGTTGATTTATTTTTTTTATTATAATAGTCTTCTAAAGTTTTAAATTTAAAGGGTTTAGTCATGGCAGGAGAGCTTAAAGCCATGGTTTGCTCCTCTTGCTGCATGTGGGAATCCGGGAATATTTTGTGTCCCTGGGACCAGCATGTGTGCAGGAAGTGTGTCCAGCTGCAGCTCCTGGAAGCTTGGGTTTCAGAGCTGGAACGGCAGCTGGAAACACTGTGGAGCATCCGCGAGTCTGAGAGCATTGTGGATAGCACATTTAGAGAGGTGGTCACACCGCAGCTGAAGGGACTTGAGGAAGGAAGGGAATGGAACCAGGAAGGAAGGGAACCAGGCAGTCCAAAAGAAACAGGCAGGTAGTTCAGGAGTCCCCTGGGATCCCGCTTGCAAATCGGTATTCCATTTTGGAGGCTGATGAGGCCGGTTCCACCAGGGAGTGCGGACAGAGCCAAACTTCTGTCATCACAAGCAGCCTGTCTGCACAGGAAGGGGGAAAGAGAGGAAGAGCAATAGTAATAGGGGATTCTATAGTCAGGGGAACAGATAGGCGCTACTGTGGCCGTCAACGTGACTCCAGGATGGTGTGTTGCCTCCCTGGTGCCAGGGTCCGGGATGTCACTGAATGGCTGCCGGGCATCCTGAAGGGTAAGGGTGATAAGGCAGAGGTCATGGTACATGTTGGTACCAATGACATAGGTAGAAAGAGGGATGAGGTCTTGCATCAAGAATTCAGGGAGTTAGGCAGTAGACTAAAAAGCAGGACCTCTCAGGTTGTAATCTCTGGATTACTCCCAGTGCAACATGCTAGCGAGTATAGAAATAGGAGAATAGCACAGATGAATGTGTGGCTTAAGAGTTGGTGCAGGAGGGAGGGCTTTAGATTCCTGGATCACTGGGACCGTTTCTGGGGAGGGTGGGACCTGTACAAGCGGGACGGTCTACATCTGAACCAGTGGGGGACTAACATCCTTGCTGGCCGGTTTGCTAGTGCTGTTGGGAGGAGTATAAACTAATTTGGCAGGGGGAGGGAACGTAGACTCCTAGCAGAATAGGGACACAGTTAAACACAGGAAAGCAAACATGTCAGAGGGAATACAGCGGAAGTAAGTTTCAAGGGAGTAAGACCAGGATGGATGGCCTCTACTTTAATGCCAGGAGTATTACAGGTAAAACGGATGAGTTAAGGGCAAGGATTAACACGTGGAATTGTGATATAGTAGCCATCACGGAGACATGATTGAGGGAGGGGCAGGATTGGCAGCTCAATATCCTGGGATATAGAATCTTCAGGTGAGACAGAGGAGGGGGGTAAAAGAGGAGGGGGCATTTCAATATTAGTTAAGGAGTCAGTTACTGCAGTAAGGAGAGATGATATCTTGGAGGGGACATCAAATGAAGCTTTATGGGTAGAGTTTAGAAATAAAAAAGGGTCATCCACATTGCTGTGTGTTTATTATAGACCCCCAGATAGTCAGTGGGAAATTGAGGAGCAAATACATGCGCAATTCGCAGAGGTGTGTAAAAATAATAATAGGGTAATTATATTAGGTGATTTCAATTTTCCCAACATTAATTGGGATAGTCATCGTGTTAAGGGCTTAGATGGAGTGGAGTTCTTAAAATGTATACAGGAGAACTTTTTAGCTCAATATGTCGAGGATCCAACAAGAGAGGGTGCAGTGCTGGACCTAATTCTGGGGAATGAAGCCGGACAGGTGGTTGATGTGTTGGTGAGGGAGCATTTTGGTGATAGCGACCACAACATGGTACAATTTAAGCCTGTTATGGAGAAAGAAATAGACAAGTTGCAAAAAAAGGTTTTGGATTGGGGGAGAATGAATTTTAGTAAAATAAGGCAGGATCTGGCCAAGGTAGACTGGAAAGAGTTACTTGTCGGGAAATCTACAGAAGAGCAGTGGGGGGCATTCAAAAAGGAAATGGGGAGGGTACAGGCCCAACATGTTCCTTCTAGGGTAATAGGTAGGAGCAACAAGCCCAGAGAACCATGGATGTCCAGAAACAATCAGAGTACGATGAGAAGGAAAAGAGAGGCTTTTAGCAAATACAAGGAGAGCAAATCAATGGAAACATTAGAGGAGTACAGAAAGTGTAGGATGGAGCTTAAGAAAGCAATTCGGAGAGCAAAGAGGGGATATGAGAAAGCTCTGGCTGGTAAAAGTAGGGAAAATGCCAAGATATTCTATAAGTATATCAATGGGAAGAGGATAACCAGGAAAAGAGTAGGACCCATTGGGGACGAAGGGGGAAATCTGTGGGTGGAGCCAGAGGACATTGGTAGGGTGTTGAACGAATACTTCACATCTGTCTTCACTCAAGAGAATGAGGATGTAGATATGGAACTCAGAGAGAGAGACTGTGAGGTTCTTGAGCAAATTGTCATAGGGAGTGACAAGGTATTGGAGGTTTTGGCAGGCTTATAAGTGGACAAATCTCCAGGTCCGGATGATTTGTGTCCAGGATGCTGTGGGAGGCGAGGGTGAAGATTGCAGGGGTTCAGACCCAAATTTTTAATTCCTCTCTGGCCACGGGGGAGGTGTCAGAGGACTGGAGAACAGCTAATGTGGTCCCACTATTTAAGAAAGACTGTAGAGATAAGCCAGGGAACAAAAGACCAGTGAGTCTCACGTTAGTGGTAGGGAAACTATTGGAGAAAATTCTGAAGGAGAGAATCTATCTCCACTTGGAGGGGCAAAATTTGATTAGGAATAGTCGGCATGGCTTTGTCAGAGGGAGGTCATGCCCAACAAATTTGATTGAAAATTTTGAGCACGTGACCAGATGTGTAGATGATGGTAGTGCAGTTGATGTAGTTTACATGGATTTCAGCAAAGCCTTTGACAAGGACCCACATGGAAGACTTATCAAGAAAGCAAATGCACATGGGATACGGGGTAACTTGATAAGGTGGATTCAAAATTGGCTTAGCTGTAGGAGACAGAGAGTGATGACAGACGGCTGTTTTAGTGACTGGAAGCCAGTGTCCAGTGGTGTACCACAGGGATCTGTGCTGGGTCCCCTATTGTTTGTCATTTATATAAACGACATAGATGACTATGTGGGGGGTAGGATCATTAAGTTCGCGGATGACACAAAGATTGGCCGAGTGGTTAACAGTGAGGATGAGTGTCTTGGGTTACAGGAAGATATAGACGGGATGGTCAAATGGGCAGAAAAGTGGCAGATGGAATTTAACTCTGAAAAGTGTGAGGTGATACGGTTTGGAAGGAGTAATGTGACACGGAAGTATTCAATGAATGGCCTGACTGGGAAGTTCCGAGGAACAAAGGGACCTTGGCGTGTTTGTCCATAGATCTCTGAAGGCAGAAGGGCAGGTCAATAGGGTGGTGAAAAAGGCATATGGGACACTTGCCTTTATCAATCGAGGCATAGATTACAAAAGCAGGGAGGTCATGTTGGAGTTGTATAGAACTTTGGTAAGGCCACAGCTGGAGTACTGTGTGCAATTCTGGTCACCACATTATAGGAAGGATGTGATTGCACTGGAGGGGGTGCAGAGGTGATTCACCAGGATGTTGTCTGGTCTGGAACATTTAAGCTATGAAGAGAGGTTGGATAGGCTTGGGTTGTTTTCGCTGGAGCAGAGAAGACTGAGGGGTGACCTGATCGAGGTGTACAAGATTATGAGGAGCATGGACAGGGTGGATAGAGAGCAGCTGTTCCGCTTAGCTGAAGGGTCAGTTATGAGGGGACACAAGTTGAAGGTGAGGGGCAGGAGGTTTAAGGGGGATTTGAGGAAGAACTTTTTTACCCAGAGGGTGGTGATGGTCTGGAATGCACTGCCTGGGAGGTTGGTAGAGGCAGGTTGCCTCACATCCTTTAAAAAGTACCTGGATGAGCACTTGGCACGTCATAACATTCAAGGCTATGGGCCAAGTGCTGGCAAATGGTAGACAGGTCAGGTGTCTTTAATGCATCGGTGCAGACTCGATGGGCCAAAGGGCCTCTTTTGCACTGTATTACTCTGTGATTCTGTGATAACCATAGCTTACATTATTGTCGCATCAAACCAACAACCACTTACCACTACTGTATATGTTATGGTATCATAAACTTGGTAAAAGCAATAGGAATGCACCACATCTCACAAAATTTTAACTTACACAATGGATTGTGTGCACAAGAATAGCTTTGGAAACTTCATAATTAATTGTTCAAAGTCACGGCGCTCAGGCAATTAACTGTCTGGCGCTAGGGTCCCCTGCCCTTTAAGGAGACCTTTAATGCCTACAAAAGCTGCCGGTTAATCAGAGGACTGGCAAGTCAGCAGACCCTGCAGCGCCACTGGAAGCAGAGGCCACAGCTGGAGCTGCAGCAGTTACCAGACCAGGACTAGCCATGGAGCCCTGGACTGCAGGTAAGTGGAAGCGGGCTTGTCGGGGCCAGTCAGGCCATTAATTGGCCACTTAAGGGCCTCAACTGGCCTCTGGGCGGGAATAAATTTCATGGCATCAGGAAGGCAACGGGCAAGCCACACCACCTCGCCACACCACCTCACCACACCTCCCCCCTTCCCTCACAATTTTATAGGCCCCAACCACCTTTCCCATCCCTCCAGGGCTCATAAAATTCCAGCCATTGTCACTGTTGCAAACTTGGTTCCTCATTTATTAAGTCAAATCTTATTCTGAATTTTGAAGAGGGAGATGATATTTAATAATTTTGAATTGTTAACTGGTCACCACATGTGGCACAAAAATAAATGGGCAAGCTGACCCACGACATAACTAGGAGCTGAATTTGCAATGGGGGATAGGATCCAAGTTTTCACAATGATGAAGGGATTGGGTACATCCCAGTTGGACAGGCTATTTGAAATAAATAAGGAAGTTAGGACTAGAAATCATACCTGTAAATTATGACAAAGAATGTGATTACATGCCAGGAAGGACTTCTATTTGCAGAGTTATTGTCCTCTGACACAAACAGCCAAGACAAATGACTACAGACTTGGTAAAGCCATTTTAAGAGGGAACCTGGTAAGTTTCTGATAGAAGAGAACATTTCAATAATTGGGGCCAAGATTCTAGCCAATTGAGATTGTGATAAATTACGGATGCCAATCGTCTTCTGGAGCTTGCTTATTTGCCTTAGGGATGTAGAGAATAATATTCCAGAGTTCTTCTTGAATTGTTTGCTGTTTTATTTTCTCTGATTTTTATTTCTCCTAGAAAATCAGTTAGCTCGGGCTAGATGGCTGGTATGCAAGGACGAACTGTTGACTGGATGGAGCATGATCGACGTACTTGACGGTCCTTTCTCTGTTTACATATTCATGATGTTTCTTCTTTTCGTCTGTTCATACATTCATAATCTTTTCATAAAATCCAGGAGATTTAGGGGTTTACTTCCTATGTGGCATTACGCGAAATCAGAAAATGTTGCTGTTATTAATATCTATAAGGTTAACCACAGAGTAATGCAGACAGCTTACATTTTAACAACTACTTAAACAAGCCTTTACTTTAACATTAACCACTTTATTGTAGAAAAATTAAAGGAAGCAATGCAACTATATGAATACTAATTTCAAATTATTGTCATAATAATTCTTCACACTTTACAAACATTGCTAATTAATCTGATAGTAAAAAAAACTCATCACTAAATGAATGAATCCAGCAGATTCAATGAAAGCCAGCAGTGGTTGAAAAAAAACTTGAGGCACTGAATTGAAAAATCCTGGAAGAACTTGCCTACAAATGCTAGGAATTTCCTTGAGGCTTCTCCTGCTCTGCTGCCCGAATGTTACTTATATTTGAAAATGAGGTTTCTCCCAAACTTTCATCAAAGTGACAGTGGCGGAACAAGAGAAGCCTCAAGGCAATTCCTGGTGAAAGTACTCAAACTGGGATTAAGAAATTCAATTCCATGGAATATAATTATCAAAGGCTATGGGCTTGACAACACCATGGCTGTAGTACTTCAGACTTGTGCTCCAGAACTAGCTGGGCCCCTAGCCAAGCTGTTCCAGTATAGCTACAACACTGGCATCTGCCCGACAATGTGGAAAATTGCCCAGGTATGTCCTGTCCACAAAAAGCAGGACAAATCTAATCCGGCCAATTACCGCCCCATCAGTCTACTCTCAATCATCAGCCAAGTGATGGAATGTGTTGTTGACAGTGCTCTGAAGTGGCACTTACTCAGCAACAACTACTGCTCAGTTTGGATTCTACTAGGGCCACTCGGCTCCAGATCTCATTACAACCTTCATCCAAACATGGACAAAAGAGCTGAATTCCAGAGGTGAGGTGAATGTTCAGGCTTGGTCTGATAAGTGGTAAGTAACATTTGTGCCCTTGATATCAAGATAGCATTTGACGGTGTGTGGCATCAAGGAGCCCTAGCAAAATTGAAGTCAATGGGAATCGAGGGGAAAACTCTCCACTGATTGGCGTCATACCCAGCACAAAGGACAATAGTTGTGGTTGTTGGAGACCAATTATCTCAGCCTCAGAATATTGCTGCAGGCTTTCTTTTGAGTAGTGACCTAGGTCCAACCATCTTCATCTACTTCAACAATGACCTACCCTCTATCAATAGGTCAGAAGTGGGCATGTTAGTTGTTGATTGCACAATGTTCAGTACCAATTGCTACACCTTAGATACTGCAGCAGTCTGTGCCCGCATGCAGCAAGACCAGGACAAGGTTCAGGCTTGGTCTGATAAGTGGCAAGTAACATTTGTGTCACACAAGTGCCAGACAATGACCATCTCCAACAAGGGAGATTCTAACCATCTCCCCTTGACATTCAACAGCATTACCATCACTAAATTCCCCACCATCAACATCCTGACCAGAAACTTAACTGGACCAGCCATATAAATACTGTGGCTACGTGCAGATCAGAGGCTTGGAATTCTGTGGTGAGTAATTCACCTCCTGACTCCCCAATGCATGTCCACCATCTACAAGGTACAAGTCAGGAGTGTGATGGAATACTCTCCACTGGCCTGGATGAGTGCAGCTCCAACAACACTCAAGAATCTCTCCACCATCCAGGACAAAGAAGCCTGCTTGAATGGCTCCTCATCCACCACTTTAAATATTCACTCCCTCCACCACTGATGCACAATGGCAGCAGTGTATACCATCTACAAGATGCACTGTAGCAACTCTCCAAGGTTTCTTCAAGAGTACCTTCCAAACCTGCGACTTCTACCACCAAGAATAAGGGCAGTAGACACATGGGGACATGACAACCTGTAAGTTCCCCTCCAAGTCACACACCATCCTGAAAGGAACTATATCCTCATTCCTTCACTGTCGCTGGGTCAAAATCTTGGACCTCCCTCCCTAACAGCACTGTGGGTGTACCTGCCCCACATGGACTGCAGCTGTTCAAGAAGGTGGCTCACCACCACCTGGTCATGGGCAATTAGGTATGGACAATAAATTCTGGCCTTGCCAGCAAGACTCACATCAGAAGAATGAATTTTTAAAAAGCCCTGAAATTAAACAGTGAAATGTACCAGATTTGTACCAATATACCTGAAGTTGTATTCTCTGATGCTCTGCAGAGTTGAACAACATTTAATTTAACCCTAACCCTTCTACCACTTTAAAAGCTAATATGATCAGATCTCTTACACCAACAGTTGACATCACTTTGTTGACTTCCCTAAATTGCTAGCCTTTACCAATTCACTCAATCTTGTTACAGGAAAAACATGACCACAATGTCCCCGAGACATTACGAAACTTGCATCTCTATCAAAAGTAGATCACGGAACTGCAGGGAAAGCACCTTGCTCTCGCTCTGGAAATGGAAAATGTGATGGCACAGCACCGCTTCCAAGTTAAAGGGCGCATACCCACAGTTACTGTGACTTCCCAACCATAACCTTCCACACCCTTCTCTGTCTCAATAATCCCAATGAAGAAGAGCAGCAACAGAGAAGGAAATTCTTCCTCACTAAGGGAATGATATATCAAGGAGGAGGATGAAGAGGGAGATGATATGATGGTCAAGCTCATCTACGAATCCTACCCCATATTCTTCTGTTCCTTCACAAACCCATGTTCTGTGTCATTTGTTTTTCTCATTCCCAAATACTAGCTCACATATTTTCAGCCAGGGAGGAACTAGTATCAGCAGAAGATGCTCAAAGCCTGAGGGATTTGGAGGAGGGGCAGGGAGGTCAAACAGAAGGATGCTTGGAGTTGTGCAATAGAAAACTTGTGTGTACTTACCGCAATAGAAAGATGTTCAAAGGATGTCACAACTATGTTGAGGTCAGTCTCTGGGGATGTTTTACAACAGGCTGGTGTGACTTTAAAATCTGCAGTCCTCATTTTACCCTGCATCAGGGCAGCATGTTCTTCATTGCAGGCATCAATAATGTGTGTAACATCTTTCCGAGAATCTGCGACAGTACCCCACCTAAAAAGCGGCCAGGAGCATGGAAGCACAGAATGCAGCTCTGGTCTGATGATATCATCACCCTGCTTGCTTACTTCCAGATCTGGGGACTGTGATGAGGGCTGCTATCTGTCAGGATCTAATAGCTGCTATTGGACCAGCCATTGATCTCATTGATCAAAGGGAATACAGATCTAGGGCCAATGGAATGGCAATGTCTCGCAGAACAGCGGCACATGCCAGGCATCCATCCTTCCCCTTCACAGTATCATGTCTGCAGTGCATTGGAGGTGACAGCAGGCTTTCTAAACACACAATCTGGAAAATCAGCCAACTGCAGCCCTCTCTCAGGAGCAAGATACCATGAGAGTAGAGCCACTTCAGTCCCATGATCCTTTTATAGAAAGGAGCAGCCAACCATCTCTTGCAATACTTGCTCTCTGATTACAATCAGGAGAAACATTAGATTAGGAGAAATAAGGACATGTTTAGGCATATGGTGAAGTATTAGAAAAGAGTAGAAAAGTTTGTTTACTTTGGAGTTTGTTATATTAATAGAATGTGCACCTATGTCATATGTTGTTATTGAGGGAGATTAAAAATCATACAGGGAAACGTGCACTTATTTAGTGATTTATTCAAACAGGTGATTATGAATGGCATGGTTACATAGGTGCCATGATGCCTGATGTGCTGTCATGTTCTTGGCTGGGTATTGAATTGAAGAAATGATCCTTTAGTTGAAGGCTGGAGAGAAGAGGTTCAGGCAATGGTCACAAATGTAGACTGTTAAACAGATGAGAAGACTCAAATGATCAGCAATTACAGAGAAGCCCTCTGAGTGAGAGTCATCTTTAATGCTCCCCTCCATTTATGTCTGCTTTCAATGCAACTTAGGATGTTAGAAACTTTAAGAAACGTATATCTAGATCTTTGTGAATGGCAAAGCTATGGAGGGAATGGCAGGTTCCTCCTATGAGGTCAGACAAACATAACAAAGACCGCTCCCGACCTGTCAAAGCAACAAAAATGCCCATTAGCATCCCTCACGATGACCAGGTATAGAAGTGAGAGCTTCAATATCACCCTCATCAGCTAGTTTTGCCAACATTTAGTAGGATTATGCATAGTGGTTGTCGGGGTTGGGTGTTAAGCCTCATCACCCACAAGCTATCTGTTGACATGATTTTCTCTCAATCAGTTCAAGGGACACCAAATTCTGTGGAATGTATAAATACAACCTGTGGCAAATCTCACATCGACATGCCGGATCCTTTATTGGTTGTCACACACTACAATCCCTATGTTCAGCAATTGCACCCAGGGTATTGGGAAGGCCAACAACTCTATATAACCGAAAGCTGCCTTGCTCTGATGTCAAACTGGATGAATTCTCCAGCTGTCCTGAAAACAATGCCAGTCAACTAATGAATGCATGCCTGTAGGTCACTGTGGCTGATCCACTATGGTCAACTGAAATTATCCTTGCATTACGGGTTGAATGCAGTCATTACCTTCACAGCCACAATGCGGGCTGATAAGCTTGGCTGTAGGTGTTCCTCTAGTAGGTGTCAGAGATCCCCTGTTGCTTCTTTGGAGGCAAATGTAACACTGCTATTCAAGAAAGGAGGAAGAGAGAAAACAATGAACGACAGGCCAGTTAGCCTGACATTAGTCATCAGGAAAGTGCTGGAAGCTATTATTAAGAAAGCATTAACAATGCACTTAGAAAAGCAGAGTATGATTACAAGAAGTCAACATGGTTTTACGAAAGGGAAATCCTGTTTGACAAATTTATTAGATTTTTATGATGATGTAAGTAGTAGGGTAGATAAAGGGGCACCAGTAGATGTAATATACGTGGATTTCCAAAAGGCATTCGATAAGGTGCCACACAAAAAGTTAATATGCAAGATAAGGACTCATGGAGCTGGGAATAATGTATCAGCATGGATTGAGGATTGGTTAACAGAGAGGCAGCAAATACTAGGGATAAATGGGGCATTTTCAACTTGGCAGGCTGTAACTAGTGTAATGCCGCAAGGATTGATGCTGGGACCTCAGCTATTTACAATCTATATTAATGACTTAGATGAAGAGACAGAGAGTAATGTATCTAAGTTTGCTGACGATACAAAGCTAGGTAGGAATGCAAGCTGTGAGGAGGGCACAAAGAGGCTGCAAAGAGATATAGACAGGTTAAGTGAGTAGGCAATAAGATGGCAGATGGAATATAATGTGGGAAGTGTGAGGTTATTCACTTTGGTTGTAAGAATAGAAAAGCAGAATATTTTTTAAGTGGCGTGAAATTTATAAAGGTTGATGTTCAGACAGACTTGGGTGTACTTGTACAAGGAACACAAAAAGTTAGCATGCAGGCACAGAAAGTAATTAGGAAAGCAAATAGCAATTTTGCCTTTATTGCAAAGGGATTGGAGTACAAGAATAAAGCAGTCTTGCTACAACTACGGGGCTTTGATGAGATCACACCTGGAATATTGTATGCAATTTTGGTCTCCATATTTAAGGAAGGATATAATTGCATTGGAGGCAGTACAGCAAAGGTTCACTAGATTGGTTCCTGGGATGAGAGGGTTGTCCTAAGATGAGAGGCTGAGTAAATTGGGTCTATATTCTCTGGAGGTTAGAAGAATCAGGTGACCTCATTGAACGATACATGATTATGAAGGGGCTTCACAGGGTAAATACTGAGATGTTGTTTCCCCTGGGTGGGGAATCTAGAACAAGTCAGCAGTTTCAGGATAGGAGGACGATCATTCAGGACTGATATGAGGAGAAATTTCTTCTCTCAAAGGGTTGTGAATCTTTGAAATTCTCTACCCCAGACGTTTGTGGATATGCCATCATTGAATATATTTAAGAACAAAGAACAAAGAAAATTACAGCACAGGAACAGGCCCTTCGGCCCTCCAAGCCTGCGCCGATCCAGATCCTCTATCTAAACATGTCGCCTATTTTTTAAGGGTCTGTATCTCTTTGCTTCCTGCCCATTCATGTATCTGTCTAGATACATCTTAAAAGATGCTATCGTGCCCGCAACTACCACCTCCGCTGGCAACGCGTTCCAGGCACCCACCACCCTCTGCGTAAAGAACTTTCCACGCATATCCCCCCTAAACTTTCCCCCTTTCACTTTCACTGAGATAGACAGATTTTTGGTCTCCCAGGGAATCAAGGGATATGGGGAATGAGTAGGAAAGTGGAGCTGAAGCCTAAGATCAGCCGTGATCATATTGAATGGCGGAGCAGACTCGACAGGCTGTATGGTCTACCCCTGCTCCTATTTCTTATGTTCCAATGTAATATATATCTCTGAACTAAGATCTCTATATGAACTGTGGGGGGTGGGGTATCAAATCTTGTTTAAATGCTGCCTCACTTTACTTTCCACAACCCTTTTATCCTGTCCCTCCATTATAATGATGTTTAAAGTATGCCCACTCCTGCTTCTGAAATATTCAATATGCTTTGGGGGGCGGGGTGGGGTCAGGGAAGAGGGAGTCAAAATCCCACCGGCTATCAGAAGCTAGTACAAGATTTTTTATGCTCAATGAAAAAAAGTCATTTCCAGCTGCAGTAATTGCTTTTCAAACTTTAAGCATTCTTCAAATGCAAAAGCTCCTCACTTATACCAGTCTTTGCTGCTCCTGGCAACAGCTGCACCCAATATTGCTCAATCTAACTTATCCTTTCTCCATTGCAAGTGTAAATACAAGAAATTTGGAGTTTGCATCTCCACAAGCCATCATTTATATATAATTTAAATAACCAGCCAAATCACATTTGGAAATTTTGGGGATTGATTCGGCCATGGAGAACTGGTGGAACTAGCTTCCACTTCTATTTGCTGGCCAGAGAAACAAAATGTCCCAGTTTTATACTGAAGAACCCATCAATACCACTTGGAATTTTAAAGCCCCTTCATTTCAGGCTTCGAGCCACTGTCCTAAAGGTAAAAGAAAACTTTGTGCTTATAGCTGACAGCTTAGCAGTTCATATTTTAACAATAAAGGTTTTCCCCTCAACGTTTTCCGGATGTGTTTACATTATTACTTAAAATTTATGAACTAATTGCAAAGTGACACCCAACATTTATTCAGAAACGGGTCTCTGTTACGATCATATATCTGTTTTGCTCTATGAATATGTTAACATTGTGGTGACAGTCGAATATGGTTGACTCCTGCTTGAAAACATGTGCCATTGTGCATGAATCAGCTCTGTATGTGGACTGCGAAACACTGGCTATGCTTCAGTCAAAGAAAACCCAGACTGACAGATCATAATTAAAGTGTAGCCACTACCCTGAATAAACAGCACTTGTTAATTACACGTGCCATTTGGGTAACAGTGCCAGCTTTTTTACACACAGTATTTTTCAAACAGTTGACACAGGGCATTTTCCTTTGGCATAGTTCCGACAGGAAGCATAAAGCCTTTCAGTACAAAGAGTCCTTAATACATGTCAGTAAGCAAAGAGCTTGTTGGTCAAAAATTACTTAAGTTACATTCACTTTTCTTAACATCTCATTGAGCACCTCACGCTTGTCAAACAGCATCTTTGTACTTCGCATGCAGATCTAGACTATCAAGCCAAAAATATATTAACCTGTAACATCCTTGTAATAACACCCAAACATATGGCACATGATCCAAGCATTTTTTTGAGTCCCTTAAAGTTTCAAAACGCTAGTTAAAAACATTTATTTAGCATCTGCAAGACACATTTTTGTCAATTTTCAAGGAAACTATACTTACAGAAATCAACTGCACAACCATGAAGCTCTTTTCTTGTCATCCAGTTTTAATATACAATCATTGCTCATACAAAGGCTAATTGTTTCTGATATAAAGGATGTAACAACGCACAGAAAAGTTAAGGGCATAGTTATTTTTTTTAAAAGGGCTCAACAAACATTTTCCTTTGTTCTGGGAGGGAAAATAGCCAGAAAAGCTAAGCATCACTTTTGCCCTGGCAATGTCATATACAAGAGTCACAGAAGGTAATGATGTGGATTGGCATGTCTTAAGTCATCAAGGCATATGTTTGTAAAAAAACAAAAATAGGATTGGGGAAAAAACAGCAAGGAAAATGAAAACCTTTTAAATCAAAGATATATTTTTAATATTTAAATTTTAGGTTTACAAAGGCAGTTGGAAAGACCAAAATCAGTAACAGCCACAACGGCACGAAAGGAAGCCATTTGGCCCATCGAATCCATGCCAGCTCTCTGTAGATCAGTCCCATTCCCCAGCTCTATTCCCATAGCCCTGTAAGTTTATTTCCCTCGAATGCCCATCCAACTTTTGTTTGAAATTATTCATTGTCTCCACTTCCACCACTCTCAGACAGTGAGTTCCAGGCCATTACCACTCGCTACGTTGAAAAATCTTTCCTCACATTCCCCTGAATCTCTTGCCCAAAACCTTAAATCTGTGTTCCCGAGTCTTTGTACCATCAGCTAATGGGAACAGCTTTTCTTTGTCTACCCTATCCAAACCTGTCAGAATCTTGTACACCTCTATCAAAGCTCCCCTCAGTCTCCTTTACTCCAAAGGAGAACTACCCCAGTTTCTCCAACCTAACCTTGTGGCTAAATTCCCTTATCCTTGGAACCATTCTGGTGATTCTCCCCCTCTCAAGGGTCTTCACATCCTTCCTAAAATGTGGTGATCTGAACTTGACTCAATACTCTAGTTGTGGCCTAACCAGAGCTTTATATAGGTTCAGCATAACTTCCCTGCTTATGTACCCAATTCCTCTATTTATGAAGCCCAAGATCCCATATGCTTTGTTGACCACTTACTCAATATGTCCCGACAGCTTCTAAGATCCATGCACATGAACCCCCAGGTCCCTCTTCCTTGCACATTCTTCAGAACTGTACGATTTAGTCAATATGCCTCTCCCTATCCCTTCTGCCAAAATGCATCACCTCATATATCTCTATATTAAATTCCATCTGCCACTTGTCTGCCCATTCTGCTAACCTATCTATGTCCTGTTGCAGTCAATTGGTATCATCCTCACTGACTGCCACACCTCCAAGTTTGGTATCATCAAATACCTTTAAAAAGTGTATTTAATTACAATTATTTAAAAATGTTAGAAACATTTTCCAGCATGTTAAATCACAGTTTGCATTATCTTCAAATGCTAATCTTCACTTTTGACTTAACCTATATACACAGCAACCATCCCCAGGACTGTTATTGGGAGAACTGGCAGATTTTAGCTGTTGAAATTCTGTTGAATCACACCGTCAGCTACTTGGCTGTTCCAGCAGAGAGTAGCCACTGCATGGTGGGCTGGACCAAAGGTACAGACTGAAGATCTGAAGGCTGACTGCCAGTGTCAGGAGAATGCTGCCTTCACGTGCGTGATTGCCATCCACTCCCACCAGAAGCAGCTGCAATATTTATCTCAGAAAAATGGTTTGTTGTATTGTTATGTCAATGGAATTTTTAAAACTTAATTCATGGGATGTGGGCGTCGCTCGCTATGCCAGCATTTATTGCCCATCCCTAATTGCCCCTGAGAAGGTGGTGGTGAGCTGCCTTCTTGAACCGCTGCAGTCCATGTGGGGTAGGTACACCCACAGTGCTGTTAGGAAGGGAGTTCCAGGATTTTGACCCAGCGACAGTGAAGGAACGGCGATATTGTTCCAAGTCACGATGGTGTGTGACTTGAAGGGGAACTTGCAGGTGGTGATGTTCCCATGCATTTGCTACCCTTGTCCTTCTAGTTGGTGGAGGTCGCGGATTTGGATGGTGCTGTCTAAGGAGCCTTGGTGCGATGCTGCAGTGCATCTTGTAGATTGTACACACTGCTGCCACTGTGCGCGGTGCTGGATGGAGTGAATGTTTGTGGATGGGTTGCCAATCATGCGGGCTGCTTTGTCCTGGATGGTGTCGAGCTTCTTGAGTGTTGTTGGAGCTGGCAAGTGGAGAGTATTCCATCACACTCCTGACATGTGGTATGTAGATGGCGGACAGGCTTTGGGGAGTCAGGAGGTGAGTTACTTGCCTCAGGATTCCTAGCCTCTGACCTGCTCTTGTAGCCACGGTATTTATATGGCTATTCCAGTTCAGTTTCTGGTCAATGGTAACCCCTAGGATGTTGATAGTGGGGGATTCAGCGATGGTAATGCTGTTGAATGTCAAGGGGAGATGATTAGATTCTCATTGCCTGGCACTTGTGTGGCACGAATGTTACTTGCCACATCAGCCTAAGCCTGGATATTGTCCAGGTCTTGCTGCAATTCTACACAGACTGCTTCAGTATCTGAGGAGTCACGAATGGTGCTGAATGTTGTGCAATCATCAGCGAACATCCCCACTTCTGACCTTATGATTAAAGGAAGGTCATTGATGAAGCAGCTGAAGATGGTTGGGCCTAGGACGCTACCCTGAGGAGTTCCTGCAGTGATGTCCTGGAGCTGAGATGATTGACCTCCAACAACCACTACCATCTTCCTTTGCGCTAGGTATGACTCTAGCCAGCGGAGGGTTTTCCCCCTGATTCCCATTGACCTCAGTTTTGCTAGGGCTCCTTGATGCCATACTCAGTCAAATGCTGCCTTGATGTCAAGGGCAGTCACTCTCACCTCACCTCTTGAGTTCAGCTCTTTTGTCCATGTTTGAACCAAGGCTGTAATGAGGTCAGGAGCTGAGTGGCCCTGGCGCAACCCAAACTGAGCGTCACTGAGCAGGTTATTGCTAAGCACATGCTGCTTGATGGCACAGTTGATGACACCTTCCATCACTTTACTGATGATAGAGAGTAGGCTGATGGGGCGGTAATTGTCCGGGTTGGATTTGTCCTGCTTTTTGTGTACAGGACATACCTGGGCAATTTTCCACATTGCAGGGTAGATGCCAGTGTTGTAGCTGTACTGGAACAGCTTGGCTACTGGCGTGGCAAGTTCTGGAGCACAGGTCTTCAGTACTATTGCCGGAATATTGTCAGGACCCATAGCCTTTGCAGTGCCCAGTGCCTTCAGTCGTTTCTTGATATCACACGGAGTGAATCGAATTGGCTGAAGTCTGGCATCTGTGATGCTTGGGACTTCAGGAGGAGGCCGAGATGGATCATCAACTCGGCACTTCTGGCTGAAGATTGTTGCAAATGCTTCAGCCTTACCTTTCGCACTGATGTACTGGGCTCCCCCATCATTGTGGATGGGGATATTTGTGGAGCCACCTCCTCCAGTTAGTTGTTTAATTGTCCACCACCATTCACGGCTGGATGTGGCAGGACTGCAGAGCTTAGATCTGATCCGTTGGTTATGGGATCGCTTAGCTCTGTCTATCGCATGCTGCTTACGCAGTTTGGCACGCAGATAGTCCTCCGTTGTAGCTTCACCGGGTTGAAACCTCATTTTAAGGTATGCCTGGTGCTGCTCCTGGCATGCCCTCCTGCACTCTTCATTGAACCAGGGTTGGTCTCCTGGCTTGATGGGAATGGTAGAGTGGGGGATATGCCGGGCCATGAGGTTACAGATTGTGTTTGAGTACAATTCTGCTGCTGCTCATGGCCCACAGCACCTCGTGGATGCTCAGTTTTGCATTGCTAGATCTGTTCGAAATCTATCCCATTTAGCCACACAACACGATGGATGGTATCCTCAATGTGAAGGCGGGACTTCGTCTCCACAAGGACTTTGTGGTGGTCACTCCTACCAATACAGTCATGGACAGAAGCATCTGCAGCAGGCAGATTGGTAAGGACGAGGTCAAGTATATTTTTTCCCTCCTGTTGGTTCCCCCACCACCTGCCGCAGACCCAGTCTAGCAGCTATGTCCTTTAGGACTCGGCCAGCTCGGTCAGTAGTGGTGCTACCGAGCCACTCTTGGTGATGGACATTGAAGTCCCCCACCCAGAGTACATTTTGTGCCCTTGCCACCCTCAGTGCTTCCTCCAAGTGGTGTTCAACATGGTGGAGTACTGAGTCATCAGCTGAGCGAGGGCGGTAGGTTGTAATCAGTAGGAGGTTACCTTGCCCATGTTTGACATGATGCCATGAGACTTCATGGGGTCCAGAGCCGATGTTGAGGACTCTCAGGGCAACTCCCTCCCTACTGTGTACCACTGTGCCACCACCTCTGCTGGGTCTGTCCTGCCGGTGGAACAGGACATACCCAGGGATAGTGAGTGCAGTGTCTGGGACATTGTCTGTAAGGTATGATTCCGTGAGTATGACTATGTCAGGCTGTTGCTTGACTAGTCTGTGGGACAGCTCTCCCAACTTTGGCACAAGCCCCCAGATGTTAGTAAAGAGGACTTTGCAGGGTCGACAGGGCTTCCCATTGACCTCAGTTTTTCTAGGGCTCTTTGATGCCATACGCGGTCAAAAGCTGCCTTGGTGTCAAGGACAGTCACTCTCACCTCACCTCTTGAGTTCAGCTCTTTTGTCCATGCTTGAACCAAGGCTGTGATGAAGTCAGGAGCTGAATGGCCCTGGTAGAACCCAAACTGAGCGTCACTGAGCAGGTTATTGTTAAGCAAGTGCTGCTTAATGGCACTGTTGATGACACCTTCCATCACTTTACTGATGATTGAGAGTAGGCTGATGGGGCAGTAATTGGCCGGTTTGGACTTGTCCTGCTTTTTGTGTACAGGACACACCTGGACAATTTTCCACATTGCCGGTAGATGCCAGTGTTGTAGCTGTACGGGAACAGCTTGCTCGGGGCGCGGCTAGTTCTGGAGCACAGGTCATTAGTACTATTGCCGGAATATTGTCAGGGCCCATAGCCTTTGCAGTATCCAGTGTCTTCAGTCGTTTCTTGATATCACACGGGGTGAATCGAATTGGCTGAAGTCTGGCATCTGTGATGCTGGGGACTTCAGGAGGAGGCCGAGATGGATCATCAACTCGGCACTTCTGGCTGAAGATCGTCGCAAATGCTTCAGCCTTACCTTTCGCACGGATGTGCTGGGCTCCCCCATCATTGAGGATGGGGATATTTGTGGAGCCACCTCCTCCAGTTAGTTGTTTAATTGTCCACCACCATTCCCGGCTGGATGTGGCTGGACTGCAGAGCTTAGGTCTGATCCGTTGGTTATGGGATCGCTTAGCTCTGTCTATCGCATGCTGCTTACGTAGCTTCACTAAGTTGACACTTCATTTTGAGGTATGCCTGGTGCTACTCCTGGCATGCCCTCCTGCACTCTTCATTGAACCAGGGCTGGTCTCCTGGCTTGATGGTAATGGCAGAGTGGGGGATATGCCAGGCCATGAGGTTATAGATTGTGGTTGAGTACAATTCTGCTGCTGCTCATGGCCCACAGCTCCTCGTGGATGCCCAGTTTTGCATTGCTAGATCTGTTCGCAATCTATCCCATTTAGCACGGTGGTAGTGCCACTCAACACAATGAACTGTACCCTTAGACCAATTAAATGTCGCAAAAAGGTATGAACAGCTGCACACCACCAATTAATCTGTCACAGAAAAAGATCTTTGCAACTGAAGTATTTCAACTCATCCATGCACATAAAAAGATCCATGGATTTACCAGTCCCAAATTCTAACACAATGGGCAGAATTGCCTGTTTGTCAGAGAAGGGGACTTTGCCATGCCTCTTTAACTCGGCCACAGCATCAGCAATTTGTTTCTGGGTTTCCTGATAAATCACAGATTGCGCGTGCGGTGACAACCTGCACTCTGTCAAAGGAAGAATTTCTGCTTCAAGGGATCTGGCAGGGGTTAGAACGGCTGAATTCTACATTGCTGCATGAGATCTGAGCAGCCACAAGAAAGGAAGGAGATGTAGGAAGGCTGTCCCTGGGTCTCTGAATCTCGCCTGCAGGCCCTGCTGTGGGATCTGAGAGACTGAAATGAAGTGGTATTTCCCACAGACGGGAGGAAGAGGCAAGCTTCTCAAACCAAGTAGGCATGGATGGAAGTGGCGGAGGAAGTGAGCAGCAGGAGTGTGGTCCCTCAAACCTGGAGTCAGTACCCCAAGAGATTCAATAGTCCCATGAGGGCAGGAAAGGTGAGTGGCATCTCACTTTCAGGAGCGACTGTCATGAAAGTCTGAGCCTCTTGAGGTACTGGTGCTCAAATATGTCAGGAGAGCTGATCCTCTTTCTGTAGACCCTGTGTTAGGGGTATCGCCTCTGTCAAGCTGGAACACTGTGTCCATCCCCTTTGTCCTGTGGAACAGCATGTGGCTGGGAGAAGGCAGCTGGTGCGCCTGTTGGTGATGCTCCTGCTGCTCCTGGTATTGTTCTTTATCAGAGATCCACGGTAGAGCTGCATAAACTGCTCCCGAGCTGCAGTGAAAGCTGACAGCAGGAAAGATCAGATCAAGGTGAGTAAAGTCCGAGTTAGGTGAAATGACTTCCAAAAAGTTGAAAATCACCTGTGAAGCAGTCAAGCAGAAAAATGGCCTTTCACATAGGCAGGCCAGCAACTGTACTGTTTAAAGGCTTTCCAGTCTGTCAGTTTCATTGATCCGTGGCTCCCCGCTTTGCTCTCACCTTGCTGACCTTGCTGAGTTCACACAGCTCGGAAAACCAGTGCACTGGCTGTTAAAGCCAGAATCCCGAGTTAAATCCACAATTAACTATTTAAATTATTTACCTGATAGCTCAACGGGGGTTTCCTGTTTGCTTGCAAACCCGCCTGGGTAAAACTCGGAAGTAGGCAGAATGATGTCGGGTTTCTGACCTGCTGGCACATTTCAGGGCTTTAACTACCATCCCACCCCCACTGGCTCCACCAGCCCCCCCACCCCCACCCCACCACATCCTCAGTCCACACCTGAACGCTCCTGTACATGGCAGTTAAAATTCTGCCCAATGTCACTGAAATTATAACACTGGAAAAGGTGCACAATTACATAATATAAAATGCTATCATATAAAGATATGCTATAAGATCAAGAACTTCACTTTCTGATTGAAAAATCAATTCGGAGTCTGGACATCACATTAATGCGAGAGCTAACAGCCTTTACAGAGAAATGTCCTATTGTTGAAGAATTATTCACCAGCATAATACTGCCTCTTCTTAATCGGCTGTTTGTTTTCAACCTCTAATAATCTACATTTTAATGCCAGTTTTCTTGCATTTAGCCAGAGTTGTTTATGTCAAAAATAAAATGGGCTTTGTGTTGTTATACCAAAATTTTAGATCATCAAAATTAAGTCAGGGGATTGTATTTTTGTTTCAAGAACTATCTAATTTTAAGGCCAACTCTGAAATAAGTAAGTTTTGCACTTCCACAGCCTTAGACTTTTCTTTTTCAGTCTTCATATTCAATTACTGACTTGGCAACATTTTCCACTTTCTTTGCCTCAAATAAACATATTGGCCTGTTCTCTTCATTAGCCCTCATTGAGGTTTATTTCATTTTGTTCAAAGTCTACCAAATCAAAGTTACGTTTCTTCCCTGATTCAGGTCACAAAATGGTAATTTCAGTGTGCATGTTCCAAACATCAATTTAAATAAACAGTAATGTCACCTGACTGACTTAGCACTGTGTTTCTGGCACCTGTGCAAGTATAGGGCCTTTGGCATCAACTCCCAGTACTGGACACACAAAATCTATGGCTTTCTTTTGGCTGATAACCAGTATAAAATTTTTTAAAAGTACCGTTATCTGAGGAGTGAGAACAGCTTTGTGATGGACTGCAGACACAACTACAGGGGGAGTTTCTTCAGGAACGTAAACAGATCAGGACAAGGAATGAGGCAAATCCATATTGGGTCAATTCAACTGGACAGAGTAACAGCAAAGCTTTTGAAGATCAAAATCTGGGAGATTGCTTTAGGAAATAGAGACATAAATAGGGAAAACATGAAAGAGAGTTGTTAAAATCCTGTGCACTGTTTATCACAAAATTGTAACAGTTCATACGAGTGCAAGTCTTACTTGAGTCGTGTGAATTTCTTGGAATGCTTTTATGAATCTCAATGCAAATCTGGTCGAAAGGTGTGTTTTGCAGGAATAGTATTTTGACATTTCACACTGCATATATAATCCATTACAGATATTAACAGATTACAGAGCAACTGTCTTTCATGGGTTGTTAAGTTTTCATTCACTAATATGACAAACTTCACATCATGTTTTACATTCCAGTGTCTATAGACTTGTTGCAGCTATTTTCAGATAATTATTGGAAGAAGCATTATGGTTGACTGAACATGGCCTGTCGCTGGTCAGCTTAATTTCATCAGACAAGCTCTGCAAGTCAGTTTAATTAGCTCCTGATGTTAACAGTTCCCTTCCTCCAAACTACATAAGTATCTGCTGCATGGGAGTGGAAAAGACTACTTATCTTTGGATTTTCTTTGAACTGTAAAGCTTAATTTTCCTGACCATAAGACAGATCTCTGGAAACAGTCATTTGTATTAGAAGCCAGATCTGTAAGCGTTTGTAGGGAATCATATCTGTAGATAATCATACTTTCCATCGTAAAAATGTATCTGGGTTTTGATGAGCTCAATTTTCCTCATTTTCAGGTTGATTAATCTTGCAGGCTATACTGTTGTCTGTTTGTATTGGATTCCTCTTCTGGTACAAAGATCAATTAGTCTTTCTCCTTGACTCTGATCTACGAACACTGTCAAAACCCATCTTTAAAGTGCTATAGTTACATGATCAATTTGAAGTTGACACAACACCGAATTGCTATTCACCAAACATCATCTAAAACACAATCCTAGTTGAGACACCAGTGAACAATGATTTAGAAGAGAACTATGACAGTCATTAAACTCTAATGGATAATGGAAATACTCATGACAGCACTGACTACAAGCCTAGTACATATGGTATCTTACTCTCACATTACAATTTTAATAATCTGAATTAATTACAAAATACTGTACTTATTCTATTCATTCCCAAAGAATTACCTGCTCCCCAAAGTCCCTTCGTATTTATGGCTCTTCTAGGTCATATTTAAAATTATCTCACAATGTAGGTATAAAATATTAGAATGTAGAATTTCATAAATGGTGAAATGTTCTGTCTTTTGTAATTCTAAAGTTGCCCACTTCTCCAGACAATTTTAAGCAGTACAGTTGAGTGAAGCAATGTAGAGTGCACAGTACCTCCAGAAATAGAACTGTTAGGAAAAAAACTGTTGCATTTAGAAAAAGGATTTGGGAACTAAAACTGATCTCAGATTAATTCAATTTGCGCATTTAACCAACCATGTACACAGTCCTAAATGTGCCTCCTGTTTAACTCCATTCAGTCATATCCATTTTGGAAAGTTGTAAAACTTCCAGAGATATGAACACTAAGGCAAACCTTTTGTCAAGTCCATCACGAAGGATACAGCATAAGCGTAGTGGGTGACAATCCCAGGCAGTGGAGACACTCAGGTCAAAGCTTCCTGTACAGATTATGTTGCCATCTTCCACTCGGATCCATTGTCAGTTCACAGACTGATGAGCATTTGCGGCCAGTTCGAACTAGCCTCGGGAGCCAAAGTAAATCGTGGCAAAAGCGAGGTCACATTCTTTGGGAACTGGGTCGACCTATCCTTTGTCCCCTTCACCATCAAGACTACGTGAAGGTGCTGGGGAGATGGCTCTGTTGGCCAGGGGCTGCAAGAAGTACAGAATCTGTTACAAACTGCTGGATAGTTCATGAACTGAAGTAACCTGAGCTCAAACACTGGCCTGTGCTGGTAAAAACCAGTTTGAACTAATTAATTTATGTGACAAGACAAGGGAGAGATCATAGGAATAGAGCCTTATTTGAACTCGGTGTGATACCGGGGTCTTTGGGCCTGGGCCAATAAGGAGAAGATACGAACGAGGTGAGTGGACCTAAACCAACCGGAAAGAAACAGCACAGTTTGAAGAGATATGAAGGAGAATAAGTATGGAAAATCTCGGGCATAGAGCCAGCGAGAAACCCCGGAGACCAACCATCGCGGAAGTGGAAGACCCTGCGTGAGCAACGCGGCGGCGACGTAAAAGAGAGAGAGAATGGAACTCCTGGCCAGTGTCAGCTCTCCCCTTTTTCGGGTATTATCCTTTGTTTTCTGTGACTAGGTCAGGGAAAGGTCAGAGGAATCTAGTGGGTGCGATTATCGATTCCAGCTAGCTTTGTTATTAACCGTATAACCCAGTTTGAGTTGCATGCTTTTGTCTAACCAAGTGTATAAGCCTTATTACATTGTATAACAATGTGAATAAAGTAAATTGAAAGTTAAAGAAAGGACTGAGTTTCCTTCTCTTTGTACTAAGCCATTAACTGTAGCCGGTGGATTAGGTGGAGGGTGGCTCTCCTGTAACCCCAATATTCCAAACACCCAGCCTGAGCCTGAATTAAGAGGACTTAGTCCCACATGACGGCCTGGATCAAGTGGGTGAAGGGAATAAAGGAGCCAAGGGGGAGTTGACTCCGCCCCACGGATTACAGTTCAGAGGGGCCTGGTTGTGTGGTAAAAACTGGAAGGAGTGAGTAGCCATGGGGTGAAACAGAAACTGGGTACGTGGGACCAGTGGTCCCTCTACATTGCAGGTAAGAACATGGTCATCAGGTGCAAGGCACTCTTAATGTTGTTGTGCGTGGCACAAACATGGCCCATACCCCACTCCTGCGCCATGGCAGTCACCCAAGTCATCTTCCGCTTTATCTGGAGATCAAAAATGGACCATGTCTGCAGGGGCACGATGTTCAAACCTCTAGATAAAGGGGGAAATAAAGTACCCAAAGTCACCCTCATCCTGATGGCCATCTTTGTGCATGGCTGCATCAAGCTGTGCATAGACCCTTTGTACCACCAAGCGTCACTACGTGCTGAGGTTCTATCTGTTGCCAGTGTTGCAAAGGTTGGGTCTGGCCACATCGCTGTGGAATGCTCCATTCAGTTGGACTGTGCTGTACCACCTGTCCCTTGTGGAAAATTTTGTACGGAAAAATATGTTAGAGCTCAAGTCCGTCAGGCAGTGGACCGCAAGTAACATCCTCAAGGCCCTGCGGGTAAAGGAGATAGTGGATCCTATCGGATAGTTCCTCAAACAGACTGTCAAGCTCAGTTGGCAGAATGTCTCATAGCCAGAACTTTCAACAAGCACAAAGATGGGCCCTCCCCGTCAGTTCCTTCCCGCAAACCCAGAGTCTCATCGCCTCTGCACGCTGCCCTTGAGGCGGCTGCGGTGGGGCAGAGACTGTCACCCACCTCCTTCTGGAATGTGCCTTGGCAAAGCAGGTCTGGAAAGCGATGCAGTTTTTGTCGAGGTTCATCCCAAACAGCTCCGCAAAGTACAATTCAGTACTCTAGAGGCTATTCCCAGGGAGGCACACAGAGAAAACATCAACCACTGTTGTAGGACTATCAACTTGGTGAAAGATGCACTTTGATCTGCCCGAAGCTTGCTGGTCTTCCACTGCAAAGAGCTGACCACGATTGAGTTTTGCAGACTGGCACATTCCAAGGTCCAGGACTATGTAATGAGATACGTGCTAAAGCCTGGGCAGCCGCCGCAAAGGCTCAATGGGGAAAGGTCACTGTGTAAGGCCCTCCCGCCATAGTATTCTGAGGGTCTGGAACCTGTGTTTAACCACTTGGACTATATGTGCCAGAGAATGTTTGACATAAATGTAAATGTACATTGTAAATATACAAGTGTAGTGAGGCACCTCATGTACTGTATTGAAAGACATTGATCTGTATTGCACTTTATGTAATGTCAAATTGGAATTGTTATGTAATATATTTTTACAAATTTTATGAAAAAAAGTATATTTTTGGGAAAGTATACACTGAGGCACAATTACAGCTCTTCAAGTTCCAAATCTTCCCAATTTACTGCTCTGTTCTTTCTATGGCACGTATTTTTCCTTTCAGATTTAACAAAGGAAACTATGCTTCCAGATGGTCTCTGATGACATTAGTCACCTAAAAAATTCTGCAATTCATCAGTGTATTCAACAAATCAGAGATTCCGTGTCACTTCATTTAGTTCCAAATGGAGCCAGGAATGCAAAGTGAGTGAACCATCAACTTCTTCCAAGTGGCTGAAGTCGCATAAATGCAGGGTGCCACTGATGTCATGAAAGCCCCAGATGAAAGATGTATCAACAGAAAGGGGATTAGTTCCTCCAATATCCAGATAATGTGTGCTGCTAGCACCTCATTTTATGCGACCCGGGAAGTAGTTATGATTCTTTATTCTTAGGCAATTGAGGATACCTGCACTGCTCAACCCCTGCATTATATTAGAGTGGTTTACACAAGATCAGGGGAATTCCTTTTCGACATCTGAGGACAGAGGTTTAAAACAGATTCAATGAGATCTTGGTCACATCTGGATCATGGTAGAACAGACCAGTGAAATTCTCAAGTCCTATTTCCAGCATGTAGATTGATTGGGGGAGCCTTGCAGCGTAGACGAACAAAGATTCCCAGAATTATTGTGGCTTGCTGCATCCTTCATAATTTAACCATTACAAAAGGGATTGGCCCTTCCAAGCGCTGAAGGTGAAGAGGAAGAAGGTTTTAGAGACCAATCACCTACTCACAACAGAGTGCCAGGAGAGAGAGGAAGTGGGCCTGGGCACTTAGCTGCCAGCAGCATGTATCATCAAAGATCGTGACCAACATTTTCCAATTAAAAGTGGGCCCTCCATCTACATGACACAAAAAAGTCCTACCTGATCCTTTGCTTTGCTTTCAGATAACCATTCAAATAATCGGTAATCCCTCTACTATCCTCTCAGGAACAAGACAGTTAAAAGCATTAATCATTTCAAAGGAACAGAAAGCTTCCCTGGAAAAAATACACAAGCACACAAAATTGTCAGAAATGGACATGCATACTGGCATCTTATCCTTTCATTATACCTATTACAAATGCTACTTATCATCATGACCACCCTTGTGCATAAAAGTGGACTCCTCAAACCAATCCTCAAACCAGGGGATAGTGGCATAGTGGTAATGTTGCTGGATTATTAATCCAGAGGCCCAGGCTAATTCCCTGGGGACATGGGTTCCAATGCCACCAAGGCAGCTGGTGGAATTTAAATTCAATTAAAAGTCTAGAATTGTCTCAGTAATGGTGCCATGAAACTATCATCGATTGTCATAAAAACCCATCTGGTTCACTAATGTCCTTTAGGGAAGGAAATCTGCTGTCCTTACCTAGTCTGGCCTATATGTGACTCTCGACCCACAGCAATGTGGTTGATTCTTAACTGACCACTGAAATAGCCTAGCAAGCCACTCAGCTGTCAAAGGCAATTAGGGATGGGCAACAAATGCTGGTCTTGCCAGTGATGTCCACATCTCATGAAAATTTTTTTTTAAATCTATCCTCTGCACCATATGAGAGAAGACCGTCTCCACTGTCTGCACATGCAATTGATGATTTCTAACCATCAATCTTTTAGGGTCTGTAGCACAGGGAATTTAGACTTTGGGTTCCTCTGCTTTTCTGCCCCTTGCATGAAGAGGCAGCTACTTCCTCCGCATTCCCTCCTAGCTCCCCCTGGTCCTTGGTGTTCTGTGACTCATCTGTCTCAGTTGTGCCATTTTTCTGGATGGGTATATCTGGACTGGTACTTGAATAGGTATCATGATGGAGTGAGTGAATCAGGGGAAGAATGGTCCTTCTGAACGTGCTAGACTGCTCAACAGATGCTCCTTTCTGCAAGCATTCAGCACCTGTGAGGGGTATAAAGAACAAGCATTTTAGAAGAGTGTGTCCTAGCTTGTAGATCAGAAGGCGTGGCGCAGCAATAGCGGGAAGCCTTTCAATTCTTCAGAATTCTGTAGACAGCAGAGACAGAGTCACGCAGCTCTGTAAACTCCCCATCCCATTGCAACCTGAACCTGAAAGCACTCTGCCAACTTTCTCCAGCTTCCACAGCCCCCCTGTTATCTCAGAGTTACACAACTTATTTCTCATACCTACTGAAAGCCTAATACTTGCCATTCCTCTACCTGTGGCAGTCCTTTGCCTCTTTCTCCCATATAAATAACACAAAAATTTAGACATGCTACAAACTAATTTCCAATAGGGACAATTTTATTTTCCTTACCTTGCCATTTGCATTGAAAAGCAGAGCAGTCAGTAGACGAAAATTTATTTTTAAAAAAACCTAATACTCACTGCCTAGCTAAGGCCCAACTTACTCAATTTTCAAACAGCCCTCAAGATAAGTATCTTGCACTCTTGCCCAAAACAGGGACCATATTAAAATATTTAAATTGGGGCCCTATGGCATTGACAAGACTCAAATGCAATTTTAGTCTTCCATGTGGCTCAGTTGAACTGAGTGTGGGCCAGTTGAACCATGTTGTAATTAAAATGCTGCTGCATAACACTTCAGAAATGCAAAGAAAAAGCTACGTCATTTATTTTTGTGGGGCCTAAGGTTCTCCACCTAGATGCACGAACATCTTCCCAAGTGCCGCGGGTTCCTCTGCATCAGCTCCCAGTGACTACTTGCAGCTTGGCTCTGTAAAGGGGGCAGACGATTGCCCCTAAGATTGATGAGCTGTCCTTCAGTTGCTAGTTGAGTGCTGACAGGTGACCAATTCCATTCTAATTAAGTCCAACCAATGATGCCAATGAGTGGGTGGCACGATCGCTCTGATTAATGCCTGCTCAACATGCACCCAATCTGAATATCAACTTCAATGTCTTTTCATCCAGACATTCCCTCCTAATTATGCTATCAGGTACAGACAGTGCGACAGTCTCTTCACTTCTCACTCAAACATTGCAGGAAATGTCATATGGGGCAGTGGAATGATTGAAGAGGCAGGTACCAATGGCGGGGGATGGTGTGGGTCTCTTGTACCTGCTATTGGTCTCCTGTTATGCTATGTGGCTTTTGGTGGCATGTAGGCGAGTGACGTTTCCAGCTGTATCTCAGCATCTGCATGGGCACTGATAACTTCATTTACCTTGGCCACATGGCAACGTCATTAAAATATTTCCAACACCAAATAGCTGTTTGTGGGATTGCAGAGTTGGTACTGACCACCAGTGCTTCCTCCCTACAGATTACTTCTACATCCTTTTTCTGGGACATGTCTCCCTGAGTGTCAAAGAGACTTCATCTTCTTACTCTTACTGTGTCAGCATTATTTTTACAGCTGCTCCTGAGAATTTTGGGACCTTGCTCATTCCTGATTCACCCACATATGGTGCTCCCCCTTCAAAGCACAGCTCCAGCATGCTCTCTCGCTCACTTCTGAGTCACCTGCTGTGCTTCTAGTCGTTCCAGCTGCAACAGCCTTTTAATTACCCCACCAAGCCTGATTTCTTTCCCTAGCAGCAGATGAGACCAAGCCCTGCATATTAAATTAGATCCTTCCCCCACAGGGAGAATGTAGTCAGGTGTCATCAGGATCACATGGCTGGGCAGAAGTCCCCCCTACTATTCATCTGAAATCTCAGGGAAATATAATCCATTCAGTCATAGACTAAGGTGGCTTTCCTTTCTCCCCAATCCAAGTGTTAAATCCCTTGCAAATAGTCACTGTATAAGCTTACAGATGGCAGGTTGTTCAACCTTGCCCATCTTAGAGCGAAGACCAAAGTACGGAAGGTCCTCATCAGGGAACTCCTCTTTGCTGACGGCACTGCATTAACATCCCACACAGAAGAGTGTCTGCAGAGACTCATCGACAGGATTGCGGCTGCCTGCAATGAATTTGGCCTAACCATCAGCCTCAAGAGAATGAACATCATGGGACAGGATGTCAGAAATGCTCCATCCATCAATATCGGCGACCACACTCTGGAAGTGGTTCAAGAGTTCACCTACCCAGGCTCAACTATCACCAGTAACCTGTCTCTCGATGCAGAAATCAACAAGCGCATGGGAAAGGCGTCCGCTGCTATGTCCAGACCGGCCAAGAGGGGAAAATGGCACACTGACACGGAACACAAAAGTCCGAGTGTTTCAAGCCTGTGTCCTCAGTACTTTGCTCTAAGGCAGCGAGGCCTGGACAACGTATGTCAACCAAGGGCGACGTCTCAACTCATTCCATCTTCGCTACCTCTGGAAAATCCTTGGCATCAAGTGGCTGGAGCACAATGCAGATGTCCTCGAGGCAGCCAACATCCCCAGCATATACACCCTACTGAGCCAGCGGTGCTTGAGATGGCTTGGCCATGTGAGACGAATGGAAGATGGCAGGATCCCCAAAGACGCATTGTACAGCGAGCTCGTCACTGGTATCAGACCTACCGACCGCTTTAAAGACATCTGCAAATGCGATATGAAGTCCTGCGACATTGACCACAAGACGTGGGAGTCAGTTGCCAGTGATCGCCAGAGCTGGTGGACAGCCATAAAGGCGGGGCTAAAGAGTGGCGAGTCAAAGAGACTTAGCAGTTGGCAGGAAAAAAGACAGAAGCGCAAGTAGAGAGCCAACTGCGTAACAGCTCCGACAACCAATTTTATCTGCAGCGCCTGTGGAAGAGTCTGCCACTTTAGAATTGGCCTTTACAGCCACTCCAGGCACTGCTTCACAAACCACTGACCACCTCTAGGCGCTTACCCATTGTCTCTCGAGACAAGGAGGCCAAAGAGAAGAGAATAAGCTTACGTGCTGAGAATGGCCACCAGGGCAAGGTACTGGAGGATTGTTGTAGTACGTGAAATTTCTTCCATAGCAGGAGTCAACACTTTAGCAAAGAAGGTAAGTGAAAAAAAGGTATGTGCTTTCCAAAAGAGTTGTGACTGCTCTAAATTTCAGTCAGGGAGCTGGCTTGTTCAAGAAAGTGTTTGAAGATTTACAAATTTTTCCTTTTAATTTGGAGAGCTGTTTAGTAGAATCAATTACATTTTTGATATTCTTTAAATAGTCCATATCACTCAATCAAAATGTGCAACAGTAATACTTTTAAACTGGAAGTTTTAAGGATAAAGGTTGATTTTTTTTGTTTAAATTGCAGAGTAGGACAAAAATTAACCTTAGTCTCAAGTTTGTATACATTTTTAAAAGCTGTTGTCAGAGTACTCAACCTAAAGGCCTGATGGTAGACTCAAAATAAATATATATTCAATGTGTTGTACTTCTCACAGTGGGAAAAAGCACTCCAAGACACAGACAGACGTAACTGGCTTTAAGGCCAAGATGTGAGCAATGTCTACGTTAAAATGTTTTGTGCATTAACATCAATCTCAGTTTTAGTTGCTTAATACGGGGTGTAAACCTTGTTCAATCTTCTCTTTCAGGAATTCAGAGGCCTTTTTGGCTGCTTTAGGTAGGAAAGAGTGAATTAGTCAACTATAATTGGGCCTGTGTCACCATGGAGACTGGACAACACAATTTTTACAACCTGTGTTTAACTCTTCCTTGGTTCTTATTTACTCTCCCTTCTTCATTGTTTATTCACTATTAACTTGTGCTCGTGTCATTTTCAGCTGTTACACATATTTTCAATTTTAGGATTATAAATTCATTGATAATTTTTTTTAAAACTTGGCACCTGTCCTAGTTTGTAATCAAATATACTTCTTAAGCTATAATGCCACACATGTGAACATTAATTCTACATTCGCAAAGATCAGAGAATTCATAAATTACATTTTGTAATTTTACTTTCGGGAAGTAGAATGAATTGGGAGTGCAGTTAGATCACTTTCTAATATTAATAATATAGCTCCAAAGTCACATTCACATGCTGAGGGAAGTTGATGGGTTTGAGGCAGGACAGGATGTGAATAGTCCACACTGACCATTTAACCCATTGTATTGTGTGTTTTTCAGGGACCAAACAACAGTCCTGCAAGAGGTTTATCATTATATACATCCCATAATCACATTCCTCCAGACACAAAGAGCAGAATTTAAACTCTTAAGGAGGCGCTGACTTTGAGTGCGGGTGGAGGTGCTAATGCCCCAAAAAAATGGCCTCAGGTCAGAAAGCCGACATGATCCTGTGCACTTCTGGGTTTAACCTGGGCCAGTTTGCAGGCAAGTGGGAAATCCCTGTGGAGCTGTCGGGTAAGTAATTTATGTATTTAAACCCCAATTAACTCAAGATTTAACTCAGGATTCTGGCTTTAACTGCAAGTGCATGGGTTCCCTGAGATCCTTGGAACTTACCAGGGTCACCCAGGCACACAGCACAATGGGCACTGCTTGTTCAGTGAAACTGACAGGCTGGGAAGCCTTCAAAGAGTGAAACTGAAGTGCTGCAGCCATGCCTAGGTTAGAGGCAGCTGCTCACAGAACTTCCTCTAACAGTGTGGTCTTACTGCTTGACAAGTGATTTCCAACTTCTTGGAAGTCAATTCACTTGTCCTAAATGTCACTCACCTTCATCAGATTTTCCCCGCTGTCTGTGTTCAATGCAGCATGGGAGCAGCTTATTCAGCTCCACCTTGGATCTTTCAGGGGAACAAGAGGAGCAGCAATACCAACACCAACAACTCCAACAATACTGGGAGAAACACCAGCAGCAGCAGCAGCAGCTGCCTTCTTCTCAGCCACATGCAGCTCCACAGGACAGAGAGGATGGGCACAGAGATCCAGCTCAAAGGAGGTGAGACTGCAACACAAGGTCTACAGGTAGAGGATCAGTTCTCTCAACATGTCTCAAGAGGTGCCAAGAAGTTTCACAGATGGTTGTTGCTGACATCTGCAGCCTCCTGGAACAAGACCTCCTTCCCAGTGGACCAGATGAGCATGCATTGCCAGTGACTCATAAGGTGGCTAACACTGGAGGGCCCCTTCCTGGTCCTCTGCTCTTCCTGGAGTTGTGCGCTCTCCTCCTGCAAGGAGAGAAAGCAGAGAGTTGTGAGTGTGAGAAATAGATTGTGTGGTGGAGGGGCAAGGACAAGGTTTGTGGAGGATGACTGTGAGGCATGAGTTGAGATGGCACAAAGATGAGGGTGACGATGAATGTTGGCTGTTCAGATGGGGATGTGAGGAATGAGTGGAGCTGCAAGGTGTGTTGTTCTGAGGTGTGCTGTGCAGGAGAAAGTCTGGGAAAGTCAGAATATGGGGCTTGGCACCTGAAAGTGTTATGCCACTCACCTTTCCCATCCTCCTCATATCCTTGAACTTCTTGTGCACTGTATCCAGGTTCAAGGGACCACATTCCTGCTGCTCACTTCCTCAACCACTTCCATTTACACCTGTGAGATTGGAGTGGCTAGCCTCTTCCTCCCATCCTTGTCAAACATCACCTCACTTCAGCCTCTCAGCTCCTGCAGCAGGAGCTCTAGGTAAACATTAGAGATCTGGGTCACCTTTCCATTCCTGCGGTTGCTGAAGTCTCAGAAATCAATGTACAGTTCAGCCATTCTGATCCCTGCCAGGGTACCTTCAACTAGAAATCCTTTCTTTGGTAAACGCAATGCCCTCTGTAATTGGCAGGGTAACATGGACGCAGGATGCTTTACAAATGGGTTCTGACCCGCTACCAGCTAGTCCCCTCTGTTTGCGAGTCTGTTAAGATCCTGCATAAAATTTATACATAGCAATGTATCTCAATTGATTACAGACTGCAAGGCAACTTCTGACATACCATAAAGCTGAATAATGTACTAGTAACGAATAATTCTAAAATTATATGCTGATTGATTCCATTATGGAACGATAAACATTTGAAAATGTATTTTGCACTTGTTTTACAAATGGCGATGACAGACTGTCTTTTTAAACTGCAAATTATTCCTTGGTGGAATAATACAGATACAACAATAAAGAATTGATGCAAGGAAGTAATCAGACCAGTGACTTCCATGGCATTAGTGCCTTTTTAGTCCGCTACAAGGTGGCTTTGACCACTTCAGCAACTGGATCACAAAAAACAATTATATTTAAGAAATCAATTCAGTTGAAAAATAACTAACCTGTTTTCCAGCTGTGCTGACATCTAACCCAGCTGGTAAAATCAAAAACATTCTACTAATCTTTACTTTTTAAACAGCAGAAAACACAGGGTTCTGGAAGAACATATTGCATATCCACACAAAATCTAATACTTCATTCATTCAAGTAGTTTTGACTCTTGGTTAAAAAAAAGGTTATGGCTTTGCCACTCCAACTTTTCATGTTTTTCACACAGACTTCCTCTGCTCCCAAAGAAATAGCTTTGTTCTGCTTCAAGTTATTGTGCCATTTTCAGCTCTGGGTAACTCAGTTTTGACTGTGTTTTCTGGGTCTCAACAATTATATACGATTTCTTCTTCACCAAGAAGTAGCATAATAATTAATTTAAACTTATTTACTATTAGTGTTCCTAAAATCTCTTTGATACTGGTAACAATTTTGAACTTTTCAGTGCAACCTTTATTTCCATTTAGTAAAATTATACATTTCTTGTAGCTTAAATTTACCAAATTGACAATAGATGAATAAGTATCGAGTTTTGCTTGGTTTCATTTGAGAGTGAGGCAGGGAAATAAACAGAATTCGTCAGTGCTGTTAAGGATTTTGTCTTACTCAGTGGGTATCTAGCATTGAACAAGAAAGCTTTATTCCACAGGATTTCATCTTAGAGATGACCAAAATATTTTCTCCTGCTGTCTCACCACCCACAAGTCTTCATTATTTTCAGAAGTAATTTAAAAAGCAGAAGGAAACATACGCAAAATCACTGTAAAGAGCCACTGATTTGCAAAATATGTGTGTTAATGTAAACACATTTTAACTACAAATATTTTTGCTATGTTAGCATTTATATGTTAATTTTGAAGTGTAGTTTACATCAGCATTAAATGTTTGGGCATTTTTGGCAAGCTGCAGGTCAGTGTTGAATTTAATCATATGCCCAAAGTCCAGTTAAATTCTATTTTTTAAAATTCATTTATGGAATGTGAGCATAACTAGCCAGGCCAGCATTTATTGCCCATCCCTAGTTGCCCTTGAGAAGGTAGTGGCGAGCTGCCTTCTTGAACCGCTGCAGTCCATGTGGTGAAGATACACCCACAGTGCTGTTAGGGAGGGAGTTCCAGGATTTTGACCCAGCAACGATGAAGGAACGACAATATATTTCCAAGTCAGCATGATGTGACTTGAGGAAACTTACAGGTGGTGGTGTTGCCATGCTTCTGCTGCCGTTGTCCTTCTCTGGTAGAGGTTGTGGGTTTGGAAGGTGCTATCGAAGGAAGCTTTGGCCAAGTTGCTGCAGTGCATCTTGTAAAAGTTGCACACAGCAGCCACTGTACACCACTGTTGGAGGGAGTAAATGCTTAAGGTGGTGGATGAGGTGCCAATCAAGTGGGCTGTTTTGTCCTGGATGGTGTTGAGCTTCTTGAGTGTTGTTGGAGCTGGTCTCATCCAGGCAAGCTGGAAGTATTCCATCACACTCCTGACTTGTGCCTTGTAGATGATGGACAGGTTTTGGGGAGTCAGGAAGGGTCACATATAGATCATCCACTCATCACTTCTGACTGAAGACTGTTGCAAATGCTTCAGCTTTGCCCGTTGCAATCACATGCTGGGCTCCAGCATCATTGAGATAGGGATGCTCGTGGAGCCTCTTCCTCCCATTAGTTATTTAAGTGTTCACCACTATTCAGGACTGGATGTGGCAGACTGCCTTTGAGAAGGTAGTGGTGAGCCGTATTCTTGAATCACTGTACTCTGTGTCCATTGAAGGTGCTCCCATAGTGCTATTAGGCAGGAAGTTCCATGATTTTGACCCACTGACAATGAAGGAACAGTGATATATATTCCAGGTCAGGATTGTGTGTGTATGTGGAGTGGAACTTGCAGGTCAAATTGTTCCCATGTGTCTGCTGCCCTTGTCCTTCTAGGGGCAGAGGTCACATGTTTGGAGGAGAAATAGAAGGAATTCAAGTCATTTGAATCAGCTAGTTTGTTTGTGTAATAATAGCAGTGTCTTTAATGAGTTAGCATAGCACTGCTGATCAGCCACCAGATGTGACTAGCAGACACTATTTACGAAGTTTGCTAAAGCTATTTCACAGTAGGACAACTTGGCTGCTCTGGCCCCCTGAAATCCAATACATCATTGGATCTCTTCACTCACTCAGTTTTATTTCTGGTATCTCACTGTCTCTTCTGAAGCCAGTGAGTTGTACAGAAGTATAGTTCAACAGACCTGTATCATCCAATAGATATCACCCTGAACAAGGTGTAAGCAGATTATTTGAACATAAGGCCATCACAGCTGGGCTGAATCCAGTTTTCACCCTGTCCACACAGATGGAGCTCCAGTAGTTATTGCTGAATTGTAGGCATGGAAATCAAACCGGGAATTTTTTCCCTCCTTACACTAAAAAAACTGAGACCAATTGTATTGGCCACACTGCCACCCAGCTGACATCAGGCAAACTGCACAGACTGGAACCTTGCTGATCTATCTTCTGTGTCATCAGAGAGCTGCAATATTGGTCTCTAAATGTTGGATGTGTGACACTTTCCAACCTTCTAATTTTAGAAGCTTTGATCTAACCACAGGATGTAATTGGAACAAAATGGGCAGAAAAAGGTTTGTACCATACTCATTTTTAAACCAAGTGAGTTTCATATTGAGGAAAATTACTGAGTTCGACTAAAGTTTGGTCTTACTTTTCTGAGCATACAACTCTGGATGAGTAGTGATACTTTGTTTGGAGCCCAAAAAGACTGGAACTGATGCCATTTCAGGTCCATGTGCAGTAGCCAAATTTGGACCATTTTAGATTTGGGTTGCAAAATGTGTGCGCGTCTCTGCAGTACCATTTTCCACCTGCTGTTAGTTTCCTGCTTTGACTGCCAATGAACAGATGTGCCTGTGACAGAAGCTGTTTAAACAATGGCACATGTTGTGTGCTTTATACATTGGAAAGCTGTCTCATTGTTATCTGTCTACTGAGGGAGAGAGGGAGGGAGGGAGAGGGAATAACTTCCTGATGATCCAGAAAGGTCTGAATACCAGTCACTAGAACCTTAATCAATTTTCAGCTATATAAATAAATGATGTTTTTTAGCATCCACAAGCCAAATTTGAAAGCAGCATTCATTCTTAGTCACCGAGTAAATATTTATGGACAGTTGCTTACAGTTCATCCAAGGGTTGACCCTCCTCCATTCGCCAATCTTGGCAGAACATTAGAAGTGCTGAGAATGGTGAAAAGGAACATAAGAAATAGGAGCAGGAGTAGGCCATTCAGCCCCTCAAGCCTGCCCCGCCATTCAATAAGATCATGGCTGATCTGTCCCTGGCCTCAACTCCTCTTTCGAGCCTGCTCCGCATAATCCTCAACTCCCCAAGATTTCAAAAACCTATCTACCTCCTCCTTAAATACATTTAGTGAGCTAGCCTCCACAACTGTCTGATGCAGAGAATTCTAGAGATTCACCACCCTCTGAGACGAAATTCCTTCGCATCTCAGTTTTAAATGTGTGCCCCCTTATTCTGTAACTATGTCCCCTAGTTCGAGATTCCCCCACCAGTGGAAACATCTTCTCAACATCTACCCTGTCAAGCCCCCTTAAGATCTTATATGTTTCTATACGATCACCTGTCATTCTTCTAAACTCCAATGAATAAAGGCCTAAGCTGTTTAGCTGTTCTTGATAAGACAACCCCTTCATCCCAGGAATCAGCTTAATGAACCTTTTCTGAACTGCCTCCAATACTGGAATATCCTTCTTTAAATACAGGGACCAAAACTGTAAGCAGTACTGCAATTGTGGCCTCACCAACACCCTGTACAGTTGTAACAAGACTTCCCTATTTTTAAACTCCAACCCCCTAGCAATAAAGACCAAAATTCCATTTGCCTTCCTAATTACTTGCTGCACTTGCATGCGAACACCCAGATCCCTCTGTGCTGCAGTATTTTGTAGTCTTTCTCCATCTAAATAATAATCTGCCTTTTTATTCTTCCCACCAAAGTGGATGAACTCACACTTTCCCACATTGAACTCCATCAGTTTTTGCCCACTCACAACCTATCTATATCCCTTTGCAGATTCTTTGTGTCCTCATCACAACATGCCTTCCCACCTATTTTTGTATCATCAGCAAATTTGGATACATTACACTCTGTCCCTTCTTCTAAGTCATTAATATTGATAGTAAATGGTTGAGGCCCTAGGATCAATGCTTGTGGCACCTCACTAGTTACGGCTTTCCAACCTGAAAAAGACCCATTGATCATGACTTCTGTGTGTAAGCCAATCCTCAATCCATGCCAACATATTACCCTCAATACCCTGAGCTCTTATTTTGTGCAATAACCTTTTATATGGCACCTTATCAAACACCTTCTGAAAATCCAAATACACTACATCTACCAGTTCCCCTTTATCCACTCTGCTTGTTATATCCTCAAAGAACTCGAACAAATTTGTCAAACATAATTTTCCTTTCATAAAACCATGTTGACTCTGTTTGATTGCATTACTTTTTTCTAAATGTCCTTCTATTTCTTTCTTAATAATGGACTCTAGCATTTTCCCCATGACAGATGTTAAGCTAACTGGTCTGTAGTTTCCTGCTTTCTGTCTCCCTCCTTTCTTGAATAGGGGTGTCACATTAGCGGTTTTCCAATCCGCTGGTACCCTACTGGAATCCAGTAAGTTTTGGTATATTATGACCAATGCCTCCACTATCTCTGCAGCCACTTCTTTTAAAACCCTTGGATGCAGGCCATCAGGTCCTGGCGACTTGTCTGTCTTTAGTCCCATCAGTTTGTCCAGCAGCTTTTCCCTCGTGATAGAGCTTGTTACAAATTCCTCCCTCCCATTTACACCTTGCTCATCTATTATTGTTAGGATGTTTACAGTGTCCTCCACCATGAAGACCGATGCAAATTATTGTTTTAAGTTATCTGCCATTTCCCTGTTCCCTGTTATTAATTCCCCAGTCTCATCCTCTAAGGGTCCCACACTTACTTTAGCTACTCTCTTCCTTTTTATATACCCATAGAAGCTCTTACTGTTTGTTTTTATATTTCTTGCCAATTTACTCTTATAATCAATTTTCTCCCTCTTTATTAGTTTTTTAGTCACCCGCTGCTGGTTTCTAAAAAATTCCCAATCCTCCGGCCTTCCACTCATTTTCGCTGCATTGTACGCCTTTGTTTTTGATTTGATACTCTCCTTAACTTCCTTTGTTATCCACGGGTCGTTCATTGTTCTCTTCAGGTCCTTCCTTCTGATTGGAATAAAAGTTTGCTGAGTGTTATGAATGTTGAGAAAAGGTGCTAACAAACAATTTATCCATGGTGAGCATTGCTCCAAGCATTTCCACCGTCAAAAAAGATATAATAAAGGCTGAAAAAGGGCAACATTAACTTGTTTGGTATTAAATGTCCTTGATGATAAAGTGAGGTAAGATTCCACATCAAAGAGTATTTCTGTTAGAACTTAACAGAGAAACTTTCAAAATGTCACCACTGTAGTGACAGCAGTGAATAGAGCAAAGGAGTTTTCTGTTAGAAGCATTGGGGAAGTGGACCGAGGTGTGTATATTAGACAGGAGAAGAGAAATGCACCTCATTCCAGCCAGAGCCTCCAAGTCATTGAGAGCATGTTTGCCCCTTCTGTTACTGATTGCTATGCTTCCTGCCTACTTTGCATGCTAGGCAAATATTTTTCTACAAAACTTATGCTCATAATAAAACAACATGCTCACATCTACTATTCTGTCTTCCAGCACTTGCAGGTTTTCATTATTGGCTTTTAGTATTTTGGCATGATGATATTTTCATCAACGTTGTATATTCCACCACTGGATTAACAAACCTTTGCATGGTTATACCAGTGCACAGCTGTCTTAAAAGTGTTATTGAAACATTTTTATAGAAGTACCAAGATTAGCTGTTAATTTTCCAATGCCACTGATATAGTCACAAGAATTACTCATTTTCAAACTGGTTGTTAGCATGATTATATTGAGTTAGAAAGAGGAAGATTAGCTTCCTGCTATCAAAAAACCTGAGGCTGGATTTCCCTCCGCTACCCTGCCCCACATTGAGTGGAATAGTGGCAGAAAAATGGGCACTTCCACCCTGCCCTACTTGGATTTGCTGCTCCCCGCCTCAGGTTCTTGCAAATCCAGTGAAGAGACAGACCCCAAGTTCCGGGCAGATTTTCCTCCCACCTGTCCCTTTTACTGCTACGTGAATGGTGGCTATAGGCCTGAGATAGCATTGCGAATGGCCTTTAATTCTCCTGATCGAGAGACACAGCACCTCATAGAAGCCTTCTCTCCCTTCAAGTGGGGTCCATGACATATTTTTGTAGTCCTCGGTCTTGGCTAAGGCTGACAGAAACTGCTATAAGAGGGAAATCCAGCCTCCACAGTCCAAAGGGAGGTGGCGCCTCAACAAGTTTCATGAAAATGCAATAAACTATCTTAAGTTAGTAATGATAATATTTATAAACAAACAATAATTTACAGACAAGTACTCCTTTATAATTCTGCTGTTCTATTACAACTCAGTTCTAGCAGAATGGGAATTTAAAACAGATCAGATAGTTGTGTTATATAACCCACTTCCACAAGTTCTAGCACAGCAGAGATTTTAAACAAATCAGACATGTAATGGAACCCCGCTACAGTTCTGGGACAGCAGGGATTTCAAATGCGCAGATCAGACAGCAGTATAATATAATCCCCAAGTTCCAGCACATCAGAGGTGTAAAACAAACCAGACAGTGTGTAATATAACTGCTTCGCTCACCACCCCCTGCCCCCAATGTCTCCAACAAGCACCCTTCTTAGTTCTAGCACAGGAGGTGTATAAAAACAGATCATACCATAAAATATAGTCGCTCCTCACTTGGAGCAGTGCAGAAGTTTACAAATAAACTTTAGAGAGCACTGTAATACAAACCTTTGATGCTAACAATGCAAGTAGTTTAAAAATGAATAGATCATATCATAGATACAAATGTTCGAAAAGTATTCATAGTATTTTACAACTTTTTATTGGCCTTGATTCAATGATGACAAATATTACAGAGGAACATGTATAAGCTGCATTATTACCTGTCAATACACAGTATGGTAAATTTGTATACTGTGCAGATGTTCCTGTTCAAATATTAATGGTGAGCTGTCTCTAGCGGTAGGAAATTTCTTTCTATTGTCTTCAAAACAATTAGTACGTCTGTGCTTGAGACTATAGTATTATTAATAAGGAACCAAACATCTGCTTTTACTTCTTTTCTTGAAATCAGGATTTAATGGTTGGATAAATGTGTGATTTATGCTATTCTATGGAATTGCATGTGGCAAACAGATGGGGGCATTACATACCAAAGTATCCCAAATGTGAACTGTGCTGTTTTTTTCACTGGACTGTAAATTTTCAAAGTTCTCTTCGCAGTCACCATAACTTGCAGTGGTCAAAAAATAACATTGTTTTAGACAGATTCCAATTTTAATTATAAAGGCATTTCTTTTAAGTACATTATGGGGTCAATAATGTGATTGTGATGTCTGTAGGACTATAGCATGTCAGATGCCTATTCCTTGCACTTCTGGGTGTTGACACCTGAGCCCTGTGTCCATCATCAAAATGTGAAGCACTGCACAAGGCTGATTAAAGTCCTGATATGCATGGAAATTAGGGAAAAGCCCCATAATTCAGTACTCCATTTGCATTTGCGATAGGTCTTCAAACTTGTGAAACTGACTTGCTGCCTTCCTCCACAAAGAGCCACATGTCATTACAGGATCTCCTCCACCATGGCTCGTCTCTGATACCTGATCAGCAAAGTAGGCCTTTTCTGGTGGAAGCTACTTTTGTAACAAAAAAATTACCCACTGCTTCAAGGGTAAGCCATCTGCTCAACTCGATAACCCATTCCTGGGACATGTCACAACCCATCATGTACTGTGTATTGGGAGCACTCTCTAATTCTCTTAATGAACTGACCTCATACTTTGGGACAAGATCAGCCACAGGAGAGGTGTCAGAGGACTGGAGGACAGCGAATGTGGTACCATTATTCAAGAAGGGTAGTAGTGATAAACCAGGTAATTACAGGCCAGTGAGTCTAACATCAGTGGTCGGGAAATTATTGGAAAAAAGTCCGAGGGACAGGATTAATCTCCACTTTCAGAGGCAGGGATTAATCAGAGATATTCAGCATGGCTTTGTCAGGGGGAGATCGTGTCTAACAAATTTGATTGAACTTTTCGAGGAGGTGACTAGGTGTGTAGATGAGGGTAAAGCAGTTGAAGTAGTCTACATAGACTTCAGTCAAACTTTTGATAAGATCCTGCATGGGAGATTGGTTAAGAAGGTAAGAGCCCATGGGATCCAGGGCAATTTGGCAAATTGGATCCAAAATTCGCTTAGTGGCAGGAAGCAGAGGGTGATGGTCGAGGGTTATTTTTGCGATTGGAAGCCTGTGACCAGTGGTGTACCGCAGGGATCGGTGCTGGGACCCTTGCTGTTTGTAGCATACATTAATGATTTTGACGTGAATATAGGAGGTATGATCAGTCAGTTTGCAGATGACACGAAAATTGGTGGTGTTGTAAATAGTGAGGAGGAAAGCCTTAGATTACAGGACGATATAGATGGGCTGGTAAGATGGGCAGAGCAGTGGCAGATGGAATTTAGCCCTGAGAAGTGTGAGGTGATGTACTTTGGGAGGACTAACAAGGCAAGGGAATATACAATGGATGGTAGGACCCTAGGAAGTACAGAGAGTCAGAGGGACCTTTGTGTACTTGTCCATAGATCACTGAAGGCAGCAGCACAGGTAGATAAGGTGGTTAGGAAAGCATATGGGATACTTGCCTTTATTAGCTGAGGCATAGAATATTAGAGCAGGAACGTTATGATGGAGCTGTATAAAACGCTAGTTAGGCCACAGCTGGAGTACTGTGTACAGTTCTTGTCATCACACTATAGGAAGGATGTGATTGCACTGGTGAGGGTGCAGAGGAGATTCACCAGGATGTTGCCTGGGCTGGAGCATTTCAGCTATGAAGAGAGACTAATAGGCTAGGGTTGTTTTCCTTAGAACAGAGAAGGCTGAGAGGGGACCTGATTGAGGTATACAAAATTATGAAGGGCATCGATAGGGTAGATAGGAAGAAACTTTTTCCCTTAACGAAGGTGTCAATAACCAGGGAGCATAGATATAAGGTAAGGGGCAGGAGGTTTAGAGGGGATTTGAGGAAATTTTTTTTCGCCTAAAGGGTGGTTGGAATCTGGAACACACTGCCTGAAGGGGTGGTAGAGGCAGGTACCCTCACAACATTTAAGAAGTATTTAGATGAGCACTTGAAATGCCATAGCATACAAGGCTACAAGTGCTGGAAAATGGGATTAGAATAAATAGGTGCTTGATGGCTGGCACAGACACGATGGGCCGAAGGGCCTGTTTCTGTGCTGTTTAACTCTATGACTCTAGGTAGGTTGTAACAGTAAGCAGCACCTGAGCAGCATCAATTTTACACAATACATTTTCATGGAACTATGGATAAACATTGTACGTAACAGCCTGTAACCTTCAAGATTCTGTAGTTCACAATCTATGCATTAAGATGCCTTTGGGAATATTTTTTTTAAAAGGATAGCCATTTTTGTTGACCACAATATTCATTTTGAAAGACAATCTCCACTGACGGCAGTCCAAGTTGCTTTAATAGCAGACAATTGCAAAGGCACTTCAAACTGTGCAGCACATTCACAGGAAAAGGTATGCCAAACAAGGTTTTGGCTAACCCCTCCTTCCTGTGGTGAAGCATGCGCCTCCACTTGGCGCCTCACCATGTTAGGTAGCAGGATGAAGAAACTCACTGTGCAGGATTATCGTCAATTTCATATTTATACACTGCACAGGATATGCTGGAGAGGAAACATTGTGCAAGGCAGAATGAACAACACACACTGTACAAGACACATGGAGGAGATACAATGCACGGAGCACACTGGAGAAGATATACATGTACAGCAGACATTGGAAACAGTGGACAGGACACCTTGGAAGCATTGCACAAACACTGGGGATGGGACAGCAAGTTGGGCCGAACTGTTAGTAGATTAGTGCCTCTACATATTGTGAGTGTTTTTCTCAGATACTGTTTATGTACTATCAATAAATAATTTCTCTCACAAATAAAAGGAATGTTATGACAGTTGTAAAACTTGCTAGAAACAGTACAGCATTAAGTTTGGAGCATTGTACAACGCTGTGACGTCATCATGGGACACTACATGTATGAAGATCAAATGGCTTCCAAACTCAGCTTAACCAAAGATTGTGTTACACTATCCACTCCAATGATTATTTTTAATGTATTGGCACATTCTTTGTTGGGACCTTTCAGATTTAATTCCATTGCTATTATGCTTTTTTGATGAGGTAACAGAGAAGGTTGCTGAGGGTAACGCATTGATGCAATGTACATGGTCTTCCAAAAGGCATTTGATAAAGTGCCATTAACAGGCTTGGCAACAAAGTTAAAGCCCACAGAATAAAAGGGACAGTAGCAGCATGGATACGAAGTTGGCTGATTGACAGGAAACAGAATAGTGGTGAACATTTGCATTTTGGACTGGAGGAAGTTATTTTTTTTTTAGAACATTACAGCGCAGTACAGGCCCTTCGGCCCTCGATGTTGCGCCGACCTGTGAAACCATCTGACCTACACTATTCCATTTTCATCCATATGTCTATCCAATGACCACTTAAATGCCCTTAAAGTTGGCGAGTCTACTACTGTTGCAGGCAGGGCGTTCCACGCCCCTACTACTCTCTGAGTAAAGAAACTACCTCTAACATCTGTCCTATATCTATCACCCCTCAACTTAAAGCTATGTCCCCTCGTGTTTGCCATCACCATCCGAGGAAAAAGACGCTCACTATCCACCCTATCTAACCCTCTGATTATCTTATATGTCTCTATTAAGTCACCTCTCCTCCTCCTTCTCTCCAACGAAAACAACCTCAAGTCCCTCAGCCTTTCCTCATAAGACCTTCCCTCCATACCAGGCAACATCCTAGTAAATCTCCTCTGCACCCTTTCCAAAGCTTCCACATCCTTCCTATAATGCGGTGACCAGAACTGCACGCAATACTCCAGGTGCGGTCTCACCAGAGTTTTGTACAGCTGCAGCATGACCTCGTGGCTCCGAAACTCGATCCCCCTACTAATAAAAGCTAACACACCATATGCCTTCTTAACAGCCCTATTAACCTGGGTAGCAACATTCAGGGATTTATGCACCTGGACACCAAGATCTCTCTGTTCATCTACACTACCAAGAATCTTCCCATTAGCCCAGTACTCTGCTCCTTCCAAAGTGAATCACCTCACACTTTTCCGCATTAAACTCCATTTGCCATCTCTCAGCCCAGCTCTGCAGCCTATCTATGTCCCTCTGTACCCTACAACATCCTTCGGCACTATCCACAACTCCACCGACCTTAGTGTCATCCGCAAATTTACTAACCCACCCTTCTACACCCTCTTCCAGGTCATTTATAAAAATGACAAACAGCAGTGGCCCCAAAACAGATCCTTGCGGTACACCACTAGTAACTAAACTCCAGGATGAACATTTGCCATCAACCACCACCCTCTGTCTTCTTTCAGCTAGCCAATTTCTGATCCAAAGCTCTAAATCACCTTCAACACCATACTTCCGTATTTTCTGCTATAGCAATATAGTGGGGTCCCTCAGAGGTCGGTATTAGGACCATTGTTTTTCTTGATCTATATTAATGACCTAGACTTGGATGTGCAGGGCACAATTTCAAAATTTGCAGATGATACAAAACTTGGAAGTACTGTGAACTGTGAAGAGGATAGTGCTAAACTTCAAGAGGACATAGACAGGCTGGTGGAATGGGTGGACATGTGGCAGATGGAATTTAATGCAGAAAAGTGTGAAGTGATACATTTTGGTAGGAAGAACATGGAGAGGCAATATAAAATAAAGGGTACAATTCCAAAGGGGGTGCAGGAGCAGAGAGATCTTGGGGTATATGTGCACAAATTGTTGAATGTGGCAGGGCAGGATGAGAAAGCAGTTAATAAAGCATTTGGGATCCTGGGCTTTATAAATAGAGGAATAGAGTACAAAAGAAAGGAAGTTATGGTGAATCTTTACAAAGCACTGGTTCAGCCTCAACTGGAGTATTGTGTCCAATTCTGGGCACAGGACTTTAGCAAGGATGTGAAGGCATTATAGAGGGTGCAGAAAAGATTCACGAGAACAGAGATGAAGGACTTCAGTTACGTGGATAGATTGGAGAAGCTGGAGCTGTTCTCCTTAGAGAAGGTTGTGAAAAGATTTAATAGAGGTGTTCAAAATCATGAGGGGTCTAGACAGAGTAGATAGGGAGAAACTGTTCCCATTGGCGGATGGGTCGAGAACCGGAGGACACCGATTTAAAGCGAGTGGCAAAAGAACCAAAGGCGACATAAGGAAAAACTTATTTTCACAGTGAGTGGCGAGTATCTGGAATGCATTACCTGAGGGTGTGATGGCTTTCAAAAGGGAACTGGATAATTATCTGAAGATAAAAAAATTGCAGGGCTACAGGGAAAAGGCGGGGGAGTTGGACCAGCTGAGATGCTTTTGCAGAGAGCCAGCACAGAGGGGCTGAATGGCCTCTTTCTGTGCTGTAACCATTCTATGATTTCATTCTTTCTGTGTACTCTGGTGGGAATGTCCCAGAGCAATTGCACCATTGTAATGCAAGCACTCACATCTGGACAACAAGAGAAGGTGAGATACTTCCTTTCTGCAATATGTCCTCATGATTAATTCATTCTATAAAGAATCTATACACATTGTAACAATATTCTTCTCTTTCATTCACTAGCCCCACATCAGCTTTCCTGCACAAGTACAGCTTCAACACCAGTTACCTCAACTATCAACAAATACAAGTTGTTAACTGAAAGCAAAGTGGCATTTTTGAAGAAAAATGTGGATATAACTTCAATTGCAGTTGTGACCAACGTAAAGAGGATCTTTCCTGACAAAATTTGAGATGCTGATTTAAGCCCTTTATTAGTACATGAAATATTAGCCCCTATACACATTTGGGATTTGTCCAAGCTAACTATATTAACCATTGGATTACTCAAAGCAGTTTTAGCTTGATTCATAGCTTTCACAAAACAACTTTTTTGCATATATGGTTTATAAAACTGAAGCAAAACGACATTTTTGGAGAACAGAAAATTAGCCTGAAGCACTGAAGTACAGTTTCAAAAATCAAAGCGTTCTTGAAACAAACATTGTAAAGTCACACTGAAGCTTTCATTGGTTGTCAAAATACGAAAGTAAAGCAATAAGGGTTACATTTACTCCCATCAAAGGAATGTACAGATCATCATATTGAAACCCACAGAACAAAGGCAGCATTTTCAAAAATTCTGCAGCTGAATTGTTGCAACTTTCTTGCAACAAGACCATTATTTTCAACAGAATTGTGATGACATTCAGCCATTTACATCTCAGTAAGTAATACACGCTGTGGATGTTAATGATGTGACTGTCATAGTAACAAAGCAGCCACATAATCTACAGAATAGCAGAAAACACATCAGCAAATTGCAAAAGTCAATTGGAAAAAGTCAGTTTCACTTAAACCCACTGGATTCTTGGGTAATGACGATTCATAAATTACTCAGGGACAACAATCCCCCCATATCAAAGTTTTATTAAGAGATTTAGTGAACCACTGGCCCAAACTGTGCATTCGTAAGCCTCTTGCAACTAGTTTGCTGCTGGAACCACAACAAAACAGTAACATAAGGATAATTTGCAACTGAGCTGTGAGCCACAAATAACTTTGAAATTAATTCTAATTAAATAGAATCTTATGTTCTTTACCAGAATTAATGTTAATAATGTTCAGTCTTACAAAGTTAATCAAACGTATTTTGCGTTTTGCAAAGAAGCGTAATGGAAGGATTTCACCTTTACCTAGAGAAACCGTTCCGTTACAGCAAAGGACTTTCTGTGGAAAAAAAGCCATCCAAGAGGACAGACAGTCAATTCTCCAACTATGCTTTTTCTGGGCATGATTCTCTCAGGTTACAGATCCAGTTACAACAGTGAAACAAACCAAGGTCAACTAACTAAAAAGTGCTTGAAAGTTCTTACCGGACAGTTAAAATTTTAACCCTGGAATTTCAGCAGGAGACACTTATTACTTACTGTATAGATGTTCAACTGTACCTCAATGTGTTGTGATTTTAATATTAGTTTGTGGCCAGTACTGTGGGATTGTGGAGCATTAATTCTATGAAATCCCACACTTTCAGTTCATGGCTCTGGTCAGTCTTTTGTAGACAAATACTAAGCAGAGGTGGGTCCTTGACCATAGGGAGAGAGAGTTATTCCTGGTTGCATTTGTTTACCACTTAATGGCTAGATTCAGTGACCATTGGTAGAGATCAGGGAGCTGTCTCCACTATCAATTGTGCTGTTTGGTGCAGCAACATGCAGAACTGGGGTAAGGGGAAAACAATTGTACTTCTTTTTGAGAGAGACTTTTGTATTCAAAAGATAGATATATAAGCATGACTCCACACTATATGTGTAATACCAAGAAACATAATTGTATATTGGCTGTAGGTTAAACCTGGAATTCAATGGGTTGGATTTTACAGCCCCCCCAATATGGGGGTTGTGACGGTGGGGGGCTCAGAAAATGCCTCCGGGAGAGGCCTGCCACGGGCCTCGATGCAGTGAAGGCTCAGCCCCATATTGCCGGCGGCGCGAGGCCTCATAGAGGCATCAACATTGAAATATGCAAATGTATTTAAAGTACTGAATTAAATACTTACCCACTCCCTCTGTCGGTCCCAGTGCCATATTGGTGGTGGCGCCAGCACTCCTGCACCTTCAGATCTCCATTCGGAGATCCAAAGCGGAACACTGGTGGTAAGTGGAGAGCAGGTAAGTTTTCAGGGCGGGGGAGCGGGGTAAAACGTTTTTGATTGGTCTTTGGGGGTCGGGAGCACAAGGTAATATTTTTGAGGGGGGAGAGGGCAAGTAATAAATTTGGTGGTCATTGTGGGTGTGGGAGAGAGTCAGGATGACTATTTAATTTTTTACACTCATTTTAAATTAATTGAAGGGCTGGAAGCCCTTTAAAAATGTTGTCGGCGCCTGCACAGTGGTGCGTGACGCCATAGCCGGGGACGGAATGACCCCGCCCCCACGTCATCAGGGTTGGGAGGGGGGCAGTCCCCCCCCAGCCATTTAAATGAGCCACCGCACTGAATATTGTGGCGGCTCCGCGACGTCTTGTCCACGTGGGAGGACTGCTATCTTTGAAGAGATTGGCGGCAAGCTTGTAAAATGCAGCACAATGTGTGGCCATACAGAGATGGGTGGGGCGAGTAACCTATTGCAGCATCAAACTGTATTTACACCCTGTCAAGTGTTTTAGGGTAGACAGCAAATGCTCTATTTTATTCTTAAACAATCTATGAAAGCCATGTTTATCTTCCATTCTGCCACAGACTACTTTTAATAACGTTTTCACTTAAACATTAAATTGTCATTGTATTTTAACAATTTTCTCCCCTTCTGAAAGCCCTATGTACAGTTCCACAAACTTGCTGAGTCCTCCAGTACATTCTGCAAACGGACATTCCTCATATGTGAGCAAAATGAGTAAATATTGGCATTTGGTTGAGGGAGACATCAGTGCAAGCCTGATCCTGCTCACAGACATGTCAAACATGCACTGCCCAACAGGAGCCACTGGATAACAATACTGATTGGGGAGCTTAAAAGACATCCCCCTCCTTTGCTGGAGAAAACCATAACAAATTGTAGGAGCCCCACTGCTGTCTACCTGAAATCAACTAACTCAGTCCAGACTGATTTATGATTTTGTATATTCAGTAACAAATCCATTCTTTTACTGAATGATTTGAAACTCCCTATTTAAGTGAGAAACTAATTATTTTCCCTGTGGATCAACATCGATGAGAAATATTTCTAATTACATCCTGAGTTCCATTTGTAACTATTATTTCCAACAGCACCAGATCGGTCACTTTTTACAACTGCACTAAACTGTTATTTTGACTTACCACACCTCTTGAAAATTGGCTGAATTATAACTACTGCTGCCCTCAGGCACCTAAGTGATCATTTCTACAATAGTATCAGGGAGAACTAGTCATGCACTATACAAACCAGCCATTTCCCCCATCCCAATCCAGTACTCTGAGGTCCACATCATCAAAACCAAGGTTGCGGGGTGGGGGGGGGGGGGGAATTATAATTGCCAGCGTGAGTTATGGTGGGAAACCACTGGTTTCAGTTAGTTTCCCACCCTCCCACACAGTATTAAGACATGGCAATTTTAACTGTCAAGCTTCATTAACATACTGCTGGTTCAAGTGGGCAGAAAGTGGCTGCCAATGTCTGCAAGATCAGGCAATCATCAGCTTCCTGCTGCACTCAGGTAAGTGTGAGGAAGGGAGTTCTGTGAGGGTCTCATGATAGAGAAGGGGGGCAGGGGGATTCCTAAACTGCCATAATAAAACCACTCAGGTCAAAGTTAAAATCGCCGTCAGGGCTACATGATGACATCAAACTCTGACTAACATTTCTGAATTAGTGCCCCGCTGGCTTTGCTTGGCTGGCTTATCTGCCTGTTCATAATCATCCATTAAAACTGGGAATGGTGTGAGCTGGGTGGCTTTCCGACGGGAAATAACCCAGAGTGAGCTGCTGAACCAGTTAAAATCTCCCCCACAATCTTATTTTTATTGTTGAATGTTTTTGTGACTAAACGACAACTATATTTTTCCTCAACTGGCCCAGTCTAGTGCTATTCTGTAGGAGAAGAGTATACAGCTGTTTATACCAGTAACCAATAGAATGAGTTTAGACAAACTAATCTGGGGCTGGACCTATTTTTCCATAGGATGCCTTTTGCTTTGTGGTATAAGTAACAGGATGAATATCTGGCTGGAATCAACTGCAGTAAGCATGCCTGAATGAGTTTCTCACCGATATTTAGTGGCTCAAAAAAAAACGTTACAGCTGTATTCCAGAAAACTGAAGGGGAATTCATGATGAATGAAGCTTTGGATCCAAAGATCAGAATGTAGTTGCCAATGTATGTACTCCCAATGACCAAGTTTGTAACAAGCGTTCCAATTCACTTACAGTAAAGGAAGGTCATGCAAGTCAGAGCAAAGTTACTGTATTAGATTTTGCAATTTACATATTCTGATTCAGTGGCTAGCAAGCATGAATCTCTGATTGACTTGAATCTCTGAACAACACTATTTAAATCTAGCAATAGTACAGTACCGTGACCAATCACTCTATTAGAGGCTACAGTATAGTTCCAGCTCTGGAATATAAATCCTGAAATGATTAATACAATCACCTGTTACCTGATCATCTCTTTTCCATTTTCAAACAGAGTCTGCCCAAAATACAGCCATAACAATATTTTGTGTTTATTTATTGACTTAATTCGAACAAATGAGCATTGATTGTTACACAAGCATAATGCCATTTCAAACCAACATGCAGAGTACACAACAGTATAATTAATAGTGAATGTCAGAATATGAAGCAGCACAACAGCAAGTATAATTTCAGACACAACAAAAGGATTCACACAGTGTTCTGCTTTATTTTGAAACATTATGAGTACACAGAAAGAAAATCTTTTGGCACAGCAAGATATGGAAGATTGTAGCATTTTGTATAGATAAAAAAAATCCAATTGGCAAATAAACCACCCTAAATCACCTATGATTATTAATCAAGTTAACTATTAATCTTGATTTATTTTGTGTCAAATCAAGATGGGGTTTTCACCTCAAATAAGCATTCCAGCCTGAGCTAGCATCATGAGAAATGTTTCCCATGGGCTGATCGCTTCCTTACTGAGCAGAATACCTCCCCATTCACTAGATCTCAATCTGTATGATTGTTGCCTTGAAGATTTTTCAATATGCTTTCATGTGCTGTGCATCCCCACGTTCTGGAGGGTAGTATTGGAAAATCCAAAAAGTCATGATTTGAGAAATTGGACACAAACTACAGCTCTCACAGAGCTGTAGTCATCCATAGAAGCATAAAATGAATGCGCTGTAAGCAGCTGACTGTGTAAACCTCGGGCACATTTTCTTTGAGCTCATGAATTTAAATGCAAGCTCCAGTCACACTTTTCAGAAGACAGCTTTCAAGTCATGATTGGACAATAATATTTTGTTTCTTAAGTTGTGAAATTTTTTCTTCATCCTGTACAACCATGTAAGATTAAAAATACAGTACAACTAGTGAGTCTAAAGGATGTAAATGTGGTGATAAAGAATATACTTGCAATTGTCTAATTGAGAGAATTCTACTGTTCACCCCATAACTTCCTTAATTTCTACTAAATCCATGCAGTTAACCGGTCTATATCTACACACTTTAAGTTGGGCTTCTCTTTGCTTATAATTAACAACTGGTGATCCTTCAATCTCACCTTCAATGAAGCTTTGCATTTTTACATGTGCTCTTTTATTCCCCACTTATATTATCTCTGAGCATAGGATTATAGCCCTGCCACACCTCCTACAAATTTAAATGATCAAAAGAAAACTGTAAAAGTAGAAATTAAAACAGCTTTAAATTTCTCAGGGTTTGGTAAAATAACTTAAATCATAATAAAATGTCCAGTAGCAGCTCTGACACATTTCCAACATTCCACAGCGAAACATAAAGGCATTTATTAAAGATTCCCTCACCTTATGTTTTCTGTCACTTTAAGCATACTGCTGTCCTACTAGCCTCATCCTACTTCTTGCAAATCTTTACACAGCTTCTGAGTCCTGTTAGATTCTTTAGAATCCAGTCATGCATCAGAGAGAGAGAGAGAGTGCCGTGGAAAAGCAGCTCAGACATTCCTGTCAGGGATTTTGTTTTTCATTAATAAGACTGGAAGGCTGGTCAGTTCCAGTAGAGTTTCCTACTGACTCAAACCTGTGTTGACAGGAGGCACACCTGTGAAGATGTTACCGAGGTCAGATAATATATTGTCAAAGAAGCATTAAGACCCTGGATCTCGTCTGCTGATGACATCATCTTATTACCATCTTACTGACAACACTGAATGCCTTTGACTGATACAGTGGATCTATGTAGTGAAACACTGGAGTTTAAATAAAGATGGACAATTTAGATCAATTTCAACTAGTTTGAACAAAAAAGTAAAACAAAATCGAATGTCTATCAATTAATTTTAAGCTAAAAAAACTTTATAGAAAGTAAATCAACCCGTTCCGTCTGCACACAGGAAAAGTTATGACTGATGAATCATCAGTTGCTGAAGCCAGCAGTGCAATTACTGACTAACTGCTGACATGGCCTACCACAAAAAAATTTGATTTACAATTGTTTATTCTTTACAGCTTTATACAATTTGTTCCAAAACTTACAAAGATCCTTTGAAATTCTGTACAACCCTTAAAGCAGGCTGTATCACAGATATTTTAGTGAGGAAAACTTTGTTTATACACATTGATTTTATTTGGCTTGATTGCTAGTTATAATGGATGGAACTTTATAAACAATGTGGGTCACTGGATTTGGCACACAATCTTATATTTAAAAAATGGTTTCACCAATAAGGATCACAAACACTTACAACTTTGAAAAGGATCATGTACCTGCTCACTGTAAGGTAGATTATATGATCAGCTGCACCACTTACTTGGGTAGAGAGGAAGATGGAAAATTGAGCAAGTAGGAGTCAGGCATATTTTATTCCTAGTTTTTTCTATCTCTGATTTTCCAGCAGTCTTCTTTTATGTGCTCGTGTACATTTTTTGCTGTCACCTCAATAAAGGCCCAGAATATATGCAACATTATTTCAATGAATATCTCATTCAATTTCCCAGACTTTGTCCTGGTATTGCACTATTTGTCCTCAGAGCCCTAGTGAAGATCCATATGTGCTAGAGCTCTTGAAGAGGAATAAAGTTTGTACATTTTTGCTGCAATGTTCACAATACCTATTTCATATAGAATTGAAGAATTTTATAGCATAGAAAGAGGCCATTGTGCTCAAGTGTCAACTGTGTCTCAGTTGGTAGCACTCTCATCTTTGGTTGTGGGTTCACGTCTCCACTCCAGAGGCTCGAGCACATAAATCTAGGTTGACACTCCTAAACAGTACTGAGGAAATACTGCATTGTTAGAGATGCCATCTTTCAGATGAGAAGTAAAAACAAGGCCCTGCCTGCACTTTCAGGTGAATGTAAAAGATGTCATGGCACTATTGCAAAGAAAAGCAAGGAATGTGACCTGGCCAATATTTATCCCTCAATTAACATCACCAAAACAGATTATCTGGTCATTATTACATTGCTGTTTGTGAATGCTTGATGTGCACAAATTAGCTGCCACATTTCCTACATTATAATAGTGTCTCTACCGGCCGTCCATGTCTCCGCTTTAAAGACATCTGCAAACGCGACATGAAGTCCTGTGACAATGATCACAAGTTGTGGGAGTCAGTTGCCAGTGATTGCCAGAGCTGGTGGGCAGCCATAAAGGCGGGGCTAAAGAGTGGCGAGTCGATGAGACTTAGCAGTTGGCAGGAAAAAAGACAGAAGCGCAAGTAACAGCCCTGACAATCAATTTTATCTGCAGCACCTGTGGGAGAGACTGTCACTCTAGAATTGGCCTTTATAGCCACTCCAGGCACTGCTCCACAAACCATTGACCACCTCCAGGCGCTTACCCATTGTCTCTCGAGACAAGGAGGCCAAAGAAGAAGACGACTTCAAAAGTACTTAATTGGCGATAAAGTGCTTTGGGACATCCTGAGGTTGTCAAAGACAGGATATAAATGAATGTCTTTCTTTCTGATAGAGCTTTCCATTTAGTTCAATTTCTCAGCCTTTTCCTGATACTTTTGTCAGTTTTTGGACTCCTACCCCAACAGCCCTGCCACATGTGCTCTGGCAAAACAGTGAGAACTATCCCAATTAAATGTGTTCTTCAAATGGTCCTTCGTAGTACATCTTATTCTAGTTAGAGATTGTGCCCAATATCACTCCATCATGCATTTTCATACAGTGGGTGACTGGAGAAGATTGTACAGTGTCTGTCTTCGAAATCTCCATTGGAAGATTAGTACCACACCCACTATCCATCACACTCCAGCACTAAGTTGGGAACAAATGGAATGCAATATTCCCACCACACATCTTTCCCCAACTTAAAATTATTCCAATGAATTTGGCAAATGCTTCAGTTACAGTCCTCTTTCAAGTGAATTAGAAAACTATAATGCACTATTTAAAAGACTCCTCATATGAAGTATATAAAAATTAAATGAATTATTTACAAATACACACTAATAATAAAAATTCAAAAATATTGAAAAATCCTTTGATAAATAATTGAAGGACAGAAAACAGAGATTAGTTCATTTATATTTTTCATACTGGATAGATGAAAACAGTGGTGTCTCCCAGGGGTCAGTGTTGAGACAATTATTCTTTTCAATATCTTGTAAATAATTCAGAATTATGTATGCGACACAATATCCAAATTTGCAGATGATCCAAAAATTTGGAATGTGGTTAATTGCGAAGGCGACTGTAATGGACTTCAGGAGGATACAGAGATATTAACAGATCGGACAGATAAATGGCAGATGAAATTTAAAGTGCTGAAATGCAAGGTGATGCATTTTGAGAGGATGAATAAGGAGCTATAAGGATATTTACAAAATACAGTAAAGCTTTAAAAGGAGTCAAGAGACTCAGGAGATCAGATAAACAAATCTTTAAATGTGGGAAAGCTGTAAAAATGCATATCGGAATGGAGAGGGTGGGGCAATGGTAAATTTTTGTAAAAATAGGATTCCTAGCGTTCTTCTGTCAAATTTACAGCAGACAAGCAGGAAAACCGATCGCGAAATTCACCCGGTCAGTTGTAGAAGTACAGAATACAAAAGCAAAGAGGTAATGCTAGATTTATACAAATCATTGGGTTAGGCAACAGTTAGAATATTGTGTTCAGTTTTGCATGCCTTTCTTTTCGAAAAAGACAGCGAATACAGAAGAGATTCACTAAAATGACATTCAGGAGGAGAAGCTTTACTTCAGTGATGAGACGATAGAAACAAAGGTTCTTTTCATTAGAACACAAGATTTGGAAGAGATTTGATAGAGGCATTCAAAATTATGAAGAGTTTTTTTAAGATAAATAAGGCAAATCCATTTCCATCCATTGGTGAACTGAAAACCAGATGGCATAAATTTAAGATCACCAGAAGAACAAAGGGAGAAGTTTTTTTTTACACTGAGGGTTGTTAAGCCATGGATTGCCCAACCAGAAACCACGGTAGCAGGAGAATCCATAATAGCTTTTAAAAGGGAAGTGGACAGATATTTAAAGAAATAAAATCTGCAAATGGAGTTAAAAGAGAGAATGAGGAGACAAAAAAAAAAATCACAAAAATTAAGTTAACCCCATCAGTAATGTCGCAGCATTTATTGCAGTAATTCCATGAAGTTCTGACTTATTCAGAGTTAATTTAGTGATGTGATAGATTTGTTTAACAAGGAATTTTTAGAATAAGACTCAAAGTTAAGGCTTTCAAGCACTGATCCAAATGAATGAGAAAGAAAAGGGAATGGACTGATCTGCCAAATCTTTCCACCTTCAGTGAAGTTCAAACTGGTACAGGATCTCAGATTAACCTGGATCAGTTGGTAAAAACTGCTGGCAAATCCACACATCATTACATACTGTTTGACCCCATGTATCTAACAAAACAGATATAAAGAATGGACAGAACAGAATATAGGTCAGGACTCAGTTACTGGGATACTTTGATTGCTAAAAAATAATTTCTAATGATCAAAATATTACACTTTCTTCTGCAGCTTTTTCTTCACTGATACAACTGTTTAACTCTTTATCTGCTTAAGGCTAAGATATATTTAGTCACTTTGTGAATTCAGAAGAAACTAGGTGAATGTAACAATCAAAGGTTTGGTTTTATTTTTATTTCTTACAGCTACAATATTCCATTATCATATTTGAAATACTTAGATCCAGACGTAAATTATAATCGCCTGTTTAGTACAGTACTGCAGCAGATTCTGTTATCTGCCACTAGAGATCAGCATACAAGCCAGATCAGCAGAGCAGTGACTTTGAGTGACGGGCACCAATTCTTTTATTCACGACTTCTCTCCACTGGTTATCAAGGTTTTGGAGGGATTCTTCCTTGCAAGTCCATGACCCAAATTAGCAGGTAACCAGTAAAATATTCAACCTCAGGTGAGTTAACTCAACACCAAGACCAGAAATTCCTGGAAAGCTTCAGCCCCATTACAGCAATGACTTGTACTTATATTGCATTTTTAACATAGTAAATTGTTGTTGTTTCAGAGGAACAATGGAAGTAAATGCCTCTAAGAGTGAAGCAGCATGGTAGAAGATGGTGGTGCACTCACTATTAGCCCCATGGGTGGCGTTTTATTTGTGTTTGTCTCACACCAGTTTTATGATCTGGTGTTAAGTGAATAAGCTCTGCAGGAAATTTTGGTTCAAGTTCTTGTCCGCAGAGAAAGCAGTATAAATTTTGGCAGAACAGTGATCTATGACATTTGGGTCCAAAGTGCTCAGGCACATGTGTATTCCTTGATGATGAACTGATCTCAATTGTAAAAATTAAAATTATTTGAAGGCTCCAAGTCATCAGTTTTTGTGGATCTGCTCCTTAGTAGAAATGAAAGGGTTAAATAATCATGATCCCAAAGTCTCAGATCCTAATCATGCAGGCAAAATTTTGCCACACTGTAGGTCATCATTTAATTTTGGTTCTGGTCAATAACTGAAAATAAAAAATACTGATTTCACTTCAATTACACACTGCACACAACACTCTAGTGCAAAGATACACAAAGCTTGACCCAGCTGTGGGTTCAATACAAAACTAATTGTACTTAAAATAAAAACAGATAATAAAAGCTGAGGGTTGGATGCATAGAAACTTCTGATGGTTTTAATTTTATATTTTCCATTTTACTTGCATGTTTTGTTTATTTTACACACCCTAAGAAGGAACATCTTGAACTATTCCAAAAATACTTCCTTTGCCGAACTGAATCAAGTATTCTGTTCATGGAACTTTATAGTAGATGATGCACTGTGTGAGATGGTTGCAGACTTTTTATGATGCACTTTTCATTTGTTGTTGACTACTTTAAAGGTGCTATATAAATACAAACTGGGCTGTAATTGTTGAATAGAGATTCTTGGTGGTTTTGAGCACAGCTCACTGCCTTTCACTGCATCTTGGCCGATAGAAGGAGTTGAGCATTTCTCATGCCTGCACTCTCTGAAGCCACAAAACTGTGGCTTTTGTCAAAGGTCTGGAATTCTCTTGTTTATGTCATAATGAATTCGTGGGTGAGTAATGCGATTCTATCATTAATAGCAAACTGCCAATGCATAAATGTGTTCAGAACCTCTATCATTTTCACCCATTCTGGACTCGCTTAATGAAACTGCATACCACCGTTCTAAAGCATTTCAAATGCATTATCATTTATCGTCCTAAAAGCAATTGTAAATATACGTTTTGTTTTTAAATAATACAAATACATATGAGAATTCTCTCGCCCGAGATAAGGTTTCCCTTCATCAATCTTGATTCAGTTCTCAGTAAAATTGAGGCACAAATGCAGCAATATACTAATAATTTGAACAGTCAGATATCATGAGAATATACATTGTGGCAAACATAAAAGAGACATCAGTGAACATGCACGTCAACCTAGGTATACTAGCATAAGCTGACCAACACTTAAAAAAAACTGACACAGATAACCCCCTAAATGGTGATAATGTAAAAACAGCCAACATTTATAAGTCTATTACACAGGCTTTGTAAATTAAACTGTAGACATACGATATATATCCTAACGTTGGAAAGGAAGAAAAAAAAAGTATACGAAAACCTGAAGGGGAAATTCAAGTATTAAAGACACAAAGGCTGGAATTTTATGCCCCCCCCCCCCTCACAAAGAGTGGGCTAGTGGCTGGGGGCAGGGGAGCGTAAATGGAGTATGAAGCTCAGGGGGGCCCTTCTCAAACCAGTCCTGCCGCCATTTTACGTGGGGCGGCAGCAACAAGAAACAACCCGCCCACCCCATGGGGATTTTACAGTTGGCAGGTGAGCAACCCAAGCCTCAACAAAGTCACCTGATAAAATCAGGTGGCCTTCTGACTGCCCTCCTGATCGGGCACACTGTGCCCAATGCAAGGCCACCCCAGATGCCCCAACCGCCTCCCATGCCCAACATGCACCCCCACTCACCCGACTGACCCCCCCCCTTTGCCTTGCCAGTGTCAGACCGATTGCCCCCGGCGGGGCCCCAAAATCTTACTTGTTTTCCGGGCTCCCCAACATCTTCAGTCGGGTTGCAGTCCTAGCAGTGGCCACCGTTCCTAGTGGCGCTACTGGGACTATGAGCTGCTGGCCCGCTGATTGGCCCACAGCACCATTAGGTGGGATTTCCTTCATCAATGAGGTGGCAGTCCCGCCTAAGACCAATTAAGGGTCTGGGGACCGTAAAATCTGGTCTGGATCCCCAGGCTGAGCGGAGGCGGGATCACCAGTGACTTTTCGGTCGGTGGATGGCCCCCTCTGGCCATCGTCAAATTCCAGCCAAAGTTGCTGGTGTTTTTCTTGGAGATGCAGGGGCATAATCCTCTAGCCAGCTTTGCATTCAGGTTAATTTTAAGTATAGGACATCACTTCTACAAAAGCTATTGCACCGTCATATTCACACATTCAAATCTGCATGTGACCTTCTCAAAGAAGAGGAGACCGCATGGTCGGCAACAAAAACAGTACACCAAGTTGGAAGAAGGACAAGTAAGTCACTATTTTCACCCACAAGGAGCCTTTTTTGGGCCCCGGAAGGTGGGAAGGGAAGAGGTGAAAGGGCAAATCGCATCTCCTGTGCTTGCATGGACGTATGCTGGGGAAGGGGAGCAAGCATTGGGGGTGATGGAAGAGATTGGGTGAACTCTTTGCTCAACATCTCCGTTCAGTCTGCAAGTGTGACCATGAATTTCTGGTCACTTCCCGCTTTGATTCTGTCCCACTCAAACTCTAATCTCAGTCTCCTGCACTGTTCCAATGAAGCTCAACACAAGCTCGAGGAGTAGCACTTCATCTTGCCACTAGGCAATTTACAGCCTTCCAGCCTTAATAGCATTAGAACTTAACCAGAACTCCCATTTTCTCTTGGACAGCAGACACTGGTAATGGGAGGATGGCTGCACCAGAGCCACTGGGAGTGGAGGAGGTGCGGACTGGCAATTGGAATGGGGATCCTCTATTGGTACATGGCTGTTGAGATGGCACACAACTCTGGGGTCTTACCTGTCCTTTGTCCACAACATTCCTCGGCTATGGGAGCTCTCTCCTCTTCCAGATTTCCCATGGTTCCCTCCCCCTCTGCTATTTTTGCTGTTATCATTTACACCTCCACTGGACCCATCTTCTGTTTCTATAGTTGTTTCATTGTCACCTCATTTTGCCTTGTACCATCATCACGTTTGTTATTTAATCACTCCTGCTTTTCATCCTACATCAGACCTCACCCTTTTGTTTCTTTCTTTCCCCATTTCCCCTGGTTCTGTACTTTCTTAAAAGCTCTTCATCTCAAACGTTTTCCAGTTCTGATGAAAAATCATCGACCTTAAACATTGGTCCTGATAATAACAGGTAGGGAGGTTTTCCAGGAGTTCCTGCTGAATTTAACGGTGGGACTCTTTTAAAAGTGATCCATCTGTTTCCTGGCTGCAGCATTGAAAGGTTGGCTCGCTGTTGGGCGGATAGGCCTGTGGTAGCAGGCTGCAGCCAGGTGCCGGACATGGTTTTGGGGAGGGAGAGTGGAGCATTGGGTGGGGCGGTAAAGAAGAATCAGACATCGGCGTGGGTAAGGTTCAGGCATAGGGGTGGAAAAAGGAGCCAGACATATGTTGGGAGGGAGTCAGACATTGCGGGGGGTGGGGGGTGGAAAAAGGGGTGGACATTGGGTGGGAGGGTAAAAGTCGAATATTGGGGGAAGAGTCTGACATTGGGGGGTGGGTGGGGGGTGAAAAAGTCAGACATCAAGGGAGGAAGAGTCAGGCATCGGGAGGAGGGAGTTGGACATCTGCAAGGGAAGGAGTCAGAGATTGGGGGTGGGGTGGGAGGAAAACTGACCTTGGGAGAGGTGGGAGTTGGACTTCAGGGTGTGGAAAAGCCAGTGATCGTGGGGGAGGGAGTTGGACTGCGGTGCGGGTTTGGGGAAGTCCGATCATGGGAAAGGAAGCAGGTAAGTTTGGGGCATGGGGTGGGGGTTTGGGGGGAGGCACAACTGCTCCTCTTGGGCCTCGGGCAGTACTGCAAAGGCATTTTCCACTTCTATCCGGCCACACTCACCTACCTGCATCTGCCAGGTTTCCTCAGGAAACCTGGTCAGCCAGCGTCTGAAATAAAGATAAAATCTTGGGCATATAGTCTCATTTAAATATTTTAATGAGCGGCCTGCCTCTGGAAAGCTGGTTAGTTATCTGTCCACCCAATCTGCCTGCATTAAAACCAGAAGCTGGCATAGTGGTGGTGGTTTAGTGTCGGGTTTCTCATTTATTTTCATTTCTAATCCTCTCCACCAACCATCCTGGGGGTGGGGGGGGGGGGGGCACAGTTAAAATACCTGTTACCTCTGCTTCTCTCTCCATTGATGCTGCCTGGCCTGCTTTGTGTTTCCAACACATGTTGTTTTATTTTAGATTTCCAACATCCACAGAATTTTACTTTTGTTTGACTGTCAGTGTGGCATGTATTTGGAGAATTGGAGAAAGGAAAAGGTGAGCTGCTATATGACTAATTATAGTACTGATAAAAAATTACTCAATATTCACTTCTGTAATGCTTGGGGACACTTCGGGCTCGATTTTAAGTCTGTGTAAGTGAGTGGGTTTTAACTGAGTTTCCAGTGGTGGTAGAGAGGGAAAAAATGGACTGAATAAGCTAATCTCCCTCTCAAAATGAGCACAAAGATTTTGCCAAGGAACACATCACTGAAATATTCATAGGGAATTTGTTTCTGTGTTATCAGATGTGGTGGAGGTTGTAGGATATAGTTGCAAAGATTTCCTTGCTCTGGGATTAGTGAGAATGACGTGGCGATGTGGTGGGGGTGGAGAACGGTTACATACTGTGGCAGTGGTGAGAGGGTGGTTCAAGGATGGGCTGTGGGATATTGCAGTAGTGGAATTGGTTCTGCAAAGCGACATACTGAGGAGGACTTTGTGGAATATGATAGTTCAGAGGTCTGGAGTGTAGGAGTATGGGATAGAGGGAAATCCCATGATATAAGGAGAAGTGGGAGAGCAATCCTGAGATGTCAAAGTAGTGGGAGTGGTTCCTAATATTTATGAGCAGTGGGAAAGAGATATTGAGGTGTGGGAAGAGGTATTGAGCTTAGGGAGTGTGACAACTAGTTTTAGATACCGTCTATCCCTTTAAATCTAATCTGTACATACGCTGTTTTAAGAATTTGGGATGTTCAGACACTGTAGGCTTGATTTTCAATCCGGGGTTGGGAACCCAACATCTGGACATTTCCAGGTCCCGACCCCATGCCATGTCTGCATCGCTGACGTGATGTTATTTTGAAATGGAAAGCCACTAATGGAGCCGGAGATTATCTCCACACCCAATTAGTGACACCAGCGCTGCATGGAGGCGGGGACCGGCTCTAGAATGCAATGCTCAAAAGCAGATGGCAGCCATGACAGGGCTTGCCATTGTCTTGCAGAATGGAGCGGGTAGATCAGAGGGTCAGCAGCGTCATGGTGCAAACAAGTAGCCAAACGGTCATTCGGAAGGTCCTTGACCCACTCAGTTTGAATCACTCTATTTTTCCATTATGTTTATTCATCAGCCTCATCACATATTGGCTCCCCACATTGCTCCCTACAGCTGAGCTCTTCGGTGCACCAGATGATTCGCTTTTCCCAGTCTCCACTTTGAAAATCTCCTTCTGGCTCTCCTCAGCCTGTTAGCAAGCTCTTCCAGGAGCTTTAACAGGTCATTAATTGGAGGCAAGAAGGTTGCCGGCTCCCCCACCCACCCTCGCTTTGAAAACAGCAGTGTGTTTAGAGACATCGGAAGACTGATACACCACCCAGGAGCACTATTTTCATAACACGCCTGCACCCGACCTCATCCTCACAGATGTTTGAAAATCAAGGCCTGTATATCAGCGGTCCTAGCAATACAATGTGCATTACATGGTAAAACATGCCCCGACCCACTGTGAGCAATGCCACTCAAGCATCATGTAAATAGAAACGTAGGTAGACAGGCTACTCTTTGAAGACTAAAAGACCATTGCATTTTAGGTTGCTAATTTTTAACCACCTCTAAATTAGTCATATGTTATTACATCCAGAACTGACAACAAAACAAATGCAGTCACTGCAGTAGTTTCCTGGGAAGCGTTCTTGGCCTAATTATCTTCATTACTTTACCATAAGGCAAAGAGTGGAGCTGTTTGCTAATGATTCTAAGGTGTTAGTTGCATTTGCAATTCCTCCTATAATGAAGCTGCCCACACCAGCTCACAACATGTTTTGAACAGCAGCTGAGCTTAGGTTGACAAATGGCACCAGAAGAGGGCCAGGTAACGACCACATCCATCAAGAAAAAGCCTAATCACTTCCACTAAATTTTAACAACAGTCCTATTGCCAAGTACCCCCATCATTAACATTGGTGGAGGGGGGCGCGGTGATGGGGGGGGGGGCAGGGAAAATGGGGTCCACAGTATGTGAACTGACCAGCGACATCAATAGTGTGGCTACAAGAGCAAGGCAGAGGATGATACTATGTGATGAGTGGCTCGACTCCTGATTTTCAAATGTTGTACTGCTTTCAGTATAACATCTAACAAAACATAACTTTAATAATGAGTGATAAATGAACTATGATATGGTACTGCTCTTTGTTTACAACACATTCAAAAGAAGGATCTAAATTTGCCACAGCTCAGACCATTTGGACCAACAGTATACCAGGCCTGTTTACATCTCTGAGACAGTTCTACTGGACACACCATCAAGCCTTTGCACATCATCAGCTGCGTAAGTATAAAACCTCTCAATATTTTCAGTTCAGAAAAATTAACTACCTTTCTTGGAAATCAAAGAGCCAGTGTCATGTTCAATCAGTTGTTCTTTGCTTGATTTCACATTTGTGTAATTATTTCCCAGTAATGTGTTAAACAAAGCCTTGTCACACCTTTCCTTTATACCAGTTCAGAATAGATGTGTTGGCAACACCTGCATGACCCTCACAAAGACAAGCAATACCTTTGCTCATGATTTTATTTTGTCTGTTTGTATCCTTGAAATTATCATGTTTAGTAAATCCAGTGAACTGCAGCTAAAGCAATGGCATATTTGCAGTTGTGTGTGAGTTTGGGAGGGTGGGGGGAGGGGAGGGAGGGGGCGGGCGCCGTGGGAGGGATGGGGGGGGAGGGATGGGGGGGGTGGGTGAGGGGGGAACCAAGGAGAGGAAGAGATAATTGATGCAAGAAATGTAGCTGCACTCTCTGCTCAAAGATCACAGCCATTCAGTGGAAAATGTAAATATGTGTAAGGAATAGTTGCAGAAAACATAATTTGATTTGAAAATTGATGAAGTGGGGGAGGGGTGGGTGTAATGTGACAATGTTTTAAAGCTCTTCATACAATGATTGCATAGTCACTTGGAAAGCATAGATACACTGTGAATAATGAGTTAAATAAAGGTATGGCAAAAACAACACAGGATTTTGTGGAGATAATTGTGACAGTTTCATCATTTAGTTTGTTTTATGGCGTACTACGAATTTGTATTATTTATGAATTTGCAGTGGATATACCTTCCTACAATTACTACGAAAACTGCTCATCTCCTATCTCGCCTTTCATTCAGAATAGATTGTAAACTAATCTAAAGCCAGCACAAACAGCTTCATATAGCTTGGTAAGTACTTGAAGACCAGGAAAACTGTCAATGTGTTAAGGAAGTAATTTAAATTTCCCGGCGCATGAACTGACTGGAGGGCAGTCATTGGATTGAGCTCATAGGGACTGAATTCAGCTGAGGTCATCATTACTGAAACTGAATGTGATCATGCGGGACTGAGAATTTACAAAAGAATAAAGCATTAACATAAAATGGACTTTTGTGTTTTAAAAATGCTTATCAGACAGATTTGTGTAACTATGGTAAGGAATAATATTTCTACTTTACTGTCAATTTTCTACCATGAAGTTGCCCTTGTTACATGCCTACGTATCATGTGATCATTTCACAGTATAGTTACACAGCTTATAATATTGAGGGAACATTGCATTTTTCAAGTATCCATTAGTGATGTCATTTCACACCGCGGTTAAATCTCTTATGAATATATTTTTAAATGAACATCCATTCCTCACCTTAATGAGCACAAAATTCACAAAAAGCCAATCTCTTTGCATCAATGATGTCATTTCAATTTCCTCTGAATGCTATCATTGCCACATTTAATGCAGCTTCCCCAGATACTGCATTTAAAATACCAGACTCAACTGTTAGTCATTAGTACATTCAAGATCAGTATTTTTGTCAACAAACCTGAATAAGTGCACTGATTTGTGCGAAAAGCACAATTATATGAATTATATAGATGATTTTAAATTTGTAAAAAAAATACTCATCAATGTCAAGGGACTGACAGTTGATTCTAATGCTGTTTCACTACGAACCACATCAAGCTAAAAATGCACAGAAATTCTTACTGCAAAGCAGACAGCAACATCTACGCTAGAAGGGAGACAAAAAGCTAACAAAAAAAATCTCCTACAGGTCACTTTTTCCAGTCACACCTGCTTAGTTACTTATCCTTCAGGCTTCTTCGGGCACTAGCTACAGCATGTATTCACAAGCAACCTGAGACATGCAAAGTCAAAAGAATAAAAACAGGCAACTCAGTTAAGACAGAAATCTTACCCCATTTACTGCCCACAGGGCAACTTCCATATTCAGAATGACAGATTTGATGGAAGATGTGTAAAATGCATCTAAATCATCAATTAAATCGTAATTGTCCATCCATTTTTTAAATGTGCTATATCCATCTGCCTAACAGGATACTAAGTTTTCTGAAAGGACATCAAGAATTACACATAATTAAAGCCTAATTATATCTTAACTGGAAGCAAATGGTGAATGCAGTTCTAAATAAACTCTAGGAGTTAATTGCAGAACTTTTATTCGTAGGTTGGGGACAAATTCCTCACGCCAATTTAACTCTTGCACCATCAGCATTTATCAATGCAGTTTTGTTTCAAATATTGGGCTTCTGAACTTTTCTCAACTATGTAAAAATGTAGCTGCTTTGTGCAGGGGACGTTATATTGACAAAAGTAACTCAGATTAGAAGATTAAATGTCATGCTTTGAGCTCTCTGCTTCAGGGTGAGAAACTTCTCATGTTGGTTTTATGTACAATTTAAGTACGCATTTTTAAGTACCTGGTAATTTCCAATATGCCACAGAAATTTAACATTTTTACATTTTTTATCAAATTTGAATGGACTGATAACAAACATATCTCTATCGCTGTAGTTCTTTCAAATAACCTCAATGTTAGATTCAGCTTGCAAAACTCAATCCAAAATTAAATATTGGCATTGATTTTAGAAACTCTGTCATTCCAAACATAAATAAAGTGTAAAGTTTAAAATCTGTGTGAAGTATTTCCTTAGTCAATGACTATGCAGTACTACTGCCACGAAACTATGCAGAGCTCTGAATCAATAAAAAAGAAACTGCGATTACAAAGAAAATGGAAAAGGCAAAAAAATCAGCAGACAAAAACATGAAGAAAAATGCAAGTGAGATAGAGCAGATGAAGAAAAATGAGAGAGGAAGCATAAATCAGAATGCCAAGGATTTATATGAACATAGCTCCCATTACAAAGAGAAATACATAGAATGAGACAGAAGAGAGAACATTAAAGAATAAATGAAACCTGCAGAGACAGGCCTTACCATTAACAGGGCTTTATCCAAGTTATTTCTAGAAATACCTTATCTCAAAAATATTTCACATTTGCAGCAAATATAGTGTAGCGTGCTGAACTTAACTGTGAACAGACGCAATACAACAGAAATATGCAGAAGGAGGGCACAGTGAGTTATGAGATCCAAATGCTTACGGATAATAACAGTGTAAAAACCGTTAGCACTACGCATGACAGTTCATGTTTTAGTGAACTAGCAAGTAATGTGGCAAGAAAAGGTTGGGGTGAAATGGAGGTCAGTGACACCAATTAGATACAGATAGTGGTCACAGTTCTAGACTTGTTACCAATGGGCGTGTTCATATTTTTTAACAAAAAGTATTTTTTGGTAGTGTATTTAGTATGCACGCCCACTGGTGCCAGATCATAGTTTTCTGATCAGAAACTGTGTAATAGATACACCAATTAAATTGGTTTTAGTTGTGTTCAAATGCACATTTTCCTATTGAGAATTACATCCCCATTTGCTGTATGAAATGCATATGAAAGGGCAATGAGGGATGGGCAATAAATGCTAGCCATGCCAGTGATGCCCACATCCCATGAATGAATAAAAAAAAGACCCTAAAAGGTTAGTCGGTATTAAGCCATTCTGGTCATCTGGGGTTCAATTTTCCCGGCCCTATGGCAACGGGCTTGGAGGGAGTGGGGCTGCTTCAGGACAGCTCCGCAACACCAAGGAACTTTCCCAGGGGCAGGCTGGGAAGCAGATCAACTGCCCGTTCCATGGAGGCGGCAGCCAATTATCATTTTTAAGGCCTCAATTAGGGGTGATTATGCGGACTCGCTATCATGTGTGGAGGCTGTCAGCCCAATGGAGGTGGCCTCCCTGTGGCAGGCCAGTGGGCCATTGGAGCCAGAGGCTCCATGTTCCATTGACGGGACCATGGGCAGGAAAGGCGGCACTTGTAGCCTAAAGGATTCCACCAGAGGGGGTCTCCCCTCGACTGCAAAGGGCCTAATGGCTTAAGCCCTGATAATTTTTTTATTTCCATCCACACCTCTGAGGGCACCTCCATGTTGAGGCGCCCTTGCAGCCCTCGACCTGCCTCAGCAGCGGTCACCTCTCCCGGTGGGACTGCCGAGGCTCCAGAGCTGCTGGCCTGCTGCTTCGGGTTGCAGCATCGAGTGCTCACCTGCTGCACCTAATAGGATGATGGGCATGGAAGCAGCCAATTAGGAGACCGCCTGCTGAAAGCTCGCGCCACCAGTCTCTCTGTCGGCAAGTGCGGGCTCAGGACCCCCATTTGGTTCCAACAAACCCAAACCGACTTGACACCCATGAAAGCAGCCCGGATTCAAACTGACCATTCAGAAGAAAGGATTGTGACCAGCTACGGCGGTCCACGAGTGAAGTGGCAGCATGTTCTGGAACAATCGAAGAGAATCAGTGTTGGTTTTAATTCAGTTATTATTTCAAAAGTGAAAATTCCATCTATTCCAGCCAAGAGGAAGGATCCTGCCTAAGATCACCATCTAAAAATTACATATATGCAGAGACTGGAGTTGGCCTTGAACTCTCTACCTGAGAAATCGAATTAGGCTTTCACCATGGAACTGTGACTGCAACAATACGTCTGTCCTCCTGAACCTTCTGAGTTTTTTTTCCTTCAGTGAAGCAGAAGAAAAGGAAAACCCGGCCCGAACCATCTTCACCCCAGGATAAAGCAAGTTTTCCAGTGAACTCTTTTTAAAACCGTCAGACCTAAACACATGTTGTCTTTTAAGTTCCATCTTTTCTTGTGTGTATCTATATACGTATGAGAGGGGGGTAAAGTTGCATATATTTTTGGGTGTTCTATAATAAATATTTATCGTTCTATTAAACTTACAAGAATACCTGACATTTGTCTGTTTGTTGACCATTAAAATGCTCAGGGGTTAAAACACCTTTTAAAAACATGCTGTCTTCGGTCAGTTGAGAAGTGAACAAAAGGGAAGCCATCCTTATCATCTCCCATCCGTCTGTAACAGTGGTTAGAACAAAACGTGCCTTCCGTTTTCTCTTGTACATGCACTTAACTGATTAGTCTTGGTCAACACAATCCAAGTCAGCTTAGACTTCTTCTGATGTTTTTCCCACTTATATGGCTGGATATCAATTGGTATCAGAGCAAACAATGATGAGGGAAGCCAGACTGCATCTGACTATGTTCAATGATTTGCAGTAAACCAGTTTTCAATCTGTGCCCCCTGTACAAGCAAGAAATTTGATTTTACTAAAGAAAAGTTATGCAAGAGTTAAATTCAAATAGTTCAATCAAATCATACAGTGAAGTGCTTAGAAAATAAGACACCACATTTCCAGAGAATTTCTAAAAAACATGATTTTATTCGAAGGTAATTGAGGATGTGATGGCGGGGGCAGGTGTGGGTAGGTGCTCATGACTGCAAAGATTGTAGAAGTGTAAGTTCACACCATTCAAACGCCACAAACACTGCAGAAGAGTACAAATCAAATTCTGTACAAAAGCTGCAATAAAATTAAAAATGGTAAATTCATTCAAGGTAGCTGATAATGGGATAGAATTTTTACAGGAGCTCCTTGATCTCCCACCATACTTTCAGCAGAAACTCTGGAGAAATGGTGTAAACTAGACAGCTCCACGGATACTCCTGGCAAGTTATCATCTATTGTACAGAATTCTTCTATTTTCTCCACAGTCCTTTAGTCTGCCAAGGCCAAGCATTGAGTGCAACCCACTAGTTGGTGGGGCAGCCTACTTCCAGGCCTGAGCCAGTGTCCCTCAGAATTGGTGGTAATGAGGCTGGTGTGGTTAGCACACAACTCTCTCTTCCATTTTGCTTTTCTTTTCCAGTGGTGAGGAAATTAAACTCACTATTAGCTTTGATAATATAGCTCTGCGCCAACTGAGCTTTTATTTCAGTTAAGTATTTTCTTTTCTCCTTGTGCTGAGGCACTGTACCTTAACTCAGCCCCTGCCTTCAGCAGTCTCCCAGCTGGTGAGCTTACTGGAATGCAGCTAAAACCTGCATCCAACTACTTTGTGTTGTCATGCACTGGAACTCCAAACTGTTATTAGGTTGTAAGGGCTTTTACAGCTCATTATATTCCTCACTTTTTCTTTCCCCCTTAGGTATAATTATTCATGCAAGCTGTAAATAATGGCCAGAATTTTACGTTGGGCCATGGGCCCTGTCCACCAGCAGAAAAAGTCAGTGGCGAGCTCACCTCCACCAGGCCCGGAAGCCACACTGTACTTTTATGTGGCCCAGGCCCTTAATTGGCCTCGGGCAGGACTTCCGCCCCTCTGAGGCGGATCTCCCCATCATTGAGACTCGGCTTATCTCCAGCACCTGGTTTCTTGGGGCAGTAGAGTGGCACAGTGGTTAGCACTGCAGCCTCACAGCTCCAGCAACCCGGGTTCGGTTCTGGGTACTGCCTGTGTGGAGTTTGCAAGTTCTCCCTGTGACTGCGTGGGTTTCCACTGGGTGCTCCGGTTTCCTCTCACAGCCAAAGACTTGCAGGTTGATAGGTAAATTGACCATTGTAAATTGCCCTGAGTGTAGGACGGTGGTAGGAGAATTGAGGAAATTGGGGATGTGGTAAAAAATATAGGATTAGTATAAATGGGTGGCTGATGGTCAGCACAGACTCGGTGGGCTGAAGGGCCTGTTTCAGTGCTGTATCTCTCTATGACCTCCTCCTCTGCAGCTGTCAGTATGGAGATGGCTGGAGGGCCACCTCCGGTTCAGTGACTCTCCCTCATGTTTTGTGCTCGCTTCTGCAAGGAGAGAAAGAAGAGACCTATGAGTGAGAGTAATGGAATGTGTTGATTGGATGGATGGAAAACATTTGTGAAGGGTCACTGTGAGGGATAGGTGTGGCATTATATTGGGATTAAGGTGCATGTCAGTGGTGGACAGTCAGATGGGGATGAGAGAGGGATAGGTGTACCTGTCAGGTAAGTTGGTATGAGGAGTGATGTGCAAGAGTAGGCATGGGAAGACAAAGTGAGGGGTGTTGGAGTAAATGTGCCATGCCACTCACCTTTCCTTCCCTACATCATTATACGTCTTCTGACATTATATCCAGGAGTGTGGTACCACAATGCTGCTGTTCACCTCCTCAGCGATTACAATGCTGCTGTTCACCTCCTCAGCGATTACAATGCTGCTGTTCACCTCCTCAGCGATTACAATGCTGCTGTTCACCTCCTCAGCGATTACAATGCTGCTGTTCACCTCCTCAGCGATTACAATGCTGTTGTTCACCTCCTCAGCGATTACAATGCTGCTGTTCACCTCCTCAGCGATTACAATGCTGTTGTTCACCTCCTCAGCGATTACAATGCTGTTGTTCACCTCCTCAGCGATTACAATGCTGTTGTTCACCTCCTCAGCGATTACAATGCTGTTGTTCACCTCCTCAGCGATTACAATGCTGCTGTTCACTTCCTCAGCGATTACAATGCTGCTGTTCACTTCCTCAGCGATTTCCAACCATGCCTTCTTGTTCTCCATGGCAGGCTTTTTCCTCCCATGAACACAATACAGATTCTCCCTGTGGACCCACAGCCCACAGAAGCGTTTCCAGGTTGGGATTGGTGCAGCCTGGTGCTGCCTTGCTGCAGGTTCTGTGTCTATTTAAACATCTGTACAATCCTTCAGGTTTTATCCTAGCAGGGTTCCTTTAAATAGCTGAGTCAACACTTGCACTAATTGGTCAGGAAACTCGGAAGTCAGATGCAAATGCAGTGGCTGGGTTAAAAAGCCACTCACAAATGTGCTTCTGAAATTTCTGGGTTCCCCATATGCTACCGGGCACCCCACTGCCAATGGGTAGGACAGTTAAAATCCAGTCCTACATCTTCATATCCTTCACAAGATCTCAGTATGATGGGGTTATGATGGGGTTCAACAGCTCGTTGACACAGTAAATGCCAACACAGGTTTCGCCATGCACTACCATGTCTATCGATAGGCTGCTGTGAGCAAATCCTACTGCTAAATTAAAAGACAGTGGCTGGAATTTTACACAGTCCACAGGAGTGGGCTGGAGGCGGAGGTTGGGGAGATGGGGGTGGGGTGGGGGGGGGGGGGGGGGTTGCATTAATTTCATCTTCCATTTCTTATTTCCTTAATTCTTTTTCATGATATTGTTATTGTGTGAATTAATTCAATTACCACTTTTGTTTGCATACTTTTATGTTTAATTTGTTATATTTATATTTTTGTCCATTCTTCAGTATTTTGTTGTCTCACTTTCTCCATTTCTTTCTTGTTGCCTTTTTATCTCTTTTTGTATCTAAATTCATCCAACATATGTCTTTATTTTCCCTTCTTTCCTCTTAATCCTTTCATCTCCTTCCTAATGTGCGACCCCTCAGGACCTTAGTGGGAAGAAAAGCAAAGGGAGCTGGGCTTTTCTTTTATATAAGGTCTGAAAATTTCAGAAATATACACCACCATAATTCACTGCATTCTTGAAATGAAATTTTAAAAGTCAATGGTACAATGTTCGTGGAAAAATTCCACTACCGTCCCTAAAGAGTAAACTGCATTCTGATAGTAACAAACAAGAAGATGTGATTAGCAGGACAAGTAATAGTACCATGTACACTATGGCTGGTACAATGTGCCACAGTATTTCCAGTTGTTAAAAAGAAAACATGAAATACATAAATGCTGGCCTAGCCAGCGACGCCCACATCCCATGAACGAATAAAAAAAATGTCAACATATTGTTGATGGAGTGTTTGAAACTTCCTGTATCATGTGACCTCAAACAATAATCTAAACATAAGACCAGAAGAAATAGGAATAGGAGTCAGTCATTAAGCCTCTCAAGCCTATTGTGTCATTCAATGAGATCATGGCTTTCTTCTACTTCAGCTATACCTTCCCGCACTATCCCCATAACCCTTGGATTCTCTTAGTACCCAAAAATCTGTTGATCTGTAACTCAATGATTAAGCATCCATAGTTCTCTGCAGTAGAGAATTCCAAAGATTCACAACCTTCTCAGTGAAGAAATTTTTCATTTCAGTCCTAAATGGCTAACCCCTTATTCTGAGACTGTGACCCCTAGTTCCAGACTCCCCAGCCAGGGAAAACATCCTATCAGCATATAACCTGTCAAGCCCCTTAACAGTTTTATATGTTTCAGTGAGATCACCTCTCATTCTTCTAGATTCTAGGGAATATAGGCCTATTCTACCAAATCTCTCCACATAGAACAATCCCCTCATCCCAGGAATCAGTCTTGTGAACCTTTCTTGCACTCTCTCTAAGCCAAGTATATTCTTCCTTAGATAAGGAGACAAAAATGATACATAATAGTCCAGGTGTGGTCTCATCAAGGCCTTATAGAATTGCAGTAAGACTTCTTCACTCCAATCCATTTGTTTGCTCTTGCTAATCTCTTATGTTTGACATACCTATAGAAGCTTTAACAATCTGTATTTATGTATCTAGCTGGTTTACTCTCATTTTCTATTCTCTATTTCTTTATCAGTTTCTTTGTCATCCTTTGCTGAATTTTAAAATCCTCCGAGTCCTCAGGCTTGCTACTCTTTTTGACAACATTATGAGCCCCTTCCTTTAATCTTATACTATCTTTAACTTCTATTCGTCATGGTTGGATTACTTTTCCTGTGGAGATTTTATTTCTTAAGAGGTTGTATAATTGTTGCAAATTATGAATTAATTCTTTAAGTGCTTATCATTGCCTATCAACTGCCATATCTTTTAATTTAATTTCACTTTCTACCTTCACCAAATCGCCCCTCACGCCTACGTAGTATGGTTTATTTAGATTTAAGACCCTAGCTTCCTACTTAAGTAAATCACTCTCAAAATCAATACAAAAGTCAATCATATTATGATCACTCTTCCCCAACGACTCATTTACTATAAGGCTATTAATTAACCCTGTCCCACTGCACAAAACTAAATCAAAGTTAATCTGTTCCATAGTTGGTTCCTTGACATATTGATCTCGAAAACTATCTTGAATGCATTCAACTCACCCCCATACTTCCAGTGCAAATTTGGTTTGCCCAGTCTATATGAATATTAAAGACCCCATTATTACTGTGTTAGCCTTCTTTCATGCACCTGTAAATACCTGATTTAGACTTAGCCCAAGACTACAATTGCTGTTAGGGGGCCTACGAACTATTCCCACTATTGTTTTCTGCACCCCAGACTCCAGCTCAACAACTCCAAGTTGAAGTTCTCAAGATGCAGACACTTACTGCAGATGCAGTTGTCGGGAATTGCGATGCTTTCTACAATATCCCACATGCTGCAGTTATGGAACACCTCCTGCACTGCCAGTCCTATCTAACCTTGTTTTACTTGTTTAATTTCTTAAAGTTTATGCATATAATCAACTTAGTTAATATTTTTCAAGTTTTTTAAACAAATTATTTGATTTAGCTTAAATTATAGATTAAAGATTTAGCTGAAACATATGCCAGCCGCCCTTCCTTGTACTATGATGGGTCACTTTGCAATTTTTCTCTGCCATGTTATTCACAGACTCACAGCTGCACAGTGCCTCAGCTCCCTTTTCAAACTGTTGCTCCTAAGGGTTCCCGCTCTTTTTAGCAGCTGTTCAATGCCTCTGCTTCCTTTTCAAACTCCATTATTACAAACTATGTTATTGTAAATCCTGCATTACCAGAACAAAATACAACTACAGCACAGGAAATAATTTTCACAATTGTGTTCTGCACTCTGGAATGTGAGTGCATGAAACAAATATAGTAGACAGCATCAGATCAAAAAATCTGTCTTCTGCCATTCCAAAACTAAGACTATTTATGAGGTCAGAAACTGACAATAACTTTTTGTTAAATAGAGAGTTAACTAAAAGCAGCACTGGAAAATTGTAATTAAATTTATCTCTGTAGGGATTCATTGTCATTATGTATTTTCAGCGATAGGCATTAAGTTACATTCAACCTTTTCATTTGAATTTTCTTTCTGCAGTATTTTAGTGAAATATTAATCTATTAAAAATAAACAAGTTAACATCCTCTTCTAAAATAACAAAGGAATTTTGATTCCTTAATTATTTAACTACCCAGTAATGCACATGAAATAACTGGCCCTATATCTTATTATTTCCATGAGTGCATTAAGGCTATTCAGCTATTTTAAACACCGGATTTTCTCTGGCATCTTAGATTGCATTTACAATTTCAGTAAAAACAAGGATTAAAGGAAATCTTTCCCCAGATCTCTGTTGTGATTTTACACTTCTCTTGCATGTCAACTCTTTATCATTACAAATAGTTTCCTCTGTTGCAGAGTGAACTGATTCTGATATATCAATCAATGCTTTTTTATAAATGGAGGCATGAGAAAGAAAAAGGATCCTGCATATCAGTCTATGTACAGTAGAATCTGGTTGTAACCATTTGCTGAGCACTATAGTCAAAGACAGGTCTCCTACAATTCTTCAGATTTCCCATTCATAAAATTATTCCAGGTCTCCATTCAATAAATACTGGGACAGATATCAGAATTGCAGCGTAAACATGTTATTAACTAACATGTACTTACTGGTTAATAGTGTATCAGATTCGGACAGAGCTCTTCAAATTTATCATGTCAGCATTAAGGACCAGATTGCTCCCACATGGTGTTGCTTAAGGTTTTCACTTGCATTGTACTTCACTAAAGGACAAATATATCTGGAGAGATGGTTATAATGCCAGTATGGTGAGGTTGGTGAACTTATTTACTGTGGCATTTATTTCATGATCTACTTGAGGTGGGTAGGGAAAACCTTGTGTGGGGGAAATTCAACTCGGACAGGGACTGCAAAAAGGGTGGTATCACATTTCCCCCTCGCACCCAATACTCACCCCCAATATCCTGTTCCATTAAAGTTAATGCAACGGAATGTCAGATAGGACGTGCAGCTGATGTAATACTGCCCCAGTTGAATTTCACCCCCTATTTATTTTCTAGGGATCAATCAAAAACTGTATAGTTCATGAACCCCAGGGAGATCTCTTATAAATCTTTTTGCAAATGTTTTCAGTGGTAATGATCACAACTCCTGACAAAAGATTAACCTCCGACTGGCTCTATGACTCTATGATTATGAGCAATGCCATTTAAATATAGCATCTAGTGTCTGTCCATGACATTCCAAAATTGAAAGTGTTTTAAAGAGAAAGAAAAGTAGTAATTTCTTACCAGCCTTTTCTGACCTACAGCTGGAAATTTACAGGTCCTTGCTGGGCTGTAGACTTCCCTCACCAACATGTACTTAACCTAAGGCTGTGCCTAGGTAAAATTAGACTTCTATGACATTGAAGGACAGATTAAGTTGAACACAGCTGAAGCCTAGCAGCAAAATATTCAATTGTATGTTATAATACTTTTGTCATTGCGAAACAGACCATCCCATCGAACATTCACCTCTGTATATAATGGGTGGCCGGCCCACCGCAATCACGCAGTGGGCAGCCGCTTTACATAACAGTGGCACAGGGTCCTGCTAATCACGCGATGGGGGTGGGATCCATGGTGCTGAATACGGTGTCAGATGACTCTGGAGCAGGTGCTGGCACCATATTTAAAGCCCTGCCAGCCCTGTTTTGTGGTCACTGCAGAACCCATTGTTGCAATAACTCATCGACCCCCCCCAACCCTAATGAAGGACACCACAGGATGGCAGAGGCAAGACACAGGGTGGCCCACAGTTTAGCGATGCCTCCCTCGAGATTCTCCTCCAGGCTGCAAGGGAAAGGTGGCAGGTCCTTTTCCCCAACGATAGCAAGAAGAGTTTCCTCCAGCCTGACCAAGCAAGCCTGGATGGAGATCGCAGAGGAGATCAGCAGCCGCGGGGTCACTCCGCAAACATGGATGCAGTTCCGCAAAAGTGTCAAAGATCACCTTCGCACTACCAAGGTGAGTGCTCCACACCCCTCTCCTTTTTAGGGTTCGCATGTGGCTATGCAGGATGAAGCGGAACAGGGGGCGGGAGACAGCACAAAGACACTGACAAAGTGGGGTCTCGGGTGGGCATTGCGGCCACAGGCCACCTTCTTTCACAGCCCATGTGAAGTGTCCTGGAGTTCCCACATGGCGCAGGCATTGCAAGCAACTGGTCACAGCTGCTCATCCATGATCAAAAAAACCTATTCCATCTTTTGTAATTTAGTTCGTAATTAATTTTAATTCTTGCCTCTTGTCCTGCTTTGTGCGAATACTCTTATTAATTCACTTACTGTTATAATTACCCAGATTGAAATTTTTAATTTCCCAGCTCAAAATTTGTACAAATGCCCAAGTTTTTAAAGAAAAAGAGAAATACTCACCTAACAATCACTTACCTGCTTTCCTGTGACGCCACACTTTGATTTTTCTTTTGTCATGCAGACCCCCACCTACCAAGAATGCGGCATATTAATTTTGTCAAATGAACATTGATTTTAAACTGTTGCTGGAGTGAAGGAAGGACTTGTTTAAAAAAATCACCAGACACTTGGCTAGAAAAACATCTGCGTACTAACAGACAGTGTTCGGAGAGACAAAGGACTATTCCCTGGTCCATTTAACCCAAAATGGGCTGTGATCACCAGACATTGAAGGTGAGGACACTCACAATCCAGGATCACTGCTAAGATGGCAGAATCCACAAACAGAAGTGTTCAAACCAGCTAGTCACCTGACTAACCTGCTGGGCAACCTGGGGTTTTTTGAATTGTGCCACAAAGAGGCAAAATGCAGCTTGAAACTGGAACCTGGAACAAGGAAGCCTCTCTCTCGCTCTTTCCCAAGCCACCGGACCCACAGAAGACCCGTAAACCTCAAGAGAGAAAAGACTCCGACCTTGAAACCGAATTGCAAGTCTGATCGGCAACCAAAGACTTCACAGCAAACTCAAAGAACAGTAAAATAGAAATCCAACTATTGCCTCAAACTTTTCCGCTTTATTCTTTTCTACTTTTTTGTCTCTACCTGCGTGTGTGTTTATTGCGTATGCATGCTAGCGTGGACGCATCGCATATTTGTAGTCGGTAACCGGATTAGAGTTTAAGATTAATAAACTTCTACCTTTCTTGTTTAAAATCTAAGAAAACCTGTCTGAATTGATTTCTTTGCCTTACACTTGGAAAACGGCAAACACAGATTCATTAAGGGGGAGCTGAAACATGGTATTTTTCTAAAAATTAAACCCTGTTATGGATAAACCAGGCAAAAGCTGAGAGGGGACCCCTAGAACTTCTCACCTGGTCATAGCACTTTTCAGAGCTCCCTTTTCACAGCCACCGGTCTCGCTGCGCTCTTGCTCTCTGCCGTTGCTCTCTTATCCCTGCCACGAGCCTTGCTGTGCTCTATCGCTATCATCACTGCTGCCGGTCTCACTATGCTCTCACTTTCTGCCGCTGCTCTCTTATCCCTGCCACTGGTCTCGCTGTGCTGTCTCTCTCTCTGCCGCTGCTATATCATCACTGCTGTTGGTCTCGCTGCGCTCTCTCTCTCTCTTTCGCTGCTCTCTTATTCCTGCTGCCAGCCTTGCTGCGTTCTCGCTCTCGGCCACTACTCTCTCATCCCTGCCACCAGTTTCACTGCGCTCTTGCTCTCTGTTGCTGCTCTCGTATCCCTGCCACCAGTCTTGCTGCACTCTCGCTCTCTCTATTGCTGCTCTATCATCACTGTCCCAGTCTCACTGCACTCTCTCTCTCTCATCACTGCTGCCAGTCTGACTGTGGTCTCACTGTCTACCACTGTTCTCTTATCCCTGCCGCCAGCTTCACTGTGCTCTCACTCTCTGTTGCTGCTCTCTCACCCCTGCCGCTGGTCTTGCTGTGCTCTCGTTCTCTGTCACTGATCTTTTACCCTGCCGCTGGTCTCGTTGTATTGATTCATTGTTATTTTCTCCTCCTGTCTGCTCCACACAGTCAATTTCTTCCTTCTTTCTCCATTTGGGTCGGATTAGCACTCCTTTACTGATGTTGCATATTGTTTAGATAGTCCTTCCTGCATTTTCCCTCACCCTTTAGCTCTGGAGCATCTTCTGTTTCTGTCTTCACTCCAAAGGTGACTGCAGCAGTCATGCATTCATATAATGGTGGAAATCCAATTCAGGATAATGTACACATATGCAACTACTAATTGGAGCTTCTAGTTAATGTACATTTTCTTGCAATGACACATATAAAGAAGGGTCACTGACCCGAAACGTTAACTCTGCTTCTCTTTCCACAGATGCTGCCAGACCTGCTGAGTGAATCCAGCATTTCTTGTTTTTGTTTCATATAAAGAAAGCTCCTGGTATTCTTGAATCACCTGGAAAACAGTTTCACACCCCAGTAAATCTGGTCAGGTACTAACTGTTAGCCAGTTTGGAAATGAATATTATATTTGAATCAGGAATTAAAAGTGACCCTAAAACACTGCTCAGGCTTGATATTAGAGGGTGCCGACATATCCCAAGCAATAAAGCATTAGCAGTTATTTTGTTTTTTGAATTCCTCTCCCAATCTGCATCGGAATCATCTTTCCATTCTTGATATGCTTCAAACTCCACATCCCACTGTGTTCTCACAATATCTATATGCACTTTCCCCTCCTCTGTCACAGTGATAGAGACTCAGGAAACAATACTGCTATCTGAAACACCTTTACTCTTTCAAGCTGATCGTTTCTTTCTGCAGCCAAGTGACTGCATTTAGGACAAGGGGAAAGCTAGGATCGGACCAAACCTAACATCTTTCCTTCAATATCTCTTTCTGTGCAAAGGAAAAGAGGGATAAGTGCATGGAGACACAAAAAGAAAGGGACAAGTTGAAGAACTAATAGTCTATTATTTATTCTTTTCCCTAAGGAATTACATTTTGAGGCTTAAATACTGTAATCTATTACGATTGCACTTCGGGAGCACCGTGTTGATACTGATCAGTTATACTACAATAGACTGTTTCATGGCTAAACTTAAAACAACTCTGACTTAAAAAAAACTTTGTGATTACCCAGCAGGCTACTAATATGAATGTAACAACATCTAACATGATTCACTGCTTGTCAAACATATGTTCCAAAGAAACTACCAATTTATACCACCCCTCATTTTTTTTCAAAGTATATCGTTATTGATTCCATGTAATGATCCTGCACCACTAATCCAAGAAATCTGCTTGCTCATGACACACTTGTTCTGTTTGTTTATCTTCAGCTGCAAGTCCTCAGCTATTCCCAGTTCAACTCTCCCTTACAGAGCAGCCTAAAAAGTTGTGAATTCCAATTAAATCAAAGATTAAATGGGCTGAATCATTTGGAACTGTAGCTTTCAAGAGAATAATTAATGTTTGAAAACATTGTTAAAGGTAATCACCTGAGTATTCCAGGCATGCAGGCCCATTTGCTGAGGAGTCAAAATAGGGCCTTTGACAATTATGTCCATGCAGCGATTGACATTCCTGAAAGCATATTTGCAGTGGAAGGGAGTGGTGTTCAAAGCATAAGTGGCATTGACTACAAAGGCCAGGTATGAATACTGAAATTAAAGCCACACAGACATCAACAGCAGAGGCTAAGAAGTAGGAGAAAATGGTCATCTTTCTGATAGGGGCAAAAACATTACCAGTGGAGCTTTTGATCTTAGCAATAAGGACGCAGGCAGCCTTTATCTGCAGTGAACAAAATGGTGCTTTTGGTTCCTGTGCTACTTGATTGAGAAGTCACTGTACAATAGGATACTGTGGGATAAAAAGTATGAGTGTTACGTTTGAACTGTAGATGATTTTGCTAAGAAGTTGCAAAAGTAAATGAGCAGGGGGTGCATTCCAGTAGGAATCCTAAACTCCAGAACTCACAGCACTGACAGTACTTCAGGCCTATCTTTACCTACATCATCGGTGCCCGTAAAGATCATTATACCTGATTACTATCCCTCCACTTGCACAATCTTTAAGTCTATTCAAAACCTCCTTACTCTAACACTTGGCAGGCAACAAAGCATCTGGGATGGCCAGTCTAAACTGCAAAAGATCAAATCACCCCTTCTAATTAGTCAATCACCTATCACTGCTGGTTTTCCAGTTGTGTTGCTAAACTCTGCTACTTGAATCATCTGTAATTGACTGATACCATCGATTTTGATTTGATGATCCTACACCTAGTGTCTCTCTTCTTCTGTGCAGGAAGTTAGAACTTCAAATTTGTTTGAGAGCGTAAGTCGATCTGGGGGCTCCTATTCCAACAGCTCCTTTCTGCCTTTCCTTGTCCCTCATACAGTTATCCATCTTTCTTCCTCCATTGTCTGCTCCCTAATACTGTGATGATTGTAGTATAAGGTTGTAAACGGCTAATACCAAAGACAGAGAGAGAGACTCCTTCCACTGTACAAGCGATGATGTAAGAGTCACATGAGATAGGTTTGAGAAGAAGGTGGTACAGCAGCACAAAGGATGCTAGCTTAGGTGGCTTGCGGAGAGTATATATAGTAACTGTAAATAATAGAGTTGTTAGTTAACCTTTACCAGAGTCTAAGACTTTGTCTAGAACCCCCTACAATGCCACTAACACAAACCCAACAACATAACATGGTGGCAATAGTAAAACAACAGGAAACAGCAGTAAATGTGACCAGGAGAATTTGAAGATCTTTTTACCTTTGGAAGAAACAAAATAAGTTTAAAGATAAATACTGGCCTAGTACAGTAAGAAAACTATTTACCTGCAGAAGAGGCCTGGATGGGTGCAGCTCCAAAAACACTCAAGTAGCTCGACACCATCCAGGACAAAGCAGCCCACTTGATTAGCAACCCATCCACAAACATTCACTCCCTCCACCACCGATGCACAGTGGCAGCAGTGTGTACCATCTACAAGATGCACTGCAGCAATGCACCAAGGTTCCTAGACAGCACCTTCCAAACCCGCGACCTCCACTACCTAGAAGGATAACAGCAGCAGATGCGGAACAGCACCACCTGCAAGTTCCTCTCCAAGCCACACACCATCCTGACTTCAAACTATATTGCTGTTTCTTCACTGTCACTGCATCAAAATCCTGGAAATCCCTTCCTAACAGCACTGTGGGTGTACCTACCCACATGGATGGCAGCGGTTCAAGAAGGCAGCTCACCACCACCTTCTCAAGGGCAATTAGGGATGGGCAATAAATGCTGGCCTAGCCAGCATCGCCAACATCCCCTGAATAAATAAAAAAAGAGGCTGTGGAGAGCTCCGCAGATGTAGTGAGTCAGAGCACAGAAATACAGGCTGCACCTCAGAACAGGAGCATGGTGGCCTGCAAGTAGAATCCAGTGAGTGGGTGAGTCACAATACTGATGGTCGGGGATTGTGTTCAAAGCCTTTGAAAAGCTTGTGGTACTTTTCTTAAGGCATTGTGCTCAGAAAGTAAAAGAAAGTGTGGAAAAACCCAATCCAGGCTGAACAAATCGAAGAGTGGAAAACCGCTGGAAAAGTGCAGGAACTCCTGAGAAGCGCAGGAACCCCCCCACCCCCCGCACCCCCGAAAACAGGAGGGACACCTCCATTAAGGCAAGCCAGCCTGAAAAAGCAAACAAACTGCATTTCTCAAAGAAAGGGAAAAACCCTAGAAAAGCCTATTAAAACAGTGGGGAACTCTTGAGAACAGCTGGGGACCTCCATTAAAGCAACCAAGCCTGAAAAAAACAAATAAGCAGAATTTCTAAAGGGGAACACCCTAAAAAGTCTATTAAGAAAGCAATATGGATCCAAAATTGGGAATGCCAGAGAGTTTCCAGAATCAAGAGGGACCAAATCAAATTCAAAATTGACTATTATGGAGAAAAGGTTCCTAAGGTTTAGGATCACTTCACAATTCCATTCAAGGATTGAAGTGGAACAGGTGAACACCCTTCTATATTCAGTAGAAGCGATAGCAGATGATGTAATTGTCTCACAAGGGATCAATGAGGCTACTGATAAATTCAAAGAGGTACTACAAGCCTTTGATAAATATTTTAATCTCCACACCAATAAATTCTTGGAAAGAGCCAAATTTAATAAGCGGGCGCAGATGATTGGCAAATCTGAAGACTCCTATATTAATGACCTTTATAGATTAGCAAAAGGTTGTGAATACAGCAAAGTAAAGGCAGAACTAATCAGTGACAGGATAGTCATTGGCGTAGTGGATGAATCCTTGTCAGACCTGTTGCAATCCAAGGAAGACCTTGCACTGGAAAAGGCCATTCAAATTGTAAGACAGGCTGAAGTTCACAATCAGAATTGGGGCATTCTACAAGTTGAAGACACGCTGTGGATGTGAAAGAGTCCAATGCCTGTCCAACTGGTTAAGCCAAAGCCAGGGAAACACTTTGCGGAACTGAAAAAATATACAGGTGAGAAGATGCATGAAATAGGAAACCCTTACCAACATTGTGGAGCCAAGAAGACCCACAGACGAGAGCAGTGCCCAGCAAGTAAAGCTGAGCGTTTTAAGTGTGGATAAACTGGACACTATGGAAAGATGTGCCACAGCAAAATTTCTGCACTTAAAGGTACAAAGCAGAAGATCTTCATGCAAACAGCAGTGAATCAAGTGCAGAAATACCCACGAGAGAAAGAAACAGAGAGTTCTTGGGAGAAATCAGTAATCCAGACCGAGATTTCTGGACAGCAGCCATCTACATGAATGGATACCTCACGAATTTTAACCTTGAGACAGGAGCTCATGTCACGGTATTGTCTGACCAAAAGCCTTGGGTGAAAATACAGGAGGAAATAGGAATCTCTTGATACAGGATTTCTTTTCAAGAGAAAGAGGTGAGCTGTCTTCTCCTGGCAGGTCAGGAAGCAAACGGCCTTTTTTAACAGTTCAAATTGAAACCACAACTTTCTAGAAGCAAGTCCAATGACATCTATAAATCTTGGCCTGTCACTGCTTGTAAACATTTCTCCAAGTTAAAACAACCCCTGCTGAGTTCTTTGAAAACAGGTGCCTTCTAGTAACTGTTTACAGTTCCACTCTCAGTCCAAACCTTCTGGTGACCTTCCTTTAAAAAAACACAAAGTTCAGCTTCTTCAAGATTCCAGCATCTATGGAATTTCTGTTCAGTTTTAAAATATAAATTTTCAAGTTTTAACCAAAAAAATGGAAACCCTCATAACTAAAGATATCCAGTTCATGGTCCAGACGGGACACAACTGCGAGTACAATGCAAACTCCATGCAACTTTTCAGCATAAAGGAAGAAAACTGGTAGAGACCTACATGTCTTACACAATTAAGAATTTTCTTTACTGAGCAGGAATGCAGGTTTGGAACTGCAGTTGATTGAAAAGGTAGCCGAAGGCAAGCAAACAAAGGTAAACAATTCCTTATTATCATTAGCAGAATTACTGATGGGAAGGGAGTTAAGAACACTGCTTCCAGTATTTCCTCAACGGTTAATGCCTGCATTGAAGACTCAAGAACACGAAAAAGTTTGACAAAGAGGTAACTCCTACAGAACAAAACAAACCCAAGAAGCTTACCCAAATTAGGCAATGGTCAAAAAGTTTGGATGCATAACCTGGAACGAGAAGGTACAGTAATCTGTAAACATGAGGACTATCAGCGATCGTATGTTACATGAACAATTGAAGGAATCAGAGTAATATCATTCCTATTCCGCAGAAGCAACAGCCAATAATCCATCTGCAAGATCCAGATGAAGATAAACCAAACCAAACCAAATGGAATATGATAACCCAGACTTCCTACAATGACTACTGATTGTGCCAGGCAGATTACAATCAGATCAGGAGAGTTGTCAAACCTCCGATGAGACTGAATCTGTAAAGTCAGAGACTTTGGGGGCAGACAGAGTAATAGAGAAGTCATAAACATACATATGTTTGGAAAAATGTTGGATAAAGACTTGGGGGAAGGTGTAATATAAGTTGTAAAGGGTTAACACCGAAGAGAGACCCCTCCCACTGTACAAAGGATGATGTAACAGTCATATCAGATAGGCTTGAGAAGAAGGGAAAGCAGCTCGAAGAATGCTAGCTTAGGTGGCTTGCGGAGAGTGTCTATAGTAACTGTAAATAATAAAGAATTGTTAGTTAACCTTTACCGGAGTGGAAGACTTTCACTAGAACGCCCTACAACTCAACTAATATAAACCCAACGACGCAACAATGATCCTTTCAAACTATTGCTCCAAAAACTGCTACTCCCTCCCTGATGTTTTAAATTGTCTCCATCTCCTTCTCAAGTTCTGAGATTTTGAACTCGAGCAATGTGAATCTGAGAAACTTGCCACAGATGTGATTGCTTGAGTCATCTGGTGCCCAAAAATCCCACATCTTGCAAGAATGACACATCATTGACTCTTCCTGTGCTTTCATCATTAGCTTTTAGTTTATTGTACATAAAAGCTTATATTGTTCATAATATTGTCTCCTTCTCCCTCTGCAGCTAATTCGGA